>NC_080603.1:25845609-26152609 GCF_027887145.1 Ammospiza caudacuta
ACCTCTTTAAAGGGTCCAAATTGTGGGAATTCACTGCTGGAGGGTTTTGTTCCTGTCCAGCCCTGCCTGGCTCCGACTGCTGCCCGCTTTGGTACAGTTGTAGATGATTACAAGAGTCATTAAGCAGCATAAAATCATGCATGCTGGCTAATTAATGTGGAATTGATTCTCCTTTTAGTTTCATATTTTATGCCTGTTGAACTCCACTGGAATCAATAAAGGCAAGCTCAGTAAAGATTGCAGTAAAATTGATGTAAGTGAATGACGTCGGGTTGGAGTTTAATGAGTTATAAAATCCAAAGAAACAAAGAGAAAATCAAACTTGCAGCTCCATCCATGTATTTATTGTAATTGTACGTGACCAGGAGCACTTGGGAAATTTCCCTCAATATCAGAGTGCAAGTGATGCACTGGAGGCTCAGTAGAGGAGAAATGAAAGCTCTCAGAGTGATGTAAAAGGGGATGAAAACCCCAAAAAGTTCAAGCTGAGGCTGTAGAAGTTTCCATTCTTTACTCCCACCGTAACCTCTCTCCAGATGTACAAAGAATCTTCCCAAACTTTCCTTCCATTTCCCAAGGGTTGCTGTCTTCATCTCCTTTCACTGCCCACCCTCCGTGTTCAGCCCAGACTCTGTCCTTACAGATCTCCAGTCGAAGTTAAGAAGTCCTAACACAATTTAAACCACAGAAAGAATTAAAAATAAAAAACTTCACCTCTGCACCCTGCTATTAAAACCTGAGCCAACCAACATTTCTTTGGTTTCCTTTCTCCCTCATCTCACACTGCCCCTCTCAGAGCAGAGTTTCCCTAACTTTGGTTAAATACAGCATTTTCAGGAGTGTCACCGTGCTGTGACACATGAAGTGGGGCTGTCATGTCACATTATGGGATGTGACACAACACAATTTGATGGGCAAACCTGATCTGACACTGATAGCTCAGGTTTTGGCTTTTCTATTTTTCACATTCTGTGCTGCTTTAGTGTGTGGGGCTGAGCTTCACATTTTGGGATGGTGAGCTGTGTGCACAGAGCAGGGAGACAAAACAATTCCTGCTCCAGCTGGGCACCAAGGACAAATGACCCAAATCTCAGCCCAGGAGCACAAACCCCGTGGGCTGGAGAGAGAAAAACAAGCAGGGTGGGACTGCCTGGGCTAAAGCTGCAATGGGACAATGAACTGCAAGGTGCAAATGGAGCAGAGCTGATCCCAGGGACAGACCCCGGCAGCGCTCGTGCATTTTGGGGCCATTTTGGTTCATCTTGGGTGCAGCCCTGGCTGGGCTCTGGTGCTGCCCAAGGTGGATCCATGGAGGAGATGCTTTGGATAAATCCCTGCTTCATTCTGGGACTCTGCCCAGCCTCTGCCCCAGGGCAGCCTGCACAAGGCAGCACCACCACAACTCCCAGAGATTTGTGTTTATCCAACCACGAGCTCGTGTCACCCTCTCTGTGAGAGATACACACTAAATATTTGCTATTTATCTGTTTCCTTTTTAGCTGTAGATTCAGCCCTTGACCTTTCAGGGCTGGCTGGAAATGAACAGTGCCAGATTTGCCTGAATGTTTTGACAACAATTTTGCTGATGAGAGGATCAAGGTTGTTGCTGTGCTCAAACCCAACCTGCTCTGCGCAAAAAAATGAAGAGTTTGCTTCAAAAATAGTTGTACTTTACAGCCTTAATTATATTAGAGCTGGATGGAACACGGCTTTCATTCCCATTCCTTCACAATCTTGGAAAACCAAATTAGAAAAAAGAACTTCAGAAATTGTTGATTCCTCACAGGAAACAAATAAATAAATAGTCATATTTCTAAAACCTCTGTTTAGGTTTTTTGCCCTCTGAGGCATTTTTTATGGATATTTCATGGCAGCTTTGGCTATGGTTCCCATCAAAAGTTAGCTCCAGCAATTAGGCAGAAATACAGGAATATTTCTGTCAGACACATTCCATGATAACCACAGCAACACATCCAGGCAGCCTCTCCTCAGGGCACATGTATTTTTTAAATGGAAGTACACCCAGAATGAGCTGAATTTCCTTCAGCCTCCCAGCCCAGAGAAGGTGCAGGAAGGGTTTTTTAATCCAGCCTTACTCATCTATTACAGCTCCATAAACTGCATTTGTCCTAAGGAGTCATCTGGAATTTATAACAGGCCAAAATGGAGCCTGGGTAATTGATCTAAAGAGGTTTTTCTTATTTATTCTCCCCATTTCTATGTTTAATATGAATTATTCAATGCCAACCTCTCCAAATCACACAGGAGATGTTTAAAAATCAACTTTCCCCTCATCCCTGGTAATCAATGGGATTGTTTTACCTTCCATGGCCATTTTGTCAGGGAGGTTTGAACCAGATTCCTGCTTATTTCTCCAGACAAATTACACGGATTCATCCTACTGGACCATCTGCAGCATCAAGGAGTGCCTAAATCACCCACCAAGGTGTGTGCACAGCTCAGCATTCCCTAAATTCTGCTGTAGGACCTTTATTCCCTGGGATATATCCACTGTCTGCTTGCATCAGTGGGGAATTCCTCAGTGCAAGCAGCTGGATTTGCACCCAACAGAACAATACCCACACATTCCTCAGATCAGATCAAGAGTTTTACCCAAAAAAAACCAAAAATTGCCTCATGCTTTAGGCTTTAGATTTGCTCCATATGGAAAAATGACCAGAATTAATTCTAATATATTTTTAAACATCACGATCCAATGTTCAAAGGGGATTCTCTCAGAGGGGTTTATTTTTTCCTCCCCAACAGCAGCTGCTGACTCACTCAGCTCTTGGTTGCTAAAATTTATGACAACAATAAAATGTTGAAGTTAACCTTCCTTGGAGGATGGAGCTTGGGCTGGAGAGCATCCAGTCAAAATCCAGGGGAGTGGCACAGGGAGAGGGGTCCTGGGCTGGTCCCCACCATTCATCCCAACCAAATCTGTCTGCATTACTCCTTCTGGCATGCTCTGTTGTATTGTAGTGCATATTTCTCAAGTCCCATATTCTTGTGATGATATTCTTAAAGTCCATACCTTCTTGCTGGTCCTATTATGCAGTTCCTCATAGCTTCACAGGGGCTCCTCCTGGGCTCTCGACCCAACCCCCTTTTATCCCAGAGGCCTTCATGAGCTACAGCTGCTACCCAACCAAGGATCCCGCAGCTGTAGCTCATCCAGAGCAACAGGACCCACCTATAGGACTCTCACTACATATATATATTCACAAGGACTCCTATTATACTTCAATTGTTGTATTCTTGTTGCTATAACAATACATATATTCAGGCCCCTACAATGCTCCAGGTGGGGTCAGGCTCAGGGAGCTCAATCCCGAGGGATTTGGGCTCATCTGGCACGTGCTGAGGGAGAACACACTGAGCAGGAACCAGGAAAGGGCTCGGAAAGGGCTCCTGGAATTCTGGAATTGCAGAATATCCTGAATTCCGAGGGATCCACACGGATCATGGAGTCCAACTCCTGACCCTGCACAGGTGACTGAGGGGGGGGTTGGAAATTGGGGTGGCTCTGCTCTTCCCTGCACTCACCAAACTCAGGAAAACCACATTATCCCTGGAAAATCCCATGGAATCTGAGTTTGGTTCAAGCATCTCCAACAAACAGAGCCCAGAGTCACTCACAACACCTGGGTGGTTCATCCACCCTCTTCACAGCCCTTCCTGTCTCTGGCCTCTTTATGTCTGATTAATTTGATTTACACTGATTGCATTGGCTGTTAGGCAAAAAAGTGTGAGCTGAATAGATATAATAATAAAAATATAGTAATTATAAAATTAATAATAAAAATAATGATACATATAATGAAATTATAATAAATATTATAATAAATATTATAATAAATATAACTAATAATAATGAATAATAAAATAATGACTATAATTAAAATAATTATAATATTATAAGAAAAATAATAATGGTAAATTTAATAAAATAATAAATATAATAATAAAATAATTATTATAATCTGATAATAAAAATAATGATTGTAAATATAATAATGGTAACTGTAATGATAAATCATGTAATGATAAATCATGTAATGATAACCCTGCACGCAGCAGGTAAAGCACCACATACAAAGCCGACTCCTACCAGTAAATTAAAATTAAATAGCAACCATTTGGTGAGAGATTTAGCTTAAATATTGGGATGGAATTGTCCCTGTGAGGGTGCCCAGAGCAGCTGTGGCTGCCCCTGGATCCCTGGCAGTGCCCAAGGCCAGGCTGGACCAGCCTGGGATGGTGGAAGGGCTGGAATTTGATGACTTGTAAAGGTCTCTATCAATCCAAACCTTCTGGATTTTATGGAAATGGTCCCCACTGTGTCGGTGGAGACCAAGGAGCAATGAACTATTTACGGGCAGCTTGCCCAGGAGGCAGAGAGGGTTGGGATGGTGTGCTGGAAGGACTGAACCCTGGCCATTTCAGTGTTTGATGGGTCAGACAGCAGCAGTGACTCAGGCTCTGAGTCAGCCCCGCTGCTGCTGCTGGGGCCTGCAAAAGCCCCCTCACCTAAACTGGAAATTTCACTTCATTAAGCAGCCCACACACCCTAATTGGTGCTGGTTTATTCTGTGCCTCAGCTTGTCTGGGTCACCTCATGCTCTGCAAAGCATCTGAAAAATCAAAGTCATTCTATCCTCCTGGAGTAAATGTTGCAGGGCTGGTTTTACTGCACATTTCCAGGGGAGTGGGACATCACTGAGGTGTTTAATTAACTCCAAGTTACTTTTCTGACTGTTTAGTCAGCCTGGGAGGAATTTCCAGTGCTGTGGAATTATCCAAAGGAGCAGCAACAGGAAAAGTTGGATTTCTATTTCAGGAAGCCGATCCCCAATGTGCAGGCTGAGCTGTTCTTCCCTTAATGAAGACACATTGATCATCTGCAGGAGCTTCTGAGAAACAGTTCTGTGTTCTCATGGCATCAGATTGGAAAAATCTGCCTGCAAAGTGGTGAGTCCCCATTCCTGGAGGGTGGGAAAGCCATGGAGATGCACTTGGGGGAGGATTTAGTGGGAAAATGCCAGAGCTGGGTCAGAGGTTGGACCCACTCCTAGAGTGTCACAGACATATTTTATGAAAAATCCTTTCATTAGGATCTTTTCTCCTGAGAAGCTGGGAAGTTTCAGCTTCTCCATGTTTTGCTGCTTTGCAATGTGATTTGGAGAATTGTTTACCCAGCATGGGAATTGTTTTTACTTGATGACCAATGACAGCCGGCTGTGTCGAGGCTGTGAGCAGTCACAAGATTTCATTATCATTCCATTCTATTCCTTGCTAGCCTTCTGATGAAACCCTTTCTTCTATTCTTTTAGTATAGCTGTAATATATAATTTTCTTTTAATATAATATATACCATAAAATAATAAATCAGCCTTCTGAAACATGGAGTCAAGGTTCTCATCTCTTCCCTCGTCCTGGGACCCCTGTGAACACCACCACACTAGAGAACTTTTCCAACCTGAAATTCCACAGTTCTGTGGCTCCTGAGACTGCAGGACACAGCACACTGTGAAACACCTCTGGAGGAGTTGCTGCTCCCCATTCCCAGCCCTGTGATCCCCTGGGACACTGGAAACATCTCCCAAGGCAGGAATCCCCAGCATTCATCTAAATCCACACTCCTGGCTCCTTTAACTGCCTCCAAGTGTTGATACAAGCCCAGCAATCTTGTTTAGGTATTTATAAAGCATTAATAAATCATTAAACACTAATTATATTTCCTTCCTTTCCCCTTCCATTCGAGCTGCTCCTCTTGCTGGCCCTCAGTGCCATGCATATTTCCAGCCCCCATTCCAAGGAACTATTCCATGAAGGATGGCTCTTAAATCATTTACCACTAACAAATGCTCTCAGCCATCCTAGCAGACAGCATCTGTTTATTTAAACGATCTGAGAGGACTCATTAATCCAGAGCACACAATAAAATTGTCACTTTGGGTCAGGAAATGCTGTTTCCAGCCTTGACAAGGCCCAAGGAAGGTCATATCTTGTGCTCTTAAGGATTTATCCGGAGAAGTTGGATCAAACCAAGGCAGACACAAAACCCTCCCCACCTCTCAGAGCCAGACAAGCCCCAGCTCCTGCCCTGCTGAACTGTGAATTTTACATGTTTAACTCAGTGAAACCCACACCCAGCATGGAATAAAAGCCATAACTTCCACTCCTATCCATAATTTAGAACAACCTTCAGGCGCTTGCAATGGCTGAAATTAAATAGGAAATTAAACTGTTCCCCCAAGGTGGTGGGGTGGAGGCAAAAAATGCATTTAGAAATAAGCACACAAGTAGTTCATGCTGCTTTTGTGGGGATTACTCAGCACAACTCCTTAGCAGTCCCCTGACACGTTTTTTAGGATATTCCCTGAAGCACCCTGATTTTCAGCTGCCTTAATGCCTACAGCATGCTCCCAGCTCCCCCTTCCAAGGGCATTCTCAGCCTGGAAAATTGGTTTTCACCCATTGTAAATCCATAAAAACCACACCAGGCCTCTCCAAGGGCTGAAGGCCAAGTTAAAGTGCATAAAGTGCATGTTCCCTCCTTTTTTGGGAGTTTTAAATTAGTCCAGAAATGAAATTTGCTGTTATTGTAGAGTATAAATGAAGATATTCCCTTTCCATCAGGCCCTGCCTCAGGTAACCCTGAGACTTTTAAAAGTGCTGATGCTCTCAAATCTCAGCCTAAGGTGAGACAAACATCTTCTTTTGCAAAAAAATAAAATCTGGAAAATGTTAAACCTGGAAAAAGTTAAACTTGGAGGCAGGAAAGAATGGGGCACCTGCAGAGCCTGTGGGATATTGGGAATGACCCAAATTTTTCATCCCACAAAAGTGACAAAAATGGGAATTCGAGAAATGGAAAAAACATCCCAATTCCTATGGAAGGTTTATAATCCTTCCCTTCCTGCTGGAATAAACTGATACTTTAGGAGTGCTGCATTTATTTAAATGCCACCCTGGCACATAAATATTTGATTCCATAATGATTATTGGCAGTCATGATAAAACAGCTCACGAGTTCACCCCATGAGTTTGTTTATTGCATGAAAGGATTTGCCCAGAAGCAAATTTTGGTGCTGATGAGAGCTTGTATTGACACAGCAAAAATTAAATGGGAATTTTATTGTCATAAAATATCAGGATTAAGCTAATCATACCCCAGCTGTCAGTGACAGAGAGAGGTTTATCAGAATATTGCAAAATTACAAGGTTGTGGAGTGGGGTTGGGTTTGGGGGTTTTTTCTGTATCATTTTGATATCAGATGAGACAAGAGTCTATCTCAACAGTGCACCCAGTTGCAATCTTTAACAGTTAACTGGGAAAATTCAGCTTTATGAAAAGGAGAATATCAGTCATTAATCATTAATTATAAAACCTGAAGAGACAATACCATCAGGCTGACATTTAATACTGAGAGGAGAGCCATGAAACCACAGCGTGCACAATAAGAGGCCCTAATTATTGAAGGAGTTACTCCATGGGGTGGTTGATCTGTTCAGGCAGAGCCACAGGAATCAGATTTGGGCCTGGTTTGAAGGAAAATGGGGCTCTGACATCCAGGATGGTGGGAAGGAGCTGGGAACAGCTGGAGTGTGGGGCACAACATCCCAAAGCCACAATCCCAGGAGTGTTTGGGTTGCAAGGACCTTAAATCCCATCCCATCCTGATGCTTTAGGATTTGAGCTTTTCTATTTCCATCTCTCTGTAACCCTGCAGTTCTTTAGTGTGTAACTCTGAGCTCCACACCCAGTGTCAGCTGCTGCTGTCCCATTTGGGGCAGACACAACAATTCCTCTCCAGGCCTGGCAATCAAGGACACCTCACTGCCTCAGGGCCAGAGATGGAAACAAAAGTGAGCTGGGGCAGCAAACTGGGGCTCAATGCCTTCATTACCTGGAGCTGGAATTGGAGGATGAACCCCCAAAGTGCAAATGGCCCAAAGTTATAAAAGTGTGAAAGCCGTGAGCCGTGGGGCAGTTTGGGTGTAGGCCCTGGGGGGCTTGGGCTGCCCTGGGTGAACCTGAAGGGCTTCAATCAACAGAACTGCTTTTTATTCCTTTAGCTCTGTCTGCCCTCTGGTTTTAGGTAGCCCAAAAGGCATCAATCCCACCCCTGCCATGGCAGGGACAGCTCCCACTGTCCCAGGTGCTCCCAGCCCCAGGGTCCAGCCTGGCCTTGGGCACTGGGGCAGCCACAGCTGCTCTGGGAATCCCATCCCAGCTCCTCCCCACCCTCCCGCCCAGGAATTCCATCCCAAATCCCATCTAACCCTGCTCTCTGTCCATTTGCAGCCATTCCCTGTGTCCTGTCCCTCCATCCCTTCTCCAAAGTATCTCTCCATGTTTCCTGCAGCTCCTCTAGGCCACAATTCAGTCACCCAAAGCTTCTCCTCTCCAGGCTGGACAATCCCAGCTCTCCCAGCCTTTTCTCCCAGCAGAGTTCCTCCATCCCTCTGATCATCCTGGTGCCTCCTCTGGAGTCATTCCTCTAATATTTCCATGAAAAACTCCCCAAAGTCCCATTTTCTCATGGAAACCATGTTGCAGTCAGTCACTTTTAAAACAATTCCCCCTTGTCCTAAACCACAACAGTTCCCAGCTCTCATACCACGTGTTTATAACACACAAAGTTCCTGGGAAAGGTCCTGCCCCACCTCCCTCCTCAATCCTCACCCAGAACCTTCCTTTCTGTCCCACCCATGCCAAGGGCAAGGTTTGTCCTCCGAAGGAGAAAAACTAAATTAAGGAAATTGAAGGAAAATAAAACCACCCTCAGATAGGGAAATGTCTTTCATGCTCTGGAAGCAGAATTTCGAGACTTCCTTTATCTGGGGTTTTTGTCCATCCCAAAGCCTCAATTTGTTCTTCCCTGATTGTTTTCTAACTTTTCCAATTATCTCAGGGGGGCATCAATTTGTTTTCAAAGTCAGGCATTAATTTAAAACAACACTTTGAGCAATCCTGCTTGTTTCTTTCTGAAGGTCTTTTTAATGGCACAAGCATCTGCATAGCCCATCAATCTTCCCTCCTGGATATCTGGAGAGCCATCTCTGTCCTTACTGAAAGGCTGCTCCAGGAGTATTTATTAATTCCAAAAGATTCTGATATCTCATTATGCCTTACCTGGAGAGCCTCTTGCTGGCTGGGGACACATGGGGAAAGTTTTGCTGCAGTTGTCGCCAACTTGACTTTTTTCTCCCTCCAAAATTACCCTAAAAAGCTGAAGATTTAATGGAAATAATTGTAAATAATGCTGATTAATAGTAATTTCATTTTAGTGGGCCTTAGGTGTCTTGGGAGGGAATATAGAGCTGGGCTCTCCTTTAGGGATAAGGAGAATAATTTCTTTGTATTTGTGCCCTGTGAAATCCTACAGTGCTTATTTCAGATATTAATTGGGATTATCCAGACAATTCTCCCTACTGGCCTTAACTGGTGATAACTGAGTTTGTTCCTGAGCAAAGATTTGCTGGGATGAGTGGAAAAACGGGATGAACAAACAGCTTTTAACCCTCTCCAAGGGATGGACTTGGCTGCTCTCCCCCCATTCCCTTCTCTCTGCCCAGAAATAATCCAGTATTTCCACACCTTTTCTATCCTTTTTTAGCAAAATTTGAGAATTGACACTTAAAATCAGCAGGAAATCAGCACCCTGAACAACCTAAAGTTTTCCCAATGCTTCCAGGGAGACACTTCTGGTTTTCATGAAAATATCCACTGTATTTTTCTTGAATTAATCTTTTAAAGAACCACAGCTTCCTAAAGAAAAAACATCACTGAATATTTGGGCTATTTTGGATCTGCAGTGAATCTCTCCAGAAATTACAGACAACTCCTTAAAACTAGTGTGGAAAAGGAATCCCAGAGCTTGCAGAGTCCACCCCAACCACACCATCTCCTCAAGCCCTAAATGAAACAGCTCATTACTAACTCAATAATTAATTACAGTATCTTCTAAGGCTTTCTCCTTATAGAATTAAGGAAATGAAACAGAATGAGAAAGAGGAGAGGAAAATCATTTCCACCATCCCCTTATTAAAGTTTCTACTGCAACACTGCAGGTGCTATTAAAATACAATAAAAATGCAAAAGGTCAGATGTGAGAAGGAAATATGGAAGGATTGTACTTGAAAATCCAAAATATTAAGCAGCTGATGCAGGAGATGAGTCAGAACTCTGAATAAACTTAAATTGTGCATTGGGAGGGCAATACCCCCATTTTTTATCTTAATTGAGCCTCAGGATTATTATTTAAATTTGGGGTGGTTTTCTTCATGATAAAAGTACTGAAACACCCCATTTTCCATGGGAATTATGCAGAGTATTGCCAATAACCAGGAAATCAAAGGGACATTTCCTGCTTGGTTTCCCACATTGGTTTCTCTGGTTCAGGTCAATAACTGAGCTGCAAACTGAAAGAGAACATTCAAAATCTGTTTACAATCGTATTTTAATTAAGGAAAGCACCTTACAGGTGATTAAATGTAATTAATCACAATTTGTGGTTGCAAGGAAATCCTCACTCAGGAAAAATCAGTGAGCTTTGTATGTTTTATAAAAGGTTCCAGATTCCTTTTTAAGTGAGGTGCAGAATAAAATCCCAATTTTGTGGCCTTCCCACAAAGGTAATTATGCCTCAGAGCAGAATTCCTGTATTAATAAGGCACCAGGTTTGGGATAGAATGATGAATGTTGTGTTTCCCATGGGATAGGCTGGATTGTAGAACCTCAACAGTTTTAAATG
This sequence comes from Ammospiza caudacuta, assembly GCF_027887145.1. NCBI lineage: Eukaryota > Metazoa > Chordata > Aves > Passeriformes > Passerellidae > Ammospiza > Ammospiza caudacuta. The sequence goes on from NC_080603.1 coordinate 25,856,373, forward strand.
GCACATTTAAATAATAGTTGAAATACAAACAAGATGCTTAAATCAGCATCACTTTGAAAAGCAATAAATATACACATTAATATAAAATATTTCTAATGTATAATTTATTATTAAAATAATAGAAATATTATGTTATTAATTATATAAATAATATGTATAATATATTACTTATATAATATTATATCATTATATAATACCTATTTATATAATTTTTGTATATAATTTATGTAATATATTTATGTAATATGTAATATATAATATATTTATAATAGTTTATTGTTAAAATAATATACATATTATTTTATATATTATTTAAATAATAAATAACATGTTTTATATTATATATATTTATATATACAACTTTCTATTTGTAATTTCCTTATTTATAAAATATAATTATATGTAATCAATCTTACATAGTTTATTTCTGGTTTGTAATATAAATATTATTAATATTTTTATTAAATTATTTAAATATAGATATATTTGAGCAGTAATAAATACACACATGCTAATAAATATACACATTACCCAAGTTTACCATGGAATAAGTAAACTAAAAGTAAAATTACTGGAAAATTATCACAACTTACCCTCCTGGACCAGGCCAAAAGCAAAGGCTGGCATTTCTCTGTGTGAAATAATTCACTTTTCACATTTCTGCCACTTTTTAACCCTAAAACACCAACTAAGAGTTGGGACTGGAAGCTCAAAACTTCCTGTCTTTACCACAAAGTCCATCTCACCCCAAAAGCCACTAATGAGGCTTCCCTTTAATTTCTGGATGCATTAAAGAATTTAATTAGGCCACAATTGCAGGCAGCTGAAAATGCAGAGCTTTTCTCACCTGCATTAAATCCCAGTTCTGTTGCATTAACAATTTCCCTGGATTTCTCTAGGAATCTTGTTCTTATTCCTGAATGTGAAATGCCACCACTGAAACACAGAGCAAGTTAAAGGGGCTCAAACATCCTCAGAAATCTGAGTGGTTTTCCTGTTTCAGGGAAATAGTCTCATTTCTGATAGCGAATTTCAGCCTCAGAAAAATCATTAATTAAATATGCAGGGGGTGAGCTTAATCAGAGAATTCGTCCTGATTGTTTGAAAAGCTGCTTTTTTTGTTTGCTCCTTTGCAACTGTTACACTTCCAAAGAAAATTATTGCAGCTTCAAGGGGGAGAAATCTTTCCAATGGGAGATCTCCAAAACCAGATTTAAACTGGATCTTGGGAAGGAACTGAGGAGGGGTTGGGATGGAATTCCCAGAGCAGCTGGGGCTGCCCCTGCATCCCTGGCAGTGCCCAAGGCCAGTTGGACATTGGGGCTGGAGCACCTGGGACAGTGGGAGGTGTCCCTGCCCATCCAGGGGTGGCACTGGATGAGCTTTCAGATCCCTTCCAACCCAAACAATTCCATAAAATGTAGAAATATCAGAGAAAGTATGAACCTGCCCTTGTAGAAACCAAGATAATATTAAATCTTATTATTATTTTGATTTATCTAAGCACATGGATGGCTCCTGACCCAAATTACTTCTTGGAACAAGATAAAATACAGCTTCCCATGGCATTAAGAACAACCATCACAAAGATAAGTGGAGTTATTTTTTCTTGTTAAAATGCGGATGTAATTTTACATTCTCTCATAGCTGAAGCCTGAGACTCCATTTCCTAGGAATATTTTTTATTCCATTAAAGCTCTCGCTATGCCTGCACACACTGATGCATGAAAGCAGTGGTTTGGGATGTTATTACATTCCAACAGCTGCTTGCTGCTTTTCATTAAAAAGGGACAGTCAGTGGAAATAACATTTTTAGGGGGAAAAAACCCCAGCCTGGAGAATATTTTGATAACCGTGGTTATGGGGTATTTTACCTCTGGAAGTGAAGGGGTTTTGACAAAGCAGCACAGGGGAATTGTGAGGGCATCACCATGGGAAATTCAATCTTTGTATGGGCAGGAGGGTTGGGAAAAATGTCAAATTCAAAAGCTCCAGTTCTGCAAGATACTGAGAATGACCTAAAATTAGGGACTGGGAGCTTTGCAGCTTCCTAGGCACATCATGTGCCAAAGAAGATGTCACAGTCAGCAAAAATATGTTCAAACTGCAAAGAGAGTCTGAATGGAACCATTGAAGGAGGAATTCCATCCACACCACCCTCCAGCTTCAGGTAAACCCAAGGATTCCAACATCCCAAGGCCAGGTTGGAGGGTTTGGAGCAAACTGGGATAGTGGAAGGTGTCCCTGCCCTTGGAACTGGATGAGCTCTGAGGTCCCTCCCACCCCAAACCCTTCTGGCTTCCATGATTCCATGGTTCTTCCATGATTCCAAGATCCTTTCCGTGATTTCATGGTTATTCCGTGATTCCATTGTTCTTCCATGATTCCATGATCCCATTCCAATTGCAACATCAGATATCTTGGCACAACATCCCTCTCCCACCTGGATTTGATATTTTTAAGGGACATCCCTGCAGTCCACACACATGGAGTTGAATATTCATTTTATTTACATTGTGGATTTGAGGGTAGAATGGTAAATTTAGAAGGAGAAGCCTGGACTGATTCCAGGGCTGTATTTTCCTGTTACCAGTATGAGCTCCTTACTCCTCATCCATAATTCCAGCAGGAGGGATAAGGTAGGAAGCACAAGAAAAATTCTGCAAAGTTTCTCTCTGTGAGGAGAATCCATTTTCCCTCCTCTCACACAGAAAATGTTTATTCCACACAAGGCTGAAGGCATTGGCTAAGCAGAAAAAGCTCCTGCTCACCCCAACAACTGGAGTGATGCAAAATGTGGTGTCAGGAAGAAAATGTGCCGGTGTTCTCCTAATTATGTAAAAATGCTTCCTCATCACTGTGTGAACTCTGTTAAAAGTCAGTTTGCAGCTCTACTTGTTCCTTTGGGCTCCCCAGAGATGGGGATGCTGCTCCCTCCGCGCCATCCCAGCTCAGATCCCGCTGTCTGCAGAGTGGGAATGTTCCTCACAAATGTGGGGGAGTTTGAGGGTCCCAGGATGAGGGAAGAGATGAGAATCTTGACTCCATGTTTCAGAAGGCTGGTTTATTATTTTATTTTATATATATATTATATTAAAATAAAATTATATATTAAAACTATACTAAAAGAATAGAAGAAAGGATTTCATCAGAAGGCTTGAAAGGAATAGAAAGGAATGATAATGAAATCTTGTGACTGCTCACAGCCTCATTGGTCATCAAGTAAAAACAGTTTCACATGCTGGGTAAACAATTCTCCAAATCCCATTGCAAAGCAGCAAAACATGGAGAAGCTGAAACTTCCCAGCTTCTCAGGAGAAAAGATCCTAATGAAAGGATTTTTCATCAAATATGTCTGTGAAATTCCCAGCTGTTCTGCAGTCAGGGAAGGTGGCAGTGGGGAGGAGCTCTGCCCTTGGTCCCCACACCCTCACTCACCTGCATCTTCCTGGGGAGGAGCAGCAGCACAAAGGGAATGATCATTTTCTAAATCAGACTTGAAAAGGGGGGATAAACAAATCCAAAACTGGAATTTTTCAGTGAGAGGAAGGAAAGTTGTAAAAGATACTGAATTATCAGAGCATCTGAGGCTGGACAGCAACAGATAAAACAAACTGAGAGCCCAGCCCCAGCTTGGTGCCCATTCCCTGACCCCCAGCATGGATTGTGCTGCCTGATTGGGACACTGGAATAAATCGGGACATTTTTATCCATGTGCTCCCTCCATGAATTTGGAGCATTGTGGAGGAAACCTCTTGTCCATGACAAACGCAGGGAGCTGGGCTGGCTGAGGGCTGCCCATGGAAATAAATGTATTTTTACCCTGCTGTTGGCTCAGGCTCAGGCTTTGCCATCTGGAGCAGCAAATATTTCATGTGAAGAGGGCTCTTGACCAGGCTTGGATCATCGAGGATTAGACTGGAAAGGTTTGGCAGCAAATCTCCACGAGGCTGCTCCCAGCAATGACTTCAGCAGGCCTGGGGAGAAGGGATGGGGACTCAGCACCCCTGGCACTCCCAATCTGCCAGGGATACCTGTGGCCAGAGTGAGGGAAAAGTGCTGATATTCCAGCTAAAATTGTTTTTTTTTTAAATGGAGGCTGTAATTGAAAGAGCAGCTCTTTATATTCCTGATAATTTCGGTGGCACCCAGCTCGGGGCTGGAATAAAAGAGCTGCAGTGTGCCCGGGGAGGGCCCTGCTCAGCATTCCCTGCTGCCAGAAATGCCCATTGTGTCCAGCAGGAGCTCTGCCTGCCTCAAACAAAGGGAATTCTGAATAGGGACAGAAATAACCCAGCACAATCCCGGGCTCTCCATCATTCCCCTCTCCCCCAGTCCGTGGGGCACAACCTGCCCCGTTCCTGGGAATTCCTGCAGATTTTCCACCTGTATCCTGGGTTTCCCAACCACCATCAACTCCAGCTCCATGGGAACACTAGGGGAAACGATCTGGGACCTCAGTTTGGGCCAGAATTGATGTTATTAGGGGTAATATAATAATATAATATTATTATTGAAGCATCCAAGGCCAGGTTAGAAGGCCTTGGAGCAGCCTGGGCTAGTGGAAAGCTCCTGCCCATGGAACTGGAATTTTTTAAGGCCCTCTCCTGTTGCAGTAAGGTAGAAAAATTATTTTAAAAGGCTTCATAAAATCAGGCCTGCTCTGGCTGGCCTGTCATTTCTTCTAAGCCAAGGCAGCCCTCTGCAATTCCCATGTGGAAGCAATCCTGTGTGAGCAGTTCATTCACACAACAATCCATTCCTGGGAAAAACAACCAGCACCTGGATAAACTGTTTGTACACCCTGAGAAAAATGAAAACTCTCTTTCACAGACGACTTTCAGCACCTACACACCAGGGTTGGAGTGACCAATAAATACAGAATAACAACTTGTTACTGACCAATAAAGGGACTGGCAAGAGAGCTCCTGACCCATGGGAGTCACACACGGGGCTGTAAAACTGCATAAAAGGAGTTATGTGAATAAAGAATGGGCTTTATTTTCCACCCTGAAGAAAATGGAATCTATGCGATTTATTCCCATATTTTCCAACCCAAACTATTCCATGGTTCCATATAACAATGACACATTCCAATGAGAATAAAGCTGGTGAGGAGAAGAGGATGAAAAGCTGGAGAGGGAATTGATGGCAGGGTTTGCCTTTCCCTGTGTCAGCAGCTGCAGTGTGTACAAATCCCAAGGGAATTTTTTTAAAAAATGAAAAGGAAAATTGCTAGCAATGAGATCACAATCTGGAAACATCTCAGAGCTGAGAACAATCCATACAAATGCTGTGTTTCATCAAGCAGCCAAAGCTCCCTCTCTTTATGGAAATCATCCCCAAACGAGGCTGGGTCATCCCTGCTGCTCCAGCTCTCCCAGGGAAAATCCCAGTGGGGATTTATCATTTTATCATCCTTACCCACGAGCACACAAACAGAGGGGCTTTTAGTGACTGGGGTGGGATTTCCTTGGAAGGTGCAGATGAGCACAGGATTCAGCTATCCCCTGGGAATGCAAAAAACAAGAAAAACTATTAAAAAATAACTCCCTGATTCCCCCAGGATTTGTCTTTCTTTTCTTTAAGCCATTCTAAGACTTTAAAAAAAAATCCATATTCTATAAAAAGTCAGTCCAGGAGTCTTTATCTTATTGTTTTGAGTCATTCTCTTTTGAAATATCATTTTTATTAAAGCCAAAAGATCTGGTTTCAATTCATGGGCCCATTTAAAAAATGGGAGTTCTTATTCTTTTTAAATAGGAAAGAGAGAAGGAGAAAAGGAGAAGGAAAAGGAGAAGGAGAAGGAAAAGGAAAAGGAGAAGGAAAAGGAAAAGGAAAAGGAAAAGGAAAAGGAAAAGGAAAAGGAAAAGGAAAAGGAAAAGGAAAAGGAAAAGGAAAAGGAAAAGGAAAAGGAAAAGGAAAAGGAAAAGGAAAAGGAAAAGGAGTTTTCTTCCCCTTTTCCCCAATTCCCTAATTTTTATCATTGTAAATGTATGTTTAGGTCTTACACTGAATATTAAGGTGGGATTAAATGCAGAATTAATGAGATTTATGGTTAACTTTCTGCCTGCAGGAAAAAAAAATCCCAATTTTTTGCCTATTTTTTACTTTTCATTCATTTTAATTTTGCCATTCTGGAATTATAAAATGGGTGCTGAGATTTGTGACAATTTTTGGAATGAATTAATAGACTTGAGATTTGAAGTTTTGTGGGGGTGCTGATGATTGAATATATATTTATATATATATATAAAATATTATATAAATAGATTTAAATATATAGAATACATTGGAATACATTGCATAATATAATAATATATTACATGAGATATATATAAGTATACATATATAGAGTATATTGCATAATATAATTATATATAATCATAATTTCACATTGGATTTTCACCCTGACAAGAAGAGCTTTTGTAGTACAGAGCATTTCTTTTTTCATTTTTTCCCCCTTTCTCCTCAGTTTTTCCTCTTTTCTTTCCCTTTTGTCCAGGAGATTAATTAGGATAAGGATAATCATTATTTTCCCCTATCATGAGAACTTTAAGGATCATTATCAGGTTTCCCTCTCCCTCATAACTCAGCAGTAAATCATTCCATCATTGACAAGGATTTGTCAATGATGTGGAATAAATAAATATTTATTTATTATAAATAAATAAATAAATAAAATTAAAATGGGGAACTCTTTTCATAATTGTTGAGAAGTTAGAGCCCAATCAGATTTCCAGCACAGTCCCAGCAATTTTGGAACTGGAATTTCCTTTTTTTTCCCCATTTCCTATCATTTCCTGTCATTTTATTGTAATGGGTGAGCGTGGCGTGACTCAATGCTGATGTGAAAGCACCACTATTCACTTTTTCACCTTTCCTCTTTTATTGGGAGTTAAATTTTTGTTTGAGATAAATTATTACTTTATTATTCAAATCCTGCCACTTTAAATGGGAAGAGGTGAATATTTGCCTTTTTTGGCCTACATTTTGCAGGAGATTTAGGATTTTCCCATGTTAACTTCCCACAGGCTTGCCTTGTTTATTTTCAAGTAGAGAGACTCTAAATTTACCTTTTAAAATATTCTGGAGCTGCATTTCCCCTTCCAAGCAGTTTCAGCTCCCAGCTCACACAAGTTCTGTAGTTTTATATCAAATCCTTCAACTCAGACAAGATGGGTCCTTGTTTCTGGATGGTTTCTCCTGCTTTTTCAAAAATAAATACAAATAAAATGCTGCCGTAGGGTCGGGAATGTCGCGGGCTGTCGGTCCTTGGGGTCCAAGTGCCATCTTGTGTTCACACACTGCATTTCAGGAATTCTTCCCCTCAAATTCCTCAAAACCTCAGCTCCTGCTCGCCAAGGAAATGCTTGGAGAGGTGTTTGTACAGCTCAACACTGAATTATGGGCAAATTGAAACAGCAGCAAAGCCATTTCATAATAGATAAAGCTGGAGATTTATAAATATGAGCTGCTCACACAAGGAATTCTTGGGGTGTATTTTTGGGGTTCCCAGGATGAAGGAGGAATTGAGAATCTGACTCCATGTTCTTAGAAAGCTAATTTATTATTATATGTATTATATTATATTATATTATATTATATTATATTATATTATATTATATTATTATGCTATACTAAAACTATGCTACAGAATAGAGAAAGGACACTTACATAAGGCTTAACAAGATACTAATTAAAAACTCGTGACTCTGCAGAGTCCTGACACAGTTGGCTGTGATTGGTCATGGAGTTAAAACAATTCACGTGTTGGATAAATAATTTCCAACCACATTCCAAAGCAGCAAAACACAGGAGAAGCAATGAGATAATATTCTTTTCTTTTTCTCTGAGGCTTCTCAGCTTCCCAGGAGAGGAAATCCTGGCAAAGGGATTTTTCTAGAAAATGTGACAGTGACATTGAGGTTTACTGTAAAATCACTTCCATTCCTCCAGTGGGGTGCAGGTCTGGCTGTGCCATCATCCCTCTCCCAACAGGATGAATCCCAGGGGAGTTGGAGATGCTCAAATTGAGCAAATGCTCCAGCATGGGCACAGCTGGCACTGCAGGAGGGCTGAGCCCCCATGGGATGGGGCTGTGCCACCACCCTGACACACAGGGGGTCACAGCATGTTCTTACTCTGGCAGTGTTATGTTGTATTACTGCATTTTAACTTTAATTTCCCTAATAAAGAACTGCTATTCCTACTCCCGTATCTTTACCTGAGAGCCCCTTAATTTCAAATTTATAATTCAGAGGGAGGGGATTTACATTTTGCATTTCAAGAGAGGCTCCTGCCTTCCTTAGCAGGCACCTGGTTTTCAAACCCAAACACCCAGGTTTTTTCCATCCCCTTTTCCTGCCAAAATGGAGCTCCACATTCCCTGCCCTGAGCTGCACTGACAGGTGCTGGCAGCGAGGGGCCAGAGACAGCAGGACAGGTTGGGCTTTTCATGGAAGTCAGGAAGGCACAAAAGCAAGGCAAAGCAGCAGCACGTGCAGCTCCAGGAGGCCTTTGGCAAAGCAGCCTTGAAAATGCTCAACTCCAGAATGTTTGACTGGGAAATAAAGGGATTTATCCAAAGAGTTGGTTGTAATTTGCTGTCACACATATTCTCACTGCTTGGGAAATTGGTGCTACCAAACCTTCACCTTGTGCTTCATGTGAGGTTTGGGGTTTATTGTGAGTTTGTGGTTTATTGTGAGATGTGGTTTATTGTGAGTTTGTGGTTTATTGTGAGGTTTGAAGTCTATTGTGAGTTTGTGGTTTATTGTGAGATGTGGTTTATTGTGAGTTTGTGGTTTATTATGAGGTTTGGAGATTATTGTTAGTTTGTGGTTTATTGTGAGTTTATGGTTTATTGGGAGTTTGTGGTTTATTGTGAGGTTTGGAGTCTGTTGTGAGTTTGTGGTTTATTGTGAGTTTGGAGTTTATTGTGAGATGTGGTTTATTGTGAGTTTGTGGCTTATTATGAGGTTTGGAGATTATTGTGAGTGTGGTTTATTGTGAGTTTATGGTTTATTCAGAGTTTGTGGTTTATTGTGAGGTTTGTTGTTGACTGTGAGGTTTGGAGTTTATTGTGAGTTTGTGGTTTATCGTGAGTTTGTGGTTTGTTGTGAGGTTTGGAGTCTGTTGTGAGTTTGTGGTTTATTGTGAGTTTGGAGTTTATTGTGAGTTTGTGGTTTATCATGAGGTTTGGAGTTCATTGTGCGTTTGTGGTTTATTGTGAGTTTGGCGTTTATTGTGAGCTTGTGGCTTATTGTGAGTTTGGAGTTTATTGTGAGTTTGTGGGTTTTTGTGAGGTTTGGAGTTTATTGTGAGTTTGTGGTTTATTGTTAGTTTGTGGTTTATTGTGAGGTTTGGAGTTCATTGTGCGTTTGTGGTTTATTGTGAGTTTGGCGTTTATTGTGAGCTTATGGTTTATTGTGAGTTTGGAGTTTATTGTGAGTTTGTGGTTTTTTGTGAGGTTTGGAGTTCATTGTGAGTTTTTGGTTTATTGTGCTCAGCAATCTGAACCCTACAACCTCCTGCAGGTTAGAATGTGGAAAAAAGAAATGTGGTAAAAAATTTCTGCCACTTTAGCACAAAGCTGTGCCTTAGCATCTACTGCCACTGTATTTAAGTGTTTGTTTGCATGCAGAAAATGCTGATTAAAAGGTAATAACTCCTTCCAAGAGCTCAGAGAAACATTGTGGGGTTGGATTGGAAGGGACCTCACAGCCCATCCAGTGCCACCCCAGCCATGGCAGGGACACCTCCCACTGCCCCAAGCTGCTCCAAGCCCTGTCCAGCCTGGCCTTGGGCACTGCCAGGGATCCAGGGTAGCCACAGCTGCTCTGGGAATCCCATCCAGTCCCTCCCCACCCTCACAGGGAAAAATTCCTCCCTTTTTCTCTTCCAGCCCTGTCCTGTGCCAGTTCGAAGCCATTCCCCTTGTCCTGTCACTCCATCCCTCGTCCAGAGTCCCTCTGTGTCAGCCAAGCTGTGAAACACCAATGCTGGGACCCTCCCTGGCTGAATCCTGCTGGGATTCACTGCTCCTGAGCTTGGAGGAGCTAATCCTTGAATATTATCCAGCTTTCCTCCCTGCAGGCCTTAATCCCAGGCTGCTGAACCAAGCAGATCAGTTTATCAGCTCAGTTATTATCAAAATCCATAAGCAATGCTGTTTGCAGTGTAAATAAAATAGAAAAGCAGCAGATAACAAAATCTCTTACTTGAAAATAAGAGAAAACTGAATTATAATTGTTCCTGCACAGTCCTAATCCTCTCAGGACTAATGAAGCCCAAGCATTCCACACCCCTGCAGGAACAGCCCAAAAGTGCCAATGTCCTGCAGAGATTCCCATGCCTGGAGCTCAGCCATGCAGGCAGAGGTTCAGGACATCCTTGCACAAGCATTTAACAGCACATTTTCCCCTTATCTGTTGCTTTTTGTGTCTTTTCTATTTTTCCATAAAAATTCACATTTCAACTCCAGCCACGATCTGCTTCTCCCTGAGGCGTGAGCAGGAATCAGCAGCCTCGTGAAGGGAACCTGTTCCCTGGGAAATCAGCATATTCTCTGAGGGGGGAAATGGATGAAAAGGAGAAATCCTCACAAGAGATGGCAAAGAAAATCCTTGTTATTCCTCCTACATTGCAGTCCTTGTTCAGTCTCTCCTGGATGAAAAGTTAATCTTGACCTTTGTGTTCCTGCCAAGGTCAGCAAGTGCTGCTCCTGCAGCTCAAACTTGCCTGGGGCCTGCTTTACCTCACACAGCAAAAAAATGTCATATAAAGAGTCTCAAAACTTCAAGAAAAGGAGGGCAAACTGAAAAGTTTGGGCCTGTTCTCCAGAACTGTCATTTTTCCCTGCTCTTCCATCCATCTGCTGGGAATCCTTAGTTTGCAGTGGTGGGAATGTGGGTTTGGAGAGGCTGTGGTGGATGTTTCCCAAGGATTCTGCTCCAAACCAGCCCTGTCCTCCCTCACCCTGCAGAATTTATGCCTCTGGATGTGTTATCCTCATTGTTTTTTGTCCAAATCACAGAAAATTGGGTTACATCCCATCCTCCAAAGCAGCTTCCAATGGGTTACATCAGCACGTGCATGCCTGAGTTTAAAAGTGAATTTCTGTAGCCAAAGCAGGACACAAAACCATTCCCATGCTGAGCTGCACGCAGGAAAAACACAGCCCAAGGAACTTTAATAAAGAGCTGTGCTCCAAAACCATTATTTTTATATTTAACTAGGGCTTCATAATGTCATTAAAGATTTAGGTCAAGCACTCGATGTCCAAAGGTTCTCAAGGAACACGAGGATGAAATTATCTGCCAGGAATTGATGTCCGCTGTTGGGCAGCAGCAGGTAGCAGCTAATTGAGAAGTGCCTTATCTCTAATTATTCTGCTCCATCCTCCTTAGCAGCCCCATTAGAGTGAGTACACAAGAAACAGCCTTAAATATTCTTGAGCCTGATGTAAAAAAGAACATTTGGGAATGGTGATACTCCTATTTTAATCCATGTTTTCCAGAGGCTGCTGTGCAAAGCCCTCTTTTTAGACTGTATCCCTGATGTTTTCTGAAGCTGGCCTACACATTCCATAATGTTGTTACCACAAATATAAAATTTAATTTCACTTTAGCTTGGTTTTTTGTTTGGTTTTTTCTGCTTCTGGAAGCCATGTGGTCTGCGGGTCTCCCATCCTTGGGAATTCCACTTGGAATAAATAAAATAAAACAAATGTTTATTTTATTTATTCCATAATAGTAATTATGGAATAATTAATATTTTATTTATTCCATAATAATTTGTTCCATAAAAAATCCAGAATAAACGGATTTTTCCAATCTATCCACCTATCTATAAATGTTTATCAGGATCTCTCTTGATTCATATCCTGATATGGATTGAGAGCTGAGGATAAAACTGCCCCAGCCATTTAAAATGAGATTATTCTGAAATTAAACCCCCACTTTAATACAGGGATCATTCTCCCAGCTCTGCCCTAACAAAACTTTGCAGCAGTGACAGAGAGGGGAAACTTGGAGGCTGGAAAACAAGATCATGGAACGATGCTGAGTTAGCAGGAGCATAAAGCAAAGCACGATAACTGATTTTCCAATTGCATTTAATTTGGGGAGTTTAAGACTTAAATAAAGGGAAAATTGAGGAAACTTCTTGGAGCCAGAAGCCATTAGCAGGCTCTAACTGTATATTAGTTTAAAGGGATTCTGTCAAGTGCATTTTGAGCCTTTTAAATTTTTTTTCCATGTAATTAATGTCCCTGCAACATTAGTTCCAGTGGCTTTGAAGCTGGAAAATGGCGTTTGCTTCCTTCTTGTCCCTGACATTGCACCTCCCCTCCCAGCTCCTGTGGAGACTCATTCCAGCTCTAGTTTGATTTATTTGTTTGGCCCCAATGATATTCCTGATTCCTGCTTTCCCACACATCCCACATATCCTCTCCTGGGGTTTGGGACACTGACAAACTCATCTGGTGCCATTTAGAAATGTGAAACAACATTCTGGAGTTCTGTTTGGGCCAAATCTCTTTTAGAACTGTTGGGGAAAGTATTAATATTGACAAATTTCATTAATAAATAATGTGGATTGATTTTCCTTATTTTCCTTTCATTAAGCTGACCATCCCTGCAGCTGGTGGGATACAGAGAATTAAGGAGCAGCTTCATGTGCCTGAGTTCCATAAGATCCCAGGCAAAATTCCTTCATCTGGGGAAATCCTGATTTATTAAATCCAGAAAAACCTGCTGAAATTCCAACTGCTGCAACTCAGATGTGTCCGAGCAGCAAACCCAGCTACTTTTCCAGAGTTAAGGAGCAAGCTTGGAAGTTAAACCTGGATATAAATAAGTTTTGCAGTAATTAGCATTCCAAATGTTCTGTGGCAATTCTGCCTGGAACATTGTGTTATCACTCTTCTGCTCTTAACATGGCTTTGGGGGAAAATAAACACCTCCAAAATGTGGAGACTAAGCTTCAATTCCTTATTTTTGCCATGGATTTGGAGGTCCCTTCAGCAGAGGATTTTGCTGCCTCCGTGAGAGAAGTGCAAAATTGTGTTAACAGAAGTTTTCCTCTGCTGAGCATCTTCCCATCAGGGATATTTCAGTCCTTGTTCCACACTGGGACACTCTGGGATCAGCGCAGATTCCAGCTGCCAGGGAACACAGGAATAACCTGTGTTTACAACACCAAACTGAATCATTCAGACAGAAAAACAACCTGGAAAAGCCACGAAAAGCAGAAATTCCTTGGTGCCCTGGGTGTGCTGATCCCTTTGGAAGGAGAAGGGCTCAGTTAGATTATCCAAATATCAAAATGATCCAGGAAAATTATAATCTTATTTAGACTTCTGATGCTTTTATGGTACTTAAATAATAAAAAAAAATGCTGTGCCCTAAGTTAGCACAATTTATCTGTCACAGATTTCATATCATTTATCTTATAACATCAATTCACATGAAAATCTCTCTCAAGCAAAATTGCTTTGAATAATTTTAAACCTCTTGATTTTTTAAGTAACAGTTTATTAACCACAACACTCTTTTTTTTAAAGCCCTCTCAATTAGAGCTTGTTTTATGTGAAATACTTGCAATATTTTTGAAGATCTTATGAACCAGCCCCACTGCAGCCACTTTTTCCACCCATGCAGGAACCACTGGGCTCCAGATGGGCTCTGACCTAAATCCTTCAGTGGTCAAACTCCCAGGGCTTCTTCTGAGTCCTTCTCAAAGTCACTTTGTAAACACTGGTGCTTCAAGGAGCATTTTAAGGGACATTTTCCACAGGGTCACAAGCGGCCTGAGCCTTTGCTTCAAGCCAGAACTTGGCATGTGAGATATCTTCAGCTGAGAAGATTTTTTCCCCAGCAAAACTCCGACTGCCTCCCTCCCTGGTGTCCAAAATTGATGTTGGCAGTTTTGTGCTCTGAGTAAGAAGCAGAGTTTATCAGTTTAAGTGACTTCAAAAAGCTGGTATGAGCATCTTTGATAACAGACAGAAATTACCAGGCGGCTCAGCACTGACAAGCTCAAATTTGCAGCCACGCAGAGAAAAATCTCAGCTCTTTCTATTTCATATTTTATTTTTCCCTGAGCCTGGAGCCTCCTAAACCTTCCCTCAAATTCCTGCTCCATCTAAGAGCAACAATTCCCACAGCACATTCCAGTTCCTGCAGGGATTTGCAAGGAATGAAAGCCCCAAACAGCCAACCCTGAGCTGGTTCTGGTGTCAAAGCCAAGCAAAGAGCAGCTCCAAAGATAAAAATCCCAAAAGAAATAAAATAATAAAATAAAATAAAATAAATAAAATATAAAATATTTTCTAGATTATATATTATATATATAATATATCTTGTATATCATATATATTATATATATTGTATATCATATATATTATATATATGATATCCTGTATAATATATATATTACATTATATATCTAATATATTTTTTATATATATCATTATCTATAAATATATTTATAAATATAAATAAATAATATTAAAAATCAGATCTTCGGCAAAGAGAAGGCACCAAGTCCCACCTGTATCTGAGGGAAAGATCTGCTCCCAAACATTTAAATTACCTTAATGATAATCTCAATGCAAATTCACTGCTGCTGAGCTGTTCTACACCAGGCAGCAAAGACTCATTAGTTTAAAACTAATCTGCAGTTTCTTTCTGAAAGTTCCTAAGTTGTTGGGCTGGTAAACCTTCAAATAAAAATAAAAATTCAGTAAAATTCAGCTGCATCAGCCCATGTGGGCTGTTGAGAGCCTGGCAACTCCAGGGCATCTCAAGCCTGATCGTGCATTAACAGAAGTGACTGGAAAAGTTGGAAGGAAATAAACAATTTTTTAAAAACAGCTGTTTTGTCATTTTTTTTTAGTCTTGGGTAAACACAGAAGGTGCCAAACTGCAGCAGATTGCAAATACCCAAAGCTTGGCTTTTTCTGCACCATTGCCACCCGAGCTGATCATGGGAAAGAATTAATAATTAAGGGTAATTATCTGAGTGGACACTTTTTAATATGCTGAACTCAGGCTCGTGTTGGTTCTGGAAAGGGGAGGAAAGAGGCCAGGGGATTCTGGAAATGCAACCTCATCATCTGGAATTATTTTGACTGGGTGTTTCATCTTACCTCTCATGACCACCATGGTTCTTCTTCTCCCTATCCCCTTTCAGAGGTGACAGGAATGGGACAAACCCTTCCCAACTCAAGGATCAAACTGTGCTGGAATTTCACTGCCCTGCTTCTTTCCTTCCTCTACCCAAAAGGAGTTCTGCTAAGGAAAAGCTGAACAAAGGAATAACAAAGCCATTAAAATACAATTTTGATTTGTGATCTTTATACTGAAAGAAATCCCTCTCTTTCCAAATCCCAGCTTCAATTTAATTTACTTACATATGTCATTTATACTCTCCATTAAATAACAAATTTTTTCAATAAAAAATCTTTTAAATAAAGGGATAAAACAAGAACTGAAGGAAAAACAACAACATCTCTTGTTGCCACTCTACTTTGCTTCCTGCACGGAGAATTTCCAATATCCAGGCGATAATTCCAGACCAAATGGGAGCAGTGGGGTCACCAATCCTCTTTAAGAGGCGCCTTTCCCCAGGAGGGGGCAGCAGGTTTTTATTCCTGTGTCTGCCTAAACGTCGGATAAATGATGTGCTAAAAGCAGATGGTAAAACTCTTTCTAGATAGGGTTGGGAAAATTGGACTTGCTCGGAGCAGTCCCAGGAGCCTTTTCTCAGAGCGTTCCTGTACAAGGAGAAACAATTATTTTCCTTTTGGCTGCTGCTGGGTCCTGCTGAGGGAGTGCTGCACTGGAATGATGAACTCTGTCAAGGGTGAAATGAGGGCTGCTGCTGTTTCCTGTCCTCAGTGCTGGAGAGTTTGGGCTCCCACGGACCTGGCAGGACTTTGCTGGCTGCAATCACTCGAGTTTTGATCAAATTGGTGTTTTCTGGTGTAACCTGGCTGGGGGGACCAGGGCAAGGAGCTGCTGCGGGGGGTGAGGCCTTCAAGGTGGGGTGTTGAGCACATTGCTTGATGCATTAAGTTTTAGCTTTATGTTTCTCATTTTCTGCACTGCATTCTCACAGTGTGTAACTCTGAACCCCACACACAGTGCCAGCAGCTCCCCTCCCAGCTCAGGCACACAGAACAATCCCTGTCCAGCCCAGAACCAAGGACACCAAGGCTGCACCTTCAGCCCAAGCAGTGCAAACAGCAGGGAATGGAGGGGAGAAACTGGGAGGGTGGGACTGCACAGCCTGAGCTGGAATTGGACAATGAACCCAATGTGGAAATGGACCAAAACTGATAAAAGGGTGAGAACTTGTGACTTGGGGTCCATCTTGGGTAGAGCCTCAGTCAGGCCCGTGTGCTGCACAAGATGGATCCTTCAAAGGCCTCTTAATAAATCCCTGCTTTATTCCTTTACCACTGCCCAGCCTCTGCTCCAGACAGCCTCTTTAGGCATCAGCTTCCCTCACAATTCATTCCCCACCCTTTATCAATAAATTGGTTTTTCTGAAGCTAAGTTATGAACCCTCAGGCCCCACTAAGTGAGTTCAGCACCACATCTGCCCAGCCCACCCATGGATTTGTCCATCAGTTTTCCAGTAACAACTTGAGTCCTCAACACACATGGCATGGACAAAAAATCCCCAAAACCACAGCACAGAAAGCATCCACCTCCCAAAAATAACTCGCTCAGCTTCCTGGGAATGAGAAAAATAAGGTTGGCATCCCTAAAACCCTGCTTAAGCTTTTGTCAGGCTCGCCATGATCTCGACTGCCAGGAAAACAAATCCTTTCTGAGCTCGTAGCCCTCAGTTACCATCTCAGTGATTTAATTAAAAAGGAAAAGTTCCCTCCTACAGCCAGCAGGCACCTGCAAGTATTGGACAGTTGGAAAGAAGAGCAAAACAGCTCAGGGATATTGTTAAAAACATCTGGGTATGGAAAAATCTTCATGATTTAGCAAGTTGTGTTGACCAAATGCTGAATTTTAAACTAGGCCCAAACCAGAAACTCATTTTCTTGAATGTAACCTGGGCTGCAGAGGCTGCAATCCCCACCTCCAAACCAGCATTTTGGGCATCCCTGTGTGCAAAATGTGCATTGTTCTTAGGAGAAACAGCCCATCCTTGTGGATCCAAAGCCAGGATTTTGGGCTCACCCAGCTCAAACTCCCCAGACTTATCAGGAGCAAACAGAACCACCTGGAGCCTCTCACAAAGGTAAACAAAATCCAGCATTATAACCCAGAGCTTTTGTCCTTCTCACTGCACCAGGGGGAAAATGGAGTTGACAGCTCTGCTGGAGAATTCCAGAGAAATGTCCCGAGCCAAATTCCAGTGGGAGAGCCCTCCCTGAGCCTCTCCCCTGCTCCTTTGTCAAACAGGGACCTCTTCTCCTCACCCAAATGGGAAATAAAGAGCTCAGCTCCAGCTGGGAGCCAGCTGAAGGAATAAACACTTGTTTTCTCTGGAGCTGGGGAAGTTGTCTTTGTGTTGGGGGGAATTCAGAACACCAATTAAGCTTGGAGTACACTCATTACTCTTCACGAATGCTCAAAAAGCACAGAAGAAAATCTGCTTTTTACCTTTGGTAGCGACAGCCTCCTTTCACCAGGGATTTCTCCAAAAGCCTAAAGGAAAGAGATTTTCATGGATTCGGGAAAGAGACCTTGGAAACTGTTCCATTCCTGAATTCACTCATTTCTTTTGAACCCCAAATGCTAATAAGAAATCATCATTATTTAGATTTGTGGGCAGTTTTCTCTAGAAATCACTGGAAGCCTTCCAGCTCCAGAGCAGATTCCTTAAGGAGAATGGAAGCAAAGACATTTCTCTCAAACAGAGCTTTCATATAAAGAGCTTTTTTTCTTGGTAAAACATCATTTTCTTAAGCATCAGCACACAAGTTTTTCTCGCAGTCATTTTGCACCTTTTTAACTTACAGCACTTTTGGAGAATTCATTCCTATTTTCACCTTGGATGTCCCAAGAAGCCTCTTTTTGGCTGGAATAGCTCCTGCTTTTTCTACCCTGAGAAAAATACCTCAAGCTCGATTATTTTTTTAATGTCATTTTTATTCAGCCCTTGACACCGGTGCCAAACCCCAGAACGCTGCAGAATTTTACTTTTAAAGAGGTGTTTTTATCAAGCAGCCATTCTCATCCTCCTGTAATATCTCATTTTCCCAGCAGTTGATTAAAATCCATCCCGTTGCACTGGGATACACCCAGTGACACTCCCCTGCTACAGAGATACACAGAGGAGATAAAAGAAAATAATATATCACTGGCAGTGCTCGGAACATTGGTAAAAGCAGATATTCAGCACCTACTTATCTTTTATGTATACAGATATCCGTGGTGACAAATAGCCTATTATGGTCTGTGATTGACTGAAAATTGGGAGCAGGAGCTGGAAAAGAATCCTGAATCACTCTGAGGAGCGGTTCCCGCTGATATTTCACATTATGCACTCGCAGATTGCCCGCAGGGAAAGGGAAATAGGAAAGAAAACAATTTAGTTTGAGCGTGGCTCCAGCTAAAACTGGAGATGGTTGTGGGTTCTTCCAGTAATTAATCCAATTTACAGGGTTTGGGATTGGCACTGGATGAAATTCCAGCATCCCCAGGTGTTTCTCCAGGAGGCCTTGACCCTACAGGGCTCATCAGGAAAGAGGGCGAGGACTGCAGCAGAACTCATTAAATAATTAAAAAGTCAGAAATACATCAGAGGTTTTTGTCTCTGAGCTCAAGGACACTTGTGCCCAACACCTTCTGTCAGATCCTCACAGCTGGCAGGGAAAAACCCTGGAGCTCCTTTGATGCTTTTCTTAGTTTTTATAGAGACAGAGTATCTGAGAGGTGTTTTAAAAGATTTTATTTTATTATCAGTCTCGATGAATGGTGAGACACAAAAGATGTAAAACTTAATGCTGTTTCATCAGAAGTTAACTTATTTCTTGGTTATAATACTTTATAAATGTTTCTCAGGTTATTAGCTGGAAAAAATCAATTTCCACATTCCTTCTTGGGCTTTTGCTCACTTTCCACTTGGGCAAATTCCCATTTTATTTTTCAGGGAATACAGCCCTCAGTGGTATCCCTGGGAGTTTTGATGTTGACTTCTAAGGATCCAAATGTCACAATTCAGAGAGAGAAACTGAAATTTTGGCACCCAGAATCCATTTTGGTGCAAATCCCAACCAGGCTGTGGTTTCACTGTGTGTACTGGAATGTTTTACAGCAAATTTCCAGCAGCTCTATCCCAAATCCGTCAGAGTTGGACACCAAAAAATTCCCAGTTAGATGTGGTGAATTAACCAAGGATTCTGCAGCCATACAAATTAGCAAACCTTTTCTAAAAGTTCCTTTTGTCCTAATTACTTTCCACCTTCCCATCCACAGACGTAAAGCCTTAAACTCCTCTCCTCAGACAGATAAACCCATAATTATCCAACAGAGATTTCTTTGCCTTGGTTTTTTTGTGAGCATCAGCTGCCAGAGAGGAGATGCAGCTCCCATCCTGCTGATCTCACCAGAATCGCTGCTCCTGCTGCCCCAGCACATCATCACTCTTTTCATCCTCTTCCTTCACTCCTCCCAATCCATCACTGACTCGGGAGAGCTCCTGGAATGTCTGGGATCCATCATTTACATGGGCAAGAAATTCAAATTTAAGCTCCCTTAATAATTCTTCACCCACCAAGCCATCAATCTCTTGGGCCCTTCCATCATTTGAGTTGCTCTGCTGGGAAGGCATTCCTGCTTTTCCCAAATTTTCCAGCGTGGAGTGCTCAGCTGAGAATGCAGCTTTCACCTGCCCTCCCACAGGAGCTCAATCCACAAAAATAAACTCCTCCTCTTTTACCAAGTATCCAAAAGCAGAATTGTTTTATTTGCCACTTTTTTAGTTCAAATTCCAGCACCTGAAATGAAATCTGAGTCAGCTTTGCAGATATTTAAGGATTATTTTCTTCTCAATTCATTTCTAATTTTTTTGTTTTTTGTTTTTTTTTTGCAAGGAGTTCAGGTTTGAAAAAAGCTGGAAACACCAAACTTCATTAAATTGGCTGTATTTTATATCAAAAAACGATGACAAAAGCAATTTGATTGCTATACAAGCAACAAAAATCATGATTTGCTTTCTGATTCCTGTTGAATATTTTTGCTCAGCTCCTTGAACTTCTCATTTCCCCAAAATAAATGCTCCAAGGACTCCTCATCCAGGCTGTGACCGGATCCAAAGCAGTTTTCTCATGGACACAAACTGATTTAGGCTCATCTGAAGCTTTCAAAAGCATTTTTGGAGGGGAGCTCTGGAGCTCTCCTTTGTCTTTCTGATTCTCCTGAATCTTTCTTCTTTCCAGGCCTGGGGTTTTCCATGGGAACACTGAATTCTGAGGTGAAAAGTCACCTTTAAAAGGCTCACAAGGGAGGTCAGGAGCAGCTTAGATGCTTTTCAAGCTGAATAAACACCAACAACCTCCAGAAACCCAACTTTCCCCAGCACCAGTGAAGCTCCTGAAGCAACACTCTGAACCCTGCGCCCATTTCAGGCTGTTAAAAATCACCTCATCCCTTCCACTCAATAATTTTCTGATTTATTACAGAAAGGTGAGAGGTCCTCCCTGCCCTCACCAATTACCTGAGCCCTGGGTGCTCTCTGATGTGTCTTTGCATGAATAACTTTGTTTTCAGACTTCCTCGTCCTTCTCTAACTTGAATTATTTGTCAAACAGGAGCAATTTTCCCCTGGCAGAAGGCAGCTAATTAGCGTGGCAGGCTGTCACTTTGTCACACCGCGGTGACAAACAATGCAGGAGATTAAAGAGTTGCTAATTGGCTGATACTTTTAGTAGCAATTTCAGCCTGTTAATGCAGCAAGAAAACATCGAAAAGTTGTTTTGATCGCGAAAAAAAAAAATAAATTCAATAAAATCAGCTTTTTCAAGAGGAAGAGTGTTGTCCCACAGGAGAAATCCCAGAGGCAGGAAGCCCTTCCAATATGGGATTAAGGAAAATTATTGTAGGAATGTTCTGCCAGAAGAAAGTTTATTGTAAGTTATTCTTGGATTTAGGGCCTTTTTTAAAGACCTGCATTTCCACGTCACAGAGTGATTTCTAAATGGACATTCAACAATAAAGACTAGAGGGATTTGGGGATTTTTTGGGTGGGTTTTTTGCATGTTAAAAAGATGATGGAATCACAGAATTATTTGGGTTGGAAGGGACCTTAAAAATTATTTTATTCCACCCCTGCCATGGGCAGAGACACTTTCCAATGCCCCAGGCTGCTCCAATCCCTGTCCAGCCCGGCCTTGGACACTTCCATGGACCCAGGGGCAGCCACAGCTGCTCTGGAATTCCATCCCAGCCCCTCCCCACCCTCACAAGGAAGAATTTCTTCCATATTTAACCTAAATTTCCTTTCTGCCCGTTTGAAGCCTTTCCCCCTTGTCCTGTCTCTCCAGTTCTTCTCCACCTTCCTCAGACTTTCCTTCAGATCCGAGGAATTCTGAACTACTCCAAGGTGAAACTCAGACTAAAAAAATGCCCAGATTGCCCCAAAATAATTCAAAACTTCTTTGCAGACACCGAGGATGAGCTAGGAAAGCCTGAGACAGGATAAAATGGCCTTTCAGCTACCAACAATTAAACAGCACAAGACAAGATAAACAGGGTAATTAACAACATGTAGACAAAGGCAGGGTTATAAAACCAACAGCATTAATTTGGCTCTTGGTAAAGGCAGAGATTGCAGTGAGGTCAGTGCTCAGTGCTCATGCCCACACCTGCCAGATCCCTGAGGAAAACCAAACTTGAACAGCTGAAAACACATCAGAGAATTGTTCTGAAACACCCCAGATCAGCCCCTTCTTCTGGGGAGGAACACCAGGGAGACAGAAACATGTGGAAATATAAACAATACTCACAGTTTGGGGAATATTGGGATGCAAAAGCCTGGATGAGCTTCAGTCCTGTTTGTCATTGCCAAGGCCTTGCTAAATGTTCATATTTCTGAAGAAATCCTGGAGTGGAGCTGGTAAATAACCCCACTGGGAAGATGCTGCCTCCTGCCCTGTCCTGAGCAATTCAAATCAGTCAGAGCTGCTCCTTCACTTCAGCTGCTTTCACCTGGGATTCCCTGGTTCCTGCAAGGAAAACAGGAAAGGAAATAAACCAGGAGAGGAAATAAAAGCACCTCCACTCCATGATAAACAATACAGAGGCTGAGGCAGCCTCCCCAAATTGCAACAATTCAGAACTTTTTAGATGTACTAAAGGGCTCAGGTAGGAATCTGCCAGCCTCTGGAGAGTGCTTTTAATTAGGAAAAACATCCTGGCAAAAATGGGCAAGTGTGGATGTCAAACCTAATGGAAAATTCAAAAAATGCCAGTTATTGCTGGGGAGCAGAGCTGGGAGCTCATTTCTATCAACAGAATCATTGAAAGGCAAATAAAAACCCAGAGGAAATAATGGAAATTTCATTCCTGGCTTTCTGCTCTAAGTTCTCCCCTTCAGGAGCTGAGCCCTCCCCAGTGGAAGAAGAGGGAATTTGGAAATGTGGCAGGTCCAGGTCCCACCTGGCTCAGCCATTCCCTGGATAATCAGCAAGGACAGGACACCTTGGCCAGAAAAAAGAATAAATTAATGAGGTTTCTGCTGGCAAAGTGTTGCTTTTTGGCACCTTCAGCTCAAGACCAGGCCACTGCTGGTTTTATTCCCCCTTAAAAAGCCCAGAACCTTCTCCTGAAGGGATCCAGGAAAAAATAAATAGGAAGTTTATATGTTTTGTGAGATCCAAATGTTCCCATTATATATTTTTCCTCTATTTTCCTGATTAAACTCAACACAACCACTGACACATCATCATTACTCACTAAAGGAGGAACAGAATCCCACAGAAGAATCATTAAAGGAGGAAAAGAATCCCACAAAAGGATCCCACAGAACAAATTCCAGCTCCAAGCATAGCTCCCAATTTCTTTCCAGGTCCTTCCCAATTTAAGGCACTAATTAAAACCGCTCTGCTCCTTGCATCAACAAATGCAGGGTAATTATGTTGTTCCCTCAACCTTGTACTCACAGATTGCATTGATCTCCATTATATTAATAAGTCAAATGATTCCTTCCTTTCTGCTGGCTGTGGAAGCAGGGAGTTACCCAGGAATGGATAAACTGGCATGCTGGGCATTGAATAAATCCCTTTTTTCCCCCTCTTGCTTGTTTACCATTAATGGTTGTACTTCATCTGCTGCTTAACACCATTAGTGCCTAAATGGGGTGATATTAATTCAGGATAATTACAGAATCTCCAAGGCAAAACCACGGGAATGGCTGCAGAATTCACACCAAATTCCAGAGGATGAATAATTCCTGCAGGCTGTGGGGTGCACATTCCACTCCTTGCTCCACACCTGCCAGGGAAATGCAATAAAAACTGAGAATTCCTGCTTGAGTGAAGGATCTGGGAATTCTCAAGCATCCCTATGTCTTGCTAAATCCTCCTGAGTACTCATAACCAATCTGGAAAACAGGAGAATATTTCAGGAAGAACTCACTGCCTGCATTTAACTCATTGCCCTCCCGACCTGGAATTCATCACTTTTTACCCTCCTCCATTTCCCAAAAATTTTCCAGGATAGAGAGAGAGAGCAGAGAGCTCAAAAATATAACTGTGAAGAAGC
The DNA here is from genome assembly GCF_027887145.1 of Ammospiza caudacuta. Taxonomy (NCBI): domain Eukaryota; kingdom Metazoa; phylum Chordata; class Aves; order Passeriformes; family Passerellidae; genus Ammospiza; species Ammospiza caudacuta. The sequence continues at coordinate 25,880,108 of NC_080603.1, forward strand.
AGAGGGGAAAAAAAAAACATTTAAACTTTGCTCCATCCTCATGCAGCTATTTTAGACGCTGCATGTGCAAGAAATGCTGGACAAAATTGGCTTTTCACTCGTGCTAGGAACTGATTTTGTTTTAAAAATGTAAATGTATCAAATCCTCCTTCTAAGAAAATTTAAAAAGTCACCTGCGAGCCTGCAATGTTTTAGAAACACAAGTTCTAACAAAAGAGGAATTAATCCAACAGGATTAATTGAGTCCTATATGAACAAAAATCTTGCTTTATGCATAGTTTTATTTTTTGGGGGTTCAATCTCATTTTTAGGGTTGTTGAATAACCAGAAAAAAAAGTGGGGAAAAAGAACTGGTGGTTAAATAACCAGGGGAAAAAAGTGGGGAAAAAGAACTGGTGGTTAAATAACCGGAAAAAAGTGGGGAAAAAGAACTTACAGAGCACAAAGCAGTTTTTTTAAGTATTCCACCCACGATAATCCAATGTAATCTGCTGGAAATTTAACCTCTTATTAATAGGAAGGAGAAATATGAGAAGAGTCTAAGAGAGCTGCTAATGAGGTTAATTTAGCACAGATTCTAATTACAGCAACCCAGCCATTCTGAGCTGTTCTGCTGAGATCTGAGTAGAGTCAATACCCAATGCACAACCTAAAGAGTAAAAAATGAGAAATAAAACAATGTGCCATCTTCTTAAATGACAAACAAGACAATTTCAAGACATATTAAGCATTAAATAATGAATCTTGCAGAATATTAAATCCTTCAAGCCCCATTTGAGACCTTCAGGGCTGGGCCAACCACTCTGGGAATGTCCCTCATGGAGGAGAGTTTGATCAGTCAATGAAACCTTTAATTCTCAGCCATTAATTCTTTCTCAATGCCATTTTCCCTGTACAATAATGACGTTTGATGGGTTTTTTTCCTTTTTTTTTCAAATATTTTCTAAGTCATTTTACTAGAATAAATCACAGCTTTGTGTTCAGAAGCAGCAAATGAGATCCATTTATTTTCCCAGATTCCACATCAGGCAGGATCACCCCTCTGAGGGGTGGGCACAGCCAAACCCATTTTTCTGAATCTGTTTCCCTATTTATTTTTTTAAGGGAAATTTCAACCTTTTGGTTAACCCGAGCTATCACACTTTTCTATTTGATTTTTCACATCATTTGTAAGAACTGCTGGGATTGTTGGGTCAAGCCAGCTCTGCAGCCATGGACCTTGAGCATGATTTGTGCTGAATTATTCATTCTCAGAGACTCCTGCCTTTGCATCCCAGCCTGGAAAAGCATAAAGGAACCTGTAAAAGCCTGAAGGAACCTGGAGAAACCTGAAGGAACCCGGTAAAGCCTGGAGGAACCTGGAAAAAAATTAAAGGAACCTGGAAAAGCCTGAAGGAACACAGAAAAACATGAAGGAACCTGGAAAAACCTGAAGGAACCTGGTAAAGCCTGGAGGAACCTGGAAAAATTAAAGGAACCTGGAAAAGCCTGAAGGAACACAGAAAAACCTGAAGGAACCTGGAAAAACCTGAAGGAACCTGAAAAAACTGAAAAAACCTTGAAAGGCCAGAAGGAACCTGAAAAAACCTGAAAGAACCCAGAAAAGCCTAAGGGAACTGGGAAAACCCTAAAGGAACCTGGAAAAGCCTGAAGAACTCGGAAAAATCTGCAGGAACCTGGAAAAACCTGAAGGAACATGGAAAAGCCTGAAGGAAGCACAAACTCTGCATCCCAAGAGAAAAGGAGGCCCAGAAGGGAATTTATTTCTCTCTACAATCACCTGAAGGGAAGTTAGGTCAGTTTTTCCCCAGAAATCAGCGACAGGACAAGAGGAAATGACCTCAAGTTGTGCCAGGGGAGGTTTAGGTTGGATATTACAGAAAATTTCTCCACAGAAAGGGTTGTCCAAGCTGGCACAGCTTCCCGGGGGATTTAAAAGCCCTCTGGATTTGGCACTTCAGGGATCCCAGAGGTCCTTCCCAACCTAATGAATTCTGTGATTCCATGAAAAAAGAATCCACTTTGCTCTCCCAAATTCCAAGGAAAAAGGAGGACTCTGCATCCCAGCTTGGCTCCCACCAGCGTGCCTGACCTTGCAGGCTACAAAATCCAAATTCCTTGGGAGTGTGTGGTGAATAAACTGCTCGAGGCTGCCACGGCGGTGGGGATGGGAGCAGGGATATTCATAGAGCATCAAGCTGTCATTCCCACAAAATGATGTTTTTTTAAACCAGAGGCGCTTCAGAAAGTGCCTTAAAACGCAGCAATCTTGGAGGCAATTTTCTCATGTTATAACATCCCGAAGGAGAAGGGATGAGGGCTGTGCTAAAGGACAGAAAAAAGGGCATTTGGAAAATCTGCAGTGCTGTAATCACCAACGTGGCCATTGCTGTTGGTAAAAGCTTGGAAAGAAAGGAACAGGAAACAAAGGAACGGGGAATTTTGGAGCTCCATGGATGTTTACTGCATTGAAGTGGGGAATTGGAGTGGGGAATTTTGGAGCTCCATGGACATTTACTGCATTGAAACCTCCCCGTTTAACTCAGAGCTTTGGTTCAGTTGCTCTCAAGTTTTATAAATTTAAACAACCGTTTAACCAAAATAGGAGTGAAGATCGTGAAGCACTGGTGAAACTGGAGCCTGCCAAGTGGGAATTCTCCTTATCAGAGAATCATGGAATGGTTTGGGATGGAAGGGACCTGAAATCCCACCCAGTGCCACCCTGCCATGGCAGGGACACCTCCCACTGTGCCAGGTGCTCCCAGCCCCAGGGTCCAACCTGGCCTTGGGCACTGCCAGGGATCCAGGGACAGCCACAGCTGCTCTGGGAATCCCATCCCAGCCTCTCCCACCCAGGAATTCCATCCCAAATCCCATCTAACCCTGCTCTCTGTCCATTTGCAGCCATTCCCTGTGTCCTGTCCCTCCATCCCCTCTCCAAAGTCTCTCTCCATCCTTCCTGCAGCTCCTCCAGGCCACCCTGAGCTCACCCAAAGCTTCTCCTCTCCAGGTGAACAATCCCAATTCTCCAGCCTTTCCTCCCAGCAGAGCTGCTCCATCCCTCTGACCATCCTGGTGCCTCCTCTGGAGTCATTCTTCAAATATTTCCATGAAAAACTCCAAAAAGTCCAATTTTCTCATGGAAACCATGTTGTAGTTGACACCTGCCTGTCCTTACCCTCAGCCGGGCACAGACACTCCTGAACACCTCTGGACACCCCAAATCCCATTTTCCAGGGAGAGAAAAAAATTCCTATTTAGCCTTAAAATCTGCCCTCTATTCTCCTAATCCCCACCTGATTTATGGGATTGTTGCTCCTAAAGCTCACCATGCAAATATTTCATTAAACTCCTATGAAGCTGAAACAGAAGAAGGAAGTGTTGTTCCTATTTCAGCTCCAGAACCAAATTTCTTGCTTTATAAGTGATTGAAAGTATCCATTTTAACAACACAATTATTGGTGATATAACTGGGGTTTATTATCTGTGGGTAGGATTTCAGCATCACTTTTAAAATTTATGCTTGTGCCTGGAAAATCTTCATCATTTCCTAATTAACATGCAGGATATTAAACAAATTTAAGCTTTTGAAGCTAATATTCTATGAAGGAGCAAGAGGAAAGAGTGTCCCACAAAATAGCAATCAATTATTTAATTTTTTTTCAATTACACCATTCATTTTAAGTAAAATAAATCTGGAAGATTCAATGGGAAATCAGAGAATATCCTGGAAAAATCATTTTAATAGAAGATGAAAGAAATTAAAACCATCTTTTAGCATTATTTTACTTGCAGCTTGTACTAATTACTCCAGCCAGTGCATTCAGTAATGCAACAATATCAGCAAAATCATTATAAATATTAATTTATTTTAAAGTTTTATCGACTCATTTTACTTCTTGTCTCTCCTACACAGATTTTCGCATTTCTTAATTTAAAGTATTTTTAAATGCCATCAAGTCTCTCATTTAAAATATTTTTAAATGCCATTAAGTCCCTCATGAAAAAAAAATAATGGTGGTAAAGCAAGGAGATTTCAAGGAAAAAACCCAAATATGTCCTGAGGGCTGTCTGGTCAGTGCTGCTGCTCCTCTTTATCTCACTCCAGCAAGGAACAAACCCCTGGCACTGTGATTTTCCACACATTTTCTGTGTGTTCCCTGCAGCTCCAGCCTCATCCCCTGGCCCGGAGCAATCCTGGCTGTGACTGATACAGGAACACCCAGAATGGGAGGCAAACTCCTGGAAAACTCCAAATATTCCATGGATGAGTGTGGGAATAAATCACATGGAGCCCATTTTCTTCATACAGGAGAAAATTCCCATTCTTAATTCACATTTTTATGCAGTTTTACAGAGCTGTGTGTGACTCCCATTGGTCAGGAGCTCTCTTGCCAATCCCTTTATTGGTCAGTAACAAGTTGTTATTCTGTATTATTGGTCACTCCAACCCTGGTGTGTAGGTGCTGAAAAGTTGTTTGTGAGAGAGAGTTTTCATTTTTCTCAGGGTGTACAAACAGTTTATCCAGGTGCTGGTTGTTTTTCCCAGGAATGGATTGTTGTGTTAATGAACTGCTCACACAGGATTGCTTCCACATGGGAATTGCAAAATGCTGGATTTGACAAGGCCAGCCACTGATTCCTTGACTTTATTAAGCATTTTTTAATCATTTTTCTACCTTACTGCAGCAGACAAGGATCTCATGAGGTTTGTTTGCTCTACAAAACCCCTCTGGAGATGTCCTGAGGCCTTCAAAGGATGTTCTGCAGCATCCACAGCCACTCCCTTCAGGGTTCTCACACTTTTCCCCCTTCCCTTTCCTCCCAAAACAGCCCAAATTTAAGGTGAAAATACAGAAATTGTTTGAGTACATAAATGTGCAGGAAGTTTTCCAACGCTCAAAATCAAAAATTTTAAATTGAAATAATTAACTATTTTGTGGGACACACTTTTCTCTTGCTCCTTCATGAAATTTCAGCTTTAAAAGATTAAATTTGTTTCAGATCCTGCGCGTCAATTAGAAAATTATGAAGATTGTTCATGGATTTCCCCCCCTTTTTTAAAAGTTCTTAATCACTGAACATTAATTCATTTAAAATTTCAGCAATAACAGATCCATTTCCCAAAGTTTGGAGGAAGTTAATGGTTTTTATTTTAGTGGATCCAGGTACATAATACATCTGGGAGCAGTTAATCCAATTGTCTTCCCCTCCAAGGTTTGATATTCCCCAAATATTTTGGGAGATGTGGAATAACGAGCAGTGAGCTGCACACACAACCACCAACTTCATCCCATCACAATTCCCTTCCCAGAAAACCACAACATCTCCTGGTAGGACTCAGCAAAAGAGCAGAATTTGATGCTTTTTGGGATATTTACTCCAAATGTTGTTAAAGGAGCTGATCCTTCCAAACTGAAATATTTTAGTCCAACGCAAAAGTTGCCTTAATTATTTGTACCACCCCCAAAAAAGGCCACTTCCAACTGCTCAGAGAAGTGGGAGCAGGAATTTGGCACACCAGGAATGTGCCACCTTTCCCAGCTGAAACATCAAGCTGAATTTACCACTGGCAACTCCTATAAACAAAATAATTTCATATGGGGAATAAAACGTTGCAGCAGAACAAAATAAAACTGGAGCTTGACCCAATTTCACGTTCCCTCGGTGAAGTTTAGAGGGTACAAAACAAAGAAAGTTCTTTTAAGCAGAAAAAATAATGCATAAAGTTAACAGGGAAACATTTAAATGAAAGTAGAATTAAATGGGAGATTTGGAGCTATGCAAAAAAGCAGCTCAGCTCTTTAGGGTAATGGTGAAACATTGTCCCTCCAGGTGCTCTTAAAGGAAAAAAGGCAGTAATGGGGCCATGAATCACCCACTAAAATATCCCAGCTCCAGAGCAGGGACAGCAGGGATGGAAAAGCAGCCAAATTCCAAAAACTCAATCATGCACTGGCTTTGTATTCATTAAATTTTAATCGTTTATTATTTATTAAATTTAGGTGTGGGAAACACAGGTAGCACTTCATCAAAGAAACAACTTTAGGATGTTTTGCTGTCTATACTGTGCCCCCCAAAAGGCAAAATCCTGGAAGGAGGGAAAGGGAAAGGAAAGGAAAAAGGGAAAAGAGAAAAGAGAAAGGGAAAGGGAAAGAGGGAAAGAGGGAAAGAGGGAAAGAGGGAAAAAGGGAAAAAGGGAAAAAGGGAAAAAGGGAAGGGAAAAGGAAAAGGATCATAAACAAATTCATTTGACATATCTACCAAACTGGGCCCAAAAACAAATATTCTTCAAAGTTTGACTGAAATCCATTCAGAAGAGGGAAAACCTACCAGAGCAGGTGCCTCGGTTTCTTTGCTGTTCTTTGGAGTTCAAAATGTGAGAAGATGAGTAAGCAGAAAAAAAATAAATAGTTAGTGAAATGCAGGAGGAAATGTGGTCAGCAGATCACTAAAGCAGCATTATTCACCTGGACTTTGGCTATTTAGCTCAGTTAAATTCATGATCCATAAAATAGAGAGCAATAAAATCCATTTTTTTGTTGTTGTTGCAGTGTTGAATTAAAGTATCACTAATGCTTGAGAAAACATTGCTCTCAGCCAGGCGCTGTTGTGGGCTGTTTAATCAGGAAGCTGAGCAATTGCAGGTTGTTATTTCCCCTTGACAAGTTTCAACCCAAGCCTCTCTCAATGCCCTGCTACCTTAAAGGCTCCCCGGAGCGCAGGAGGCCGAGCTCCAGCACCAAGACACAGCTCCAAACTATCACATAACAAATTTGCAGGGTTTTAAGCAAAGTTTTTTGGGTTTCAGCCCAAAAATGGGGCTGCAGACGATGAAGGCAATCCCTGCACCATTCCTGCCCTCCAGCACTGGGACATGGGCACACATCCCTGGGCAGCTCCGAGCTGAGCGTGGTGTGTGGGCAGGAGAAGCAGCAGGACGGGGAGCCTGTGTCCCCCTGTGCCCTCCTGCTCCTGTGGGACAGGGACCAGGGCTGGCCTTGGCTGGGACAAGGGTTGGGCTCAGTCCTGGAGGGCTTTTCTGACCCAAAGCACTCCATGGGTGCTGCTCCTCAGCCCCTCTGAGCTTCCTCAGCCCCTCTGAGCTTCCTCAGGTTCTGAGCTTGGCTCTGCAGTCAGGTCAGGAATTGTTTTCCAGGACATTCTGTGCTGACATTTCTGCTGTTGTTTCTCCCATCCTACACCATTATCCAGAAAAATGCTGGAGATTCCCAATGGGAACCTTCACCTGTGCCCCTGGAGCTGCTGGAGAGGAGATCCCACTGTGTCCAGACGCAGGGATTTAAACTCTGAGGGGATTTATGGTGGATGTCGGGATGAAATTCCTCCCTAGAGGATGGGGAGGGCTGGGATGGGATTCCCAGAGCAGCTGTGGCTGCCCCTGGATCCCTGGAGGTGCCCAAGGCCAGGTTGGACAGGGCTTGGAGCAGCCTGGGGCTGTGGAAGTTGTCCCTGCCCATCCAGGGATGGAAAGGAATGAGCTTTAAGGTCACTTCCCGGCCAAAATCATTCTGTGATTCCATGAACCTTTCAACATGGAAAAAACTCACCCAAAAAAAATCCCCAAATCTCTCTAATCTCCACTGCTCAATGCCTCTTTAAAAATCACTGATCACTCTGTGATCTGGAAATGCAGGTCTTTAATAAAGGCCTAATTCCTCCCAATAAATGTCCTTTAAATCTGATTTTGGCCTCCTGCCCTTCCATCTCCAAAGCTGCTCCTGTAGCTCCATTAACCCCCGGGCTCATTTCTGCATTAACTCCAGCGATTCTCTGAGCTGGCTCCGGCCTTTCCTGAGAGCCCCCTGTGGAGCCCAAATGGAAGGAAACTCCTCATCCCCGGGAGCTGAATTGCAAATGAGGATGATTTAGGCACAGCCAGGCCACGTGAAGTGCCTTTGAACAACAGGTGTCTGACAAGAGCTCTTTTGCTTTTCCTCCCACAGCTCCAAAGTCAAAATTCATCCATTTCCTCCCCCAGTAAAATTTGCCTGACTGCCTCAGTCCTGGAGCTTTGGGAAGTGCTCCCATTTTCAGGCTGGGAAGGGTTTCCAAAGCAAATATCTGGGAAAATATAAATAAAAATCAGTTTTTACCCAGCCTCTCCAACAGAACTTTGTTATAGCAACAATTCCAGCACGTACAGGAACAGTTTGGTGCTGATGAGGTTTTGCTGTTTGCTCTCCATGGAGGGGAGCAGCTCTCTGAGGGGCTGATGGTGATTCCACACCCAGAGGGCAAATCCAGGGCTCTGCTTCCTTTGGGAGTGGTTTGTGGCTTCTTGTTGGGTATTAAAAGGGGAAAAAGGATTGCAGGAACTTTTATAATTCTTCTAAAAATTTGGGTCATCTTCCTTCATAATGGAAACCACGAGGGGAAAACCACAGAACTCAGAGCAGGTATTTTGGAACAGCATTTGAGAAAAATGCCTATTATTAGGAAAGGAGGTGAACCTTGATGTGGTTTCACCACTTTTTAAAACAAATTCAATTTCTGCCTGCTGGCCCCAAGCTGGCCCCGAGTTCTCCACATTTTTGTATTGGAAATTCCCTCTCTGGAGTCATTCCAGCCCCACCTGGATGCGCTCCTGTGTAAGATGCTCTGGATGCAGAGGGGTTGGAGCAGAGGATCTCCAGAGGCCAATTCCAACTCAAACTCTTCTGTGATTCCATGGAATTGGATTAAACCAGCATTCCTCACTCCCAGATCCATCAGCTGCCAGCCTGGAATGAAACCTTTAAGGTCCCTTTCCCTGGGATCCCACAAAAATTCATTATCTCATTAATAACACAAACAGGAAATATTCAGAGCACAACTACAACCAAAATATGTTAATTTTGTCCCTTAAGTTGCAGCTGGATTTAGAAACTTGATGTTTCCCATCAGAATCTTGATGGATTCTACTGGTGGAAGAAACTTTGCATCCACCAAATGAGAAACTTTAGTGGCACAGAGGTTCCATAAATAAATATTACCCTGGTCACCAGCTAGGAACAGCCTGTTAGCTTTAATGCCTACCTGGCCCTTTACTGAAAACCACAGTAAAACAGGCAAAAATATCATTAAAATAAATACTTTCAGAATGAATAAAAAATGACTCAGCGACTTCAGAATCCCAATGAGGACAAATGACCTGTAAGTGTCATCTGCTGGCTGATAAAAGCAATTGAGCCAAAGTCAACGGAGCAAAGTGAGATGTAATTTAGTTTTACCAATTTTAGCATTCCTAGGCCATCACAGCAGCAAGGAAAACACACAAATAAGGCTGTCATATCTCAAAAGCCAAAGAAATTAATTAATGAGTCCTTAAAAGACATCTTGAGATCATTTTTAAAGGATTTCTTATCATTAAATCCACTTAAATGGAAATGAAACAGCAAGGCCATGAAAGTGGATAAACTTCAAAATATTTAATCCAGATATCATTTCAAAATGAGTCTAAAACTTACCGCAAATGTCCTGAACAATAAAGCAAAAATTCACTCTGGAAAATCCTTGTGAATCAGATTAATTCTGAGATTTCTACCTTTTAGTATAAGGAAAGAGAATTTCAGTCATTTCAGGCAAGCTTCCCTGTCCCGAAATCCCAAAGGAACCCAACATTTCCCATAAATTTCTCCTTTTAAGCATAAGATTTAAGGATTTTTCTACAGCTCAGCACAGGAGCCATCACTATGTAGATTCCCTGTTTGGATCATATTTTAAATAACATTTGGAACATTTTTAAATAACATTTTGTTCAGAGGGATTCAGACACAGAATTCCTGATGAGCTCATCCAAGACCCCAGGGATGCTGGATCAGCTCATCCCAGCAGGAACCACTTCAGGTGCTCAGCCCATCCTTACCCAGAGCTCCCTGAGTGCTGCCACTTCGATGGTTTACAGGACAATGTTTTATTAGATGAGAGCTGCAAGAGCTGTGCAATCATTTCCCTTTTTTTTTTTTATTTATTTTCCTCCTTGAATATTGAAGGAAATGTTAAATAACCAAGGAACCCTGTGGGCAGTGGAGCCCTGCCCTGACAGATGAACCCATCAAGGGGGAAGTTTGCTTTAATGAACAAGAAGAGATTTTTCAGGATAATTTTTAGGATAATTCAGGTATTTAAGAGGCAGAACCTCTTGCTGAAGTGTTTTCCAACAGGGTTTGGAAATGAGAGAGTCAGAGCTCCTTGTCCTGCACACCAACACTGCAGGAAGAGGCATTTGCTGTTTCCCAGCTCCCATTTAGCTCCAGCATATGTTCAGGTATTCCCTGTTGTGTTTTTACAGCCACAAACAGTAAACTACCCAAAGCCCTGAGGAGCACAGGAACAGCCTGTGGGCTGTGTTTCATCCCAGAAATCACAGGGAACATAAATTAGTGAAGTCATCTGTGCCATTTATCCCCCTAATTGGGCTTCCCAAAAGGAACCATTTTCCCTTTCCTCCCTTTAAGCTCCCAGAGCACCTCCTGGGTTTGGATGCAGACACATCATCCCTTAAAGAGGAACAATAAACCCCATAAATCAGATCTGCACTAAAATGTCAGGAATTAAACCCTGGTGCAAACCTGATCATTAATGGTTTGTCCTTTCAGGCTGAGGAGCCAACATCTCCATTCCCAAATTCCCATTTGGATATGCAGAATAAACCATAGTTTTCAAATCCCCTTGGATCCTTCCCTGGCACTTTGAGTGCAGCCTCAGACCTTGCTGGGGTTGTGCAGGCTTGGCTCAGGATCCCAAAAAACCACCAAGAGCTCTTGGAATCCCTTCCCTGAGCGTCTGTCAACGGGAAGGAAAAGCTTTTGCCATGATCTGTCAAAATTGCCCAGCCTCTCCCAGGTCCCTCCAGCAGCAAATGATCCCAGGAAAATGCTGGGATCAGAATTGGGATCAGAAAATGCTGAGATCAGAACTGGGATCAGAAAATGCTGGGATCAGAAAATGCTGGGATCAGAACTGGGATCAGAAAATGCTGGGATCAGAACTGGGACAGAAAATGCTGAGATCAGAATTGGGATCAGAAAATGCTGGGATCAGAATTGGGATCAGAAAATGCTGGGATCAGAACTGGGATCAGAAAATGCTGGATTCAGAATTGGGATCAAAATTGGGATGAGAAAATGCTGGGACCTGCAGAATTATCCCATGACAGCTCAGAGGCTGCACTGAGACATTCTGCAAAGTATAAAGATTTTTATTTAGTATTTTTTTATTTCTGCCAATGCAGAAGGAGGCCCACAGAGGTCTGTGAGTTTGTTTAAGCACCACTGCTTTTGCAATAAAGCTTTAATAGGCCCCATACCCCAGCTCTGACAAGGCAGACTTGGATTATTTGGAGCTGAGTGGTTTCTTTGTTCTCTCCTTGTAAGAGGTGTCACAGCCATCACAGCCTGGCTTGCATTAAACAGGGGGAAAATTTGCACTTTTTATTCAGCTATTTAGAAAGATTTTTGATGGATGGAGGATTGGGGATGAAATAGAAAGAACAGTAAAATAAAAATAAGAGATAAGCCAGTAATTAAGACAGATACAAAAGAGGATTTCTTTACAGAAGTTGTTGAAAATGTATTTCTACACCAACCATAAAGTGGTTTTAAAATGACCAGGAGGAGGCATCTGAAAATACAATTGCATAAATTTCTTTTTCTCAATAATTAAGAAACCTGTTCAAATAGGTGAAATAGGATCCTGTTCTTCTCTCATTTTGAACAAAATAAATAATTCCAAAGGACATCCAGAAGAACAAATTCACCCTAGGAGGTAACAGTGAGTAAGTCAGAGGAGCATGAGCAGGGCTGGACATTTCATCAAACAAAAAGCTGCCAATTTGGGAGGTATGGCCTCAAAACTCTGGAACTCCAAGCACTCACAACCACTGCAAAGTGAAGCTTTGTTCAATGGAAATTTGTAGAATTTAAACCACTAAAACTGGGTTTTGACACTGTGATACAGCCTAGGAGCCAAGGGGGAACCCATGGCCCCCAGAACAAAATTAAAACAAAACTGAAAAATGGGCACAAAAGTTAAAAACAACCTCAGAAGAAAGATGTCATCCCTGGAAATGCCATTTTCCACTGAATATTCAGGAAGTCGCCTCATGGTGCATGGGAGCTGTATCAGATCCAGCCCAAGAGGCTGCAATCAGAATTATTTTTACATGGAATAAGTTTCTCCTTTGATATTTTTGAGGAGCACTGATAAAACACTTCAAAGACCACAGGCTGTCATGCTTACCCTCCCTCCTCAACACCAGCAGTGTTCCAAGAGCTGGAGAAGGGCAGGAAAGTCCAATTTTTAAATTTTTTTTTTTACTTTTTTATTATTTTTAGCTGTCACTTCTATCTCTGCCTGGGATTAAGAAAATTTCTCCTTCTTCTTAGAAAAATGAAAGCAGCAGAATTAAAACTGCAGGATCAACAATCAACACCAGCTCAGGGAATATTACAGAGAGAATCCATTTCCAGAAGGATTAACAACAAAAAAAAAGCAGGGATCAATATTGACAGAGCCAAATTATCCAGATGCATGCATTTGCTGCTCCTGCAGAGAAATTTTAAAACTTAATTAATACAATTCCTCATTACCAACTGTCTGTTGTGCATGGGCATCTAACTCCATCAAGAAATGAATTTGAATGTGGCTTCTCCAAGATTTAAAATTTTATTTTCAAGGATATTGTGGAAGATTTAGCAAATTATTTTGAAATTTGATTTGTGTTTCTGAATGTATCAACAATCTTCATGGACTGGAAAATCAAAAAAGTCAAATTTATTAAAATCAAGAAACACTTATTTTAAAACAACAGATTCAAATCTTAAAGTCAAAAAACAAAAATCACAATATTTCTATTTTTGTCACAATCAGGCCTCTCAACTAGAAAGAAGTTTATGTTCCAGGATAATCTTAATTTAAGGATTTTCCTACCACTTTTTCCCTCACAAACGACTTTAAAAGTACTGGGGAATTTATGGGTTGTTGATTGCACTTCTATTTACCTGAGGATGGTGATGCTTCCCAATTTAAAGAGCAAATTAACTACAGAGGAACAAAGTTTGCACCTAAATTAACTAAATTTTGTTCCCCAGATTTTTTTGCTCCCATTTAATTATAGCTAGATTGTATCATTACTAAATTAAAGCCAATCCAAATTACTTCTCCAATCCTTGCTCCAGGAATTAATATTTTTTGCCTTCCAGGAGCACACATCCCAAATTCCTGCAGTTTTCCTACACTGATTTTTCCTTCCAGCAGCAATATCAGTAACTCCTCGCTCTGTACAGATAAACACTCACCACCACTTATCTGCCCAGAATTGCTGGGTAATGCATTCATGAGCAGGAAACCTCATGCAAATGCAAATGTTTCACCCCTCTCCTCCCCAGGATGTTGCCAGCAGCAGAGTTTGGGGTCAAGGAGCCTTTTCCCATTATTCCACCAGTCTTGGCAGGTGCATCTCAAACAGGGAGAATCAAATCCTCTCAGCTGCTGGGGTGTGATCCAAGCCCCTCAGGAACAAGCTGTGATCCTGGAGCTGACTGCAATGAGCTCCTGCTGGGCATCCCAGCATCAATTAAACCCCGAGTGCCCTCAGAACCACTGAATGAGGAGCAGTGCCAAGCCCTGAGGTGCCCCCTCCATCCCAGGCTGCTGGAACCCTGGAACAGCAAAAACTCTGAGCGTGAGGGTTGGTGAAGGAATTTTGAATGAGTTAGAGGGAGGATTTCTGAGTTGGTTTAGATGATGTGATTTGTTTTTCTTATTTTTTATGTAGGTAGGAATCATATCTTCACTGCACGGTTCAGAAGGTCTTAAGACTTTTAGTTATACCATTTTTTTAAGGATTTATTAACTAATTAAGTACTGTCAATAAGGATATTTATGGTTTTGGCTTAATCTTTAAATATTTTAAGTGTCTCTCATTGCTGTTTTTTTGGGGTCCAATCTCAGGGCTGCCCTTTTCCATCAAAAGTGGAATAAATAAATCTTGGAAGATTTGCCATGGCAGGGACAACTTCCACTGTCCCAGGCTGCTCCAAGCCCCATCCAAGTTGGCCTTGGGCATTGCCAGGGATCCAGGGGCAGCCACAGCTGCTCTGGGAATCCCATCCCAGCCCCTTCCCACCCTCCCAGGGAGGAATTTCATCCCGACATCCACCATAAATCCCCTCAGAGTTTAAATCCCTGCATCTGGCCACAGTGGGATCTCCTCTCCAGCAGCTCCAGGGGCACAGGTGAAGGTTCCCATTGGGAATCTCCAGCATTTTTCTGGATAATGGTGTAGGATGGGAGAAACAACAGCAGAAATGTCAGCACAGAATGTCCTGGAAAACAATTCCTGACCTGACTGCAGAGCCAAGCTCAGAACCTGAGGAAGCTCAGAGGGGCTGAGGAGCAGCACCCATGGAGTGCTTTGGGTCAGAAAAGCCCTCCAGGACTGAGCCCAACCCTTGTCCCAGCCAAGGCCAGCCCTGGTCCCTGTCCCACAGGAGCAGGAGGGCACAGGGGGACACAGGCTCCCCGTCCTGCTGCTTCTCCTGCCCACACACCACGCTCAGCTCGGAGCTGCCCAGGGATGTGTGCCCATGTCCCAGTGCTGGAGGGCAGGAATGGTGCAGGGATTGCCTTCATCACCTGCAGCCCCATTTTTGGGCTGAAACCCAAAAAACTTTGCTTAAAACCCTGGAAATACACAAAATTCTCTGTGTATTCCTTCCCAATATTCCACCTAACCCTGCCCTCTCTCCATGGAAACCCATTCCCCCTGCATGGAAATCTGAATATCCCTTACACACAAGCAGGAATCTTGCTGTGATTCCCAGATTTCTCCAGAAATGGTTGCATCTTCCATTCCTAAAAATGTGAATCTGCTCTTTGACCCAACCAGGGCACAGCTTTTCAGCCAGACAAAACCCTGCAGCACCATTAAAGCAAAATGTCAGAATCCTGCCCATCACTCACTTGGTGTAGATGCAGGTAAAGGGGGGAAAAATATGGAGAAAAAAATCCTATAGACAGTTTGGACAGGATAAAAGCCTCTTGGCTTTGGAAATAAATGTCTGTGCTTCACCTCAATGCTTATTTCTGATAAATGTCCCAGCTTTGCCCCCACAGCATCCAGGGCAGGGCCATTATCCCCTGACAGGGTCCCATTCCATTGGCATTATCTTAGCAGGGACAATCTGATCCTTCTGAAAAAACCAAAATGCACAATTTTCCCATGAACGTGACAAATACATGACAAAAGCACCACCCCCAGAGCAGCCCAGGGTGCAGTTTAACAATTCCAGTGTACAAATCTCACAAAACAGGGTGTAATTAGCTGCAATATTTTTGATGAGGTTCTCGCACACAAACAAGCGCCGCCACAATTCTTTGAAATGGATTTTTCCCCCTCAGGTTCCTCAAATCAAACCAGTGGCTTTACACCAATTATATTAACATAATAGTTTTTAATCACAATTATGCATAATCACAGAGTTTCTTATTGCCTGGGAAAACATTTAGCACAGGTCTGCATCAGCTTTTGGCAAGAGAGGAAGGAAATGCATTTAGTGTAGCAAATGCAGCTAAAAATGCAATTTTATGCATGAATCAGTCCAACAGGATGCATGGTTTGGTGATCAGGCATGGTTTTAAGCTGGAGGGAAAAAAAAAAACAACATTTAAAACCCAATGAAAAATTCAGTGTCCTTCAGGGTACGTTTGACCATGGAACAATCTTCCAGAGGAGAGCTGGCAATTCAAGCTCTAAGGTCCTGAGAAAACCCTGGGAAGGATCTGAAGGATCTCTCTCAGCAAGTTCTAAGCGAGGTATTTATTATTATGATTGTCCCTTTTTATTCTAACACCAAGCCATTGGCGTTATATATATATATATATATATATATATATATATATATATATATATGTATATATATATATAATCCATTTATATATATAAATATATATATTTTATATATATATTTTATATTCTTTATATTCTAACACCAAGCCATTGTTCCAAATAGAACAAAAGTGCCCTTTTGACCTAAAAAAATATAAGGAGGTGGGGAGGAAGCTAAAAATTCCATAAAGTCCTCTAAACCCTCAGATGTGGCCGCAGAATTATATAAAAAGTTCATAAATAGGAAAAAATATTAAATCCTTAAACTAATTAGAGAAGTGCCCTGCAGTTCATCTCCATCTCAACACCCTCCACGCTGCCTCTTTCATCCTCTGCTAATTCTCCTCACAAGCTCTCAAGGTCTTTTTTCAAAAGCTGATGGGGTCTGTTCAATTCTTTGAGCTCAGTTTTGTTCAGGAAGGTGTGAATTAAAATCAAAAGCCTCCAGGTAAGCAGGTTGCACATTGCCACACCTGCTGGAGCTGCTGGGATAACCCTCAAATTCATTCCCGAGTCTGCATCCAAATCCATCTGGAGCCATCAAATCCATCAGATACACAAGCTGGAGAGTTCCTCTGACTTTAATTGTGGATTTTGGAAGACAAAAATCCCTCTTTTCTGTCACAGCAAACATCCCCTGTGGTGGTGTTCACAGGGGTCTGGGGGTGAGGGAAGAGACGAGGATCTGACTCCGTGTTTCAGAAGGCGGATTTATTATTTTATGATATATATTATATTAAAACTGTACTAAAAGAATAGAAGAAAGGATTTCATCAGAAGGCTGGCTAAGAATAGAAAGGAATGATAACAAAGGCTTGTGACTGAGACAGTCCAGACAGCTGGGCTGTGATTGGCCATTAATCAGAAACAACCACACGAGACCAATCCCAGATGCACCTGTTGCATCCCACAGCAGCAGATAACCATTTTGTTCCTGAGGTCTCTCAGCTTCTCAGGAGGAAAAATCCTAAGGAAAGGATTTTTCATAAAATATCATGGCTATATTTCCCCTATGGAGAAGGCTGAGAGTCACAACCCAAGGGTGTTGAGTGAAGAACAGCCACAAGCAACCCCAAATCCATCTGGTCCCTGCCCTGGAAAAAATCTCTAATTCCTGCCCCATCAAAATACACCAGAACCAAAGCAGGGCAGCCTCCAAGTCCAAAACCAGGAAAACCCTGGTTTTCCTCAGGAAAGAGTGAGGAATACAACAGCAAAACTGGGATTGGGAACAGAGCATCCAAACCACACACAAGCGGGGCAAAGAGCTGACAGAGGACCCTGAAACTCAAACTGAGCAGGAAAAACAACCTTGAATCCCTTAAAAATCCCCTTTTATTTCCCTTAGAAACCTTCCAGAGACCCACACAGCGACATCTTCCAGCCTTCAACAAGGGACCACCATCTGTGGCTCCTCTGCTGAGCCATATTTCCTTATGTAAGAGGCAGAGCCACATTCAAATTTAATCAGAGCGAGAGCAAATCAAGCAACAAACCAAATAAAGCTGCAGCAGCTTCTGTGGAAATAGCCCATCCTGCCCATTTTTGACTGTAGCAATGTAAAGAGTTATTTCAGGTTAATTCCATTTGCTCTTCCGAGACTGCAAATCACAAACTCTCTCCCCATTTTTGTACTTTATCATCGTTTTGCTGCTCTTAAAATGACAGCAGTAATCCTTTCAATGTAATTAGTTACTGTTCAGAAAGAGCAGCCATAAAAACGTTGCTTTGCAAGAATTTCAAACAGAACACCAAAATAATATGAAACATTTTAGCAGAGTCGCTTTGGATGTCAGGCCTCATTCAGAAATTGTTTTGAAAAATTCTGTTTGCTCACGTAGATTCAATAAAACCTTTCTGTTTATCGTTTTAGCATAACGTCTGTGAAAGAAAAGTGGAATTTAACATTCAACCACCACAAAGGAGAATTCAACCAGCTCCCTTCCTCAAGGAGGAGTTTAGGTCTCACACCAAAATATTTTTAAGTCAAGCAAAATAAAACCAACTCTTCTTTTATCCAATCCCTTTAAAAAGTTCTGTTTATCAAACTCTCACCATCGTTGCTCAGAGCAGCTGTGGCTGCCCCTGGATCCCTGGAATGTCCAGGGCCAGGTTGGACATTGTGGCTTGGAGCAGCCTGGGATGGTGGAGGTGGAACTGGATGAGCTTTAGACTCCCTTCAAACCAAAACCGTTCCATAATTCCATGTTTCCCCAAACATTTTGCTGGGGGATATTTTAACTTAAATTAATGCAATGCTATGACAGGACTTGATGAGCTTTCAGGTCCCTTCCAACCCAAACCAGTCCATGGTTCCTCAAACATTTTACTGGATTATTCCTGACTGGAGGTGTGGCTATCAGGCATCCCAGGACTAACTCCTGGATTCTAAGGCTACATCTGGAAGGGAACTGACCACACTTTATGGGATAAAGATGAGTTTTCCCACCTCCTTTCCATCCCGACGGCACATTCCCATTTTCTGGTCCCTCTGGGGAATCCCTGGAAAGCAACACAAAGGATATTGCCAGATGTGACTGGCCATCAACTCTCATTCCTGAAAGATAAAATTCCAAAGTCTGCAAAATCTGGGTTTATTCTAACCTAAATAAAAAGGTTTTATTAAAGGCTTTTTTTTTTGTTTGTTTGTTTTTATTTTCTACATTCTGGTGCATGATCACAGAATGTGGGTTCAGAAATTCAACATTTATTGACAGAAGAGTAAATTCTACCTTCAGCCACAAATTAAGAGCAGGGGAAACTCAAACTGAGCCTCTGAGAAGAGTAATTTATTTTATTGCTGAATTTTCCCTTTGTCCCTGGATTTCTTTTTCCCTGAATCCCTGTTTTGCTTCCCTTGGAAACAGCTCCAACATTCCCATTTGGAGCAGGCAGAGATGCTCATTGCCAGCACCCTCTCTCCCAAATTTCCAACTTTTGGTAGAGATGCAACCATCAGAACAACTCTCCCCATCGTCACTGGAAAGTGACATTAAAGACAAAATTGTGCTTCAAAAGCACTTCAAACCTTGGCCATATGTTTATAAATTTGGGGTTGCAAAATCTCCTTGAGCAGCACAAAAAAGCTGCAGAATTTCAGAGCTGTTTCAGCTGGAACTGTGTCTCAGCACTCAGAACCTGCTTACATACAGCTCTGATTTTGTGTTTATTTAGACAAAAAAAAAAATCTGATTTTCTCATTAGCACTGAGAGAAATGTAGAGCAAACTGGATGCTGCCTAGGCAGTATTTATATTATTGCAACTTTACAGGATTAATTTGGGAATTTTTTCCCTCAGGAAAGGCTCTTGAAGAAATGAAACCTCCAATTTGCCCCAAGGTTCATCACAATGCCTTCATAATGAAAAGCTCCTTTTATTCCTCTGCTTAATAAAATCCAGCTATGAAATATATATAATTCCACCAAACTTGTAGCAGGTATTAATTATCTAGTGGACAAAATTAAAGGAAAAAAATAAAAAACACTTGAAGAAATAAATAATAATCCCTAATCCAAAAGGCTTCAGTAAAATAAGACCCACAGGGATTTTAAATTCAGTGTTAATTCAAATATTATCACAGCACATTTCTGTTGACATAAATTCAGTAGTTAATATTTTTCTCATTAAAAGTGGCCAAATCAAAATTTCCAAATTTGGCCACTTTTAATGAGAAAAAAAGAAGTATCTGGATGCTGGGAGTATTTAAAAAAGGGTGGAGGCAGACTGAAAGTTGTTTTGGTGGATAATGGATGCACACAAGACACGACATTTAAAATAATCAAGCAGAGATTTCCTCTTTCTCCACTCTGCTGGAATTATCTTTGCTATTTTTTCTCTACTCCCTGTACTAAAACCCTTTTTTGCCAGGCTACAAATGAATTTTTAAGTCACTTTTCTGTAACATTCAAGCCTTTCTAGAAGACTCTAAAAAGCTTTTTATTTGGTGTCAAACTCCACCAGAACATTTTGTGTTCATCACTGGACAGGAGAGGAACCAGATCAGGATTGAAAACCAAGAGCACATGGAGAGAGAAGTGCTCATTGTTCATCTATATTCCAAACACCAGAATTTGGAAAGCTGAGACATTTAGAACTCACCCAGCAGCATCTTCCATGACCAGAAATAGAAATTTTTGGTGGAGGAAGAGTTAATCAGCTCAAAGTGATGCCACAACTGCAGGGCTCTGTGTCACATTCAGGAGATGCAGTGCAATTGAGAGGTGCAGATTCCCACCAAATCCATCAGCTGAGAGAGCAGTGGATTCTCTGATGTCATTTCAGAACCTAAAACATCTCAAAATTAAGATTTGAACATTGGAAGAAAACCTTCCCCCTTTGAGCTGGTCCTTGCAGGGTCATTAAATGGATTATCACAGGTGACATTAAAGTGCTAAACTCAATTAAGGCCTATAAAAGATGTAGAGAAATCAGGTGGATTAATAACCTTGGAGAAGCAGGAACCCCCAAAAGGTGACAGAGTTCTGAAATAAAGGGAATTGGAAAAATTAAATCTCATTCTGAAAAAATAAAAAAAAAATCTAAATTCATTATCAAAACATCCACCAAGCCATGTGTGTTCTCCTTGAGGTTCAGAGTCTGAAAGGGGAAGAGCAGCTTTATTTGGAGTAACAGCTCCACCAAATCCCATTTGTGTCCAGGGAACGGTGGGGATGCAGCAGAGCTCAGCACAGGCAGGCACAGGAGGGAAAGAGAAAGCAGAGCACTGCACCCCAGTCGCTGTCTCTCACCTTTCACCATGTCCAATTTTCCTCCCTCTGCTTTCAAATTTGACATCTGCAGTGGCAGCAGCTCAGGGTGGCAGAGCCTTGTCAGGCCACACATCACTTGTCTTCACAGAAACCTCATCAAGGCACAGCTTAAAATCTAAATATTATTGCTTATTATTTCAATTTCATATTATTAAATTTAATATTCTATCAATAATAATGTTATTATTGCTTATTATTTAAATATTACTGATTTCTCTTTGTGGGTCACCAGGCAAGGAGAGGCTGGACGTGCTGTGGCTCCTTGTTCTGAGCAGACACCACCTGCCTGCTGATATTTTGGGCTGACAAAACGCCACTGATCCCTTCCCAGGTGCCACCAGGGGTTATGCTGGGCACATGTGGGATCTCAGCACCTCAGGATGGAGGTGCAGAGAGGCCGAGACCACCCTTGGGGGGCTCGGGAATCCTGGAATGTTGCCAGAAGTGTCTGGTGGCAGGATTTTGATCCTACACAGGAGATGAGACCTGTATGAGGACTGGGAGGAATTCACTGGGTGAATGGTGAAGGGATAAGTTAGTTAAAGTGTAAAACACAGGGTTTAGGATTTTGGTACAGGGGGGTCTAAAGAAGTAAGATGGAGGAATTGGGGCGTGTCCTGTTCTTCTTCTTCTTCTTCTTGGCCTCCATCTTCTGTGGTGGTGGTGGCACTTTGGGATTGGTCATTACTAGAAGTGCACCGGTTAATAAGGGTAGAAGGTATTGGAGAAATGATAAATATTGTATACGTAACTTCGGGTATAAAGATAAGTGACCGCCCCGGGGGCTTCAGCAGTGTGCCCATGGCTGACTTGCTGTGCAGACCTCTGTCGGGCTGAAAGAAAATCTTTTAGATAAACAATTAATAAACACCAAGACCGAGACAAGATCAGAAGTCTCTCCTCGTCCTTTGAAGCGTCGGCTCTTCAAGGCCATCCCTGGAGAATTCCAGGCAGCCTAAAACAGCAGAAACAGAAAACCTTACAAGCCTAAACAGCCGAGAAACAGAGCAAGTGGCATTCCCTGAGCTATCTCTCTCCGGACATAAATCCTCTGGACATAAATCAGCAGCAAAGAAGAACGCCGGAAATTTACAGGCACACACATCAATCCCTCCTTGCCCACAGGTCCCATGGAGCCGCTGGCCAGTGGCTGAATGTCCTGCACGCAGAGTTCCAGCATCTGTCCTGGTGTCACAGGGGCTCCATTCCCCCAGAGGAAACTCCTTCTCCTGCAGCAAATGACACTGTGGTGACAGTAAATGCTGGAGCCATCTGGAACTGGGAGATGCTTTTCCTCAAGAGGATTTTTAAACTGCTTTGGAAGGGAGTTTGTTGTTACAGACTCCAAAAACCGCGTTGCTCGTCTTCTGAAATATAAGCAGGCAGCAGGAAGTTGGTGGGATCTTAAAAAAAAATTAAATCAAAGGTACTTTTGTAAAAAAATTAAAAAGAAAATAGAAAGGATGCTTCATTAAAAAGGGCATCACCTGGAATTCCTGCTCCCTGTAAGAAAAAACAAATAATATCCAGCTTTAAAAATAAATGTATGTCAGCCCCAGGAGGTGCACAGGGCAGTGGGAGAGGAGTCAAATGGAATTGGAGCACATAGGGTAAGAAAAATATCCTTTCATTAAGGAATTAAAGATGGCACAGGTGGCACAGGTGTCCCAGAGCAGCTGAGGCTGCCCCTGGATCCCTGGAAATGTCCCAGGCCAGGCTGGAGCAGCCTGGGACAGTGGGAGGTGTCCCTGCAATGAGATCTTCAAGGTTTCCTCCAACCCAAGGATCCTGTGGTTGCCTCTGGAATCTGTTGCTCTTTCCACACCAGCAGGAGAGATTTTCATGGCCAGAAATCCCCAAAATTCCCAACTCACCCCAGGGCACATGGAGAGGGTGCCCAGGGGATTTTGGGGCACAGTGCCAGGGCTGGGTGGTCTCTGCACCTTCTCCCCATCCTGGCTGGCTCCGGGGGGCTCCCACAGCCTGAACCATGGGATGGATCAGTGCTTTCTCCAGGTCCTGCAGGGCTGGGTTTGGGAGGGAAAGCAGAATTCCCAGAGCTGTGTGTGAGAGTGTCCTGTCACTACAGGGACATATATGAAATAACATGACAGGGATATGCAGCATTCTGATGGTAAAAAGAGAACTTTTCATTTCTGACTCCAGCATTTATACATTTCTAAAAGTGGCAGTGGATTGGAGGGTGGCAGTGCCACCTCTCCAATGACACCGGACAAACCAACACTGCATCAAATTTCTCCATAAAAAAATGCAAAACAATGGGTTATTTACACAAAGTGTGTGAGAAAGTTCATTACAAGAATGCAAACATCAGAAGGCTTAGAAAAACTTTAAAAAAAACAGGGTGACACTGTCCCAGTGCTGGCACAGCCCCTGCCCTCCCCACTGCCCACAAACTCTGGAGCCCCAGCCTGGCACTGCCCAGGGGCTCGCTCTGCTCTGAAGGGCAGGAGAAAGCAAGGCAAGGTCAGCGCAGACAATGACATCTCCAAACTGAAAATGTAATTGCAGTTTCCCTCTGAGGCTGGTAAATACGCTCCCAGCTATAAATAGGCCCTTTCCATCGCTTTCAGAAGCAGCTTAATTAATTTATCAGTGATCACAGCAAATGCAGCCTCAGAACCCCGAGACACACTCAGCGCTGTCTCCTTGAGGCGTCCAGGGCCACGTCCCACCTGCCAAACAGGGATGGGGGAAGGCAGAGAACCAAATCTCCTCGTTCCCTGCAATTAATAACCCCCATTAAGCTGTTTAATATGCACAGGTGGCTCTCCAGGCCCCCAGGAAAGATGCAGGTACATATTTTTCTACTCCCTGTACTACAACCCTTTTTTGCCAGGCTACAAATGAATTTTTAAGTCACTTTTCTGTATCGTTCAAGCCTTTCTAGAAGGCTCTAAAAAGCTTTTTATTTGGTGTCAAACTCCACCAGAACATTTTGTGTTCATCACTGGACAGAAGAGGAACCAGATCAGGATTGAAAACCAAGAGCACGTGGAAAGAGAAGTGCTCATTGTTCATCTATATTCCAAACACCAGAATTTGGAAAGCTGAGACATTTAGAACTCACCCAGCAGCATCTTCCATGACCAGAAATAGAAAGTTTTGGTGGAGGAAGAGTTAATCAGCTCAAAGTGATGCCACAACTGCAGGGCTCTGTGTCACATTCAGGAGATGCAGTGCAATTGAGAGGTGCAGATTCCCACCAAATCCATCAGCTGAGAGAGCAGTGGATTCTCTGATGTCATTTCAGAACCTAAAAGGATGCATTTTTTTGCTGCTGGCTGACGCAGCAGCAATGAGAGGCTGTTGGCGTTCCAAGGATGCGCTGGAGCCGCTGGAGACAAGATGGATACTGGGCAGGCCAGCCAGAGCTGGTTATGCAGAAGCAATTTCATGGGTGAGGAAAAGCAGAAGGGGCTTTAAGAATATTCTTAGGAGTGCAATGAGCCAAGGACTGTGAGTTCAGAGCAGGTGCTGCTTTCTCAGCTCCCTGCTCCTTTCCCGGGAGCTGCTTTGCCCCAGTGGGATGCAGAGTGGGGAATGTGGGAGCCCCAAGGGGCCAGGGAAAAATGCTGTGCCTTCAAACAGGGTGAGGCTCTAAAACACCTTAAAATCTCCTCATTTTGCCATGTTTGCTCTGCAATTCCGTGGAAACTGTGAGCAAAGGGGGGAAAAAACGCACTCTGTCTCAAAATTCTGCATTTTCATTAAATCCCCATTAAGCATCTTCCATTTAAAGAAACAGCACTTGTATTTTAAAAATTCACTGATTATTTTGCTTGTGAATCTCTTTTGGTTTTCCATGAAATACAAAAGCAATTGGGGGTACAACAAGCTGGGTGTGAAGAAGTGGTAAAAATATAAAATGGCATTTGTAAAGAGTGCAGTAAACAACACTTGATTAATAACAGGTAATGCACCCATTAATTGGTGAAGAGTGTTGTGATTAATAATTCCCTCAAATTCTTAATAGAAAGGCTGGAAAATTAATCTTAGGAGAGATTGAATGGGATAAATGAAGAACAGCTGGGGAAAAAGCTTTGGAAAACTTTACCCAGGAGGTCACAGGAGGCCAAGGGGGACAAACCCAGACCCCAAAGGGGCTGAAGCCCTCGAGAGCTTCCAGAGTGGCTGAGGCTGCCTCAACCCCGGGTAATTCACCTTTTGGCCTTTCTCCTTTCCTCCCCTCTCCTGTTTGTTAATTATTTTTGTACTTGCCAAGATCTCAGTAAAACAGGGATGGGGAAAGCCCTGCTGGACGTGCCCTCCCCACTGTGAGGCACAACCAAGTTTGATCATCAAATTTTCAATGAATCGTTAGAGAAAACTGCTCACCCTCTCCAGGTGAATAAAATCCCCGCTGAGGTGCTAAAGGATGGATTTGAGCCCGATTTGCACACCTGAGTGTGGATCCCTGTTAAATCCCGACCAAACACTGTGTTTGCCAGCTTAAACAGCTTTTTCCCCCAAAATAAGCAGCCAGGGCGAAGTTCACCCGCAGGCAGGAGGCTCCTTTCACTTGAGCTCGACTCCAGGCTGGCTTTGATGGTTTAACAGGGATTTCCACGCTACACCCGGCCCTGACACAGGCGAGATTTCACCCTCTTTGCACTTCAAAGGCGCAGCTCTCCCATCCCATTGTGCTCCCGGCTCCTCATCCCTCCAAATGCCACCATGCGGCTTTAACCACCAGCCCGTGGCCAGCAGGGATCCTAAAAGGAGCTGGAAAAGCGGGGTAGCTCCAAGGGAACATCAAGGGAACGTCCCGCGCAGCCTCCAGCATCATTCCCCCTTCTCCAGGGCTGCACCTTCCCCGTCTGAGTTGTTTTGAAGGATAAAAAAATACGGAAAACTTTTCAAGCTGACTCCGTGCTCTCGCTGCTGGATTCACACCAATTTCCAAAGCTTTCACCACAGCCAAGATAATTGGGAATTTTGCAGCTGGTTGCACCCACTGAAGGCAGCTTTGCGATCCCAGCTCGCGAGGAATGGATTTGTAAAGATTTTTCCAAACTTGATAGAAAGCTCACACGGTTTCGTACATCCGTAATGGTGCTGAGTTTTACATCCCTTTTGTCTTATTCTTCATCAAGACTGATAATTAATTAAATAAAACCTTTAAAACGCCTCTCATTGCCCCGTCTCTGTAAAAACTAGGAAAACCAACACCAGCTCACCGAGAATTCCAGAGCTCCTCCTGCCTGTTCCCAAAGCTGGGCTCAGCCCAGGGAAAACAGCTCCTGGTCAAAGCCCTGGAAATGCCACCAGGCTGAGGGGAAAAGCATCTGCTGCCACTTTGGCTCCTGCCTAAAACACCCAAGTGAGGCAGGAAAAACTGGGGAAGGGAAAATAAAGGATTGGATGGAAGGAATTGGGTGACGTTTTAAAAAGAGCAATAATAAATAGGAAGGGGGTAAAGAGGAAGGGGGGGAAAGGGCAAGAAAGGGCCAAAGAAGAAGATAAAACAGATGTGCCCAGTTCCCCCCCCACACCAAGTCAGACATTCCTGAAAACAAAAACCCCATTATTTCTCTCTGAAACAAGGAAAAAAGATCTGGATCTTCTCAGAGACCCCCCCCATGAGGAAATCCCTGGCCACCTCCCAGCACTGTCCCCTTTGGAATTCCACGGCAGTGGCCACAGACCGTTCCACATCAGCCAGCTCCAGGAGGAGCCACAGGCTCCACAAACCCCTCTGGAATATCAAGGTGTCACCTCAAACTGGACACAGGAGGAAGAACACTGTGTTAGTTGATTTTCTCTAAGTTTTTGCTTTTAATCACTTATTTTTCACATATTTATACGTGCAAACAAGAGGCTGTTGTGCCAGCCAGGGAATGGCTGCGTTTTCCTGGGATTTTGGTGGGTCAGGAAATAATGGATGGGTTTCTACAGCCCCAAATACGGGTGATGGATAAATACATTGCCATCTTTCAAGAATATTTTAAGAGCTTTCTCACATATCCACTGGCCGAGTGGCAAATTATTTATTCAATAATTTGCCTGAATTGCATTACATACCTCTAATATATATAGTATTATATCATGTAATATAATCTATAATCCATATAAAATATATCATACAACATATATCATAATATGTAATATATAATATAATAATATAGAATAAATATTATAATCTATAATATTTAATCTATAATATATAATATACATATAATACATAATATATCATAATATGTACATAATATATCATATGTAATATATAACATAAATAATATAGACTAAATATTATAATATAATATATAATATATAATATATAATATATAATGTCAAAGATTGAGAGACAAAAAACCATCAGCTCTTCTAAAGACTCATCCACCATGCTGGAATTTTTTCCAGACCAAGTGATGAGGTTGGGCAGGAGAATATTTGGGGTTTTTCCTCCTGCTAGGAAGAGCCCAGACAACCAAACCCAAAATAAGTCAAACAGCTCATGGCACGAATCAATCTTAATTGCTTCCTACGTTTTCCAGGAGCAAGGAGAAGAGCCTTGACCCCAGCAGGGGAAAGTGGCAGGAAAATAAAGCTGCTGCTGAGAGGGAGCTGCCCTCCAGCCCTGCCCTTGCAGGCAGGGACGCTCCTCAGTCACAGGGGGAAAGGAAATGAATCTGTCAGAGCAGTGACAGTGCTCAAATGAGAGCCACAACTGGCATTTGTTCCTCTGCCCTGCACCTCTCCCTCCCAGGGCTGGAGGATTTATCAAAATGCATATTTGACCCAAGAGACAAAATACTTAAGCCTTGCCCAAACCCCAATTTTCTAATAAGGGTTTGAGCTGGGATTTATTCTCAGTTCTGTGGGAGCCTTTCCAGGGGACCTGAGTGTCCCAAGACCTTTGGGGACTTCAATTTTCCTTTCCATGAAGCAAGGCCAATATCTCATTTCAGGGAGATGGTGCCACTCCAGCTTTCAAACTACAGAAAAATTTCACATACAAGCTGGAGGAATCCTCTCAAAATCCAATTTTTATTGCTGGCCCTTTGCTTTTGCCATTTAGCCCAGTTTAAAGAACATTTTCATTGAATTTAAAAGGAACAAACAGCAAAGGAGAGGTTTTGGTATCACCTTCCTCAATTTCACCACTCACAGAGCATTTTGCCAGTCTGAAGGATGGAAAATAATTCCAAAAAAAGTGAGAAATCCCAACAATGACAAGCCCAAGCCATAAATTCCAGGTGGGGAACTCCAGTGGAGCACCCTTTCCACTGGATAAATTGTGCATTGCACAGGAACATCCAAAAATTCCCCCCCTGACATCCAGCCGGAACAAAAAGTTTCTAGTCAAAGTAACCAGAAGCAGAATCCTGACAAAAATGAGTCTCCAGCCTTGCACATCTTGCAGAGAAATTAATGCATTATTCAAAGTGTGAGGCTCAGGCTTGGCTCCATCACTCAGAGCAGCAGCACAGGAGAAACAGGGATGCAGGAGAACACATTTAAAGGTTTTATTGCTTCATTTACAAGTAAAAAATTCCAAATCTAAATAAAATATGATTCTACCAGGAAAAAAAAAAAAAAAAAAAAAAAAAAAGAAGAAGAAAAAATAAAAAGCTATTTCTGCCACTGGCAGGCTTTGAAACAAATCTTTCAGCTGCTTAATTCACCTTCACCTGGAGAAGTTAATTATTGGTCAGGTACTGATGCTGGTGATTATTTAGAAATCTGGGAACTATTAGTAGCAAAAAAAGGGGAAAACATTCCCACATCAGGTTCTGACCTTCTCCTTCTGTTTTCATTACAAAATCCTTCAAGCACAGACAGATTTTTCTCCTTTTCTAAAAGGAATGAGACTCATTTTCATGCCAGGCAGGGCTAATTCCTGAGCAAACGCCTAAAAACTTTCAGAACAAAAATGTTCAAGCATAAAACCCAAATTCTTTGCACTCCTGTTTTGCATATGTTAGAATTAAATCCACGATAATGGATGGTTACCTGAATACAAATATCTCCAGGAAAAAGAAACAAAATTCCTTTGCAGTTTCATACCCTGAAATGCATTGGCAAAAATATAGAAAATAATTTACTTTAGTGGGCAGATATTTTGGCATCTTCACATTGAGTACCAAGTCAGAGCTGAGGCAATTATTTTTCTTTCTATAAACTGCACATTTAATCAATAAAAGGCCTTTTTTAATCCAAGATTCAGTACCAGTTCTCAGAACTCCTTTGTATCATGCAGGTATTTTTCTGTACATGGTGTCAGCAATCCTGCAGATTCATGGGGTTTTAATTTATCCAACTGAAGGAATTTCAAAATTAATTTCACTTTGACCTAAGAAAGTTTTATTCTTATCTTTGACAGTAATAGAGAGGAACTCAGAGGGCCAAAATACAAAAGGGCAGGAAGGGTGGACTCCACATGAATTTTAATCATCTCACCCTTCTAGCTCATGACTTTAGGGATTATTCATAATTTTTTAAAGTTCTATGTTTGTGGACAAAGACAGATGATTCAGGTAATCAAGCTAACTCTGGCCCAGCCTTAATTTAAAAAAATAAAAAAAAAAATCAACTTGATTCAGTCTCTAATGTTAAATAAACCCATAACTACACTACAGGCATTTAACTCCCTGATTTTCAGATATCAAACATTTCAAAGTAATAAAACAAGTCAGCAAATTTGCACTCAGTTACTTGCAACTGTAAAATTGGGGCTCTCATTTCATTCTTCGAGACCTTGAAAAGAATATCACATTTCAGAACTGAAATGCAGGATGACAAAAGTGGCTTTTTAGAGCAAGGGAGAGAAGCAGGGTCTGAGCTCTCAGTAGGTTTATGCAATTGCAAGAGAGGAAATCACATAAATTACACTGCAGGATGAGGCCAACTAAGAAAGGCCATTTTTACCACATTTTCTTCATGTTACTAAGAAAAAAATTAAGAAAAAAATCCCTTTTTTCCTCACCAATGGAACAATATCCCAACCTGTAAAGAGGGATAATGTCATCAGTCCATAACTGCATTAAATGATGCTTTTAGCACCAAAATATGGAGCTGGAGTCTTTAAGAAGCAAATACCTCATGAAGTTGTGAGCAGCTACTCAAAGCAGCCATTCAGACTTTGCTCCCTGCTCTGTTCTCTCCACATTTCCTTCCCCTCTCTCTGTAAATGCTTTTGAGCACAGACTCCTTAACACATTCCAGGAGAGTTTGCACTTTTGCATAAAACATGGAATTGCCAGGCACGGGGGCCTGCACGGTTCAGCGGGGCCGGCAGGAGCCGTCGATTCCCGCATTTATTCCCTCCCCACCCCAAACCCCTTCCTCACGCTGCTGTCACCCAGGGCTGACACGTGTCACAGCCTGCCATTATCCACCCTGGCAACCCAAATGCCACCTGAAAGAGAGGAAAACATTGCAAATACTCTTGTGCACAGCTTGTTTTGTTCGCCGCGGCCTCCTCGCGGCCCAGAGCCAGCAGTCGCGAAAGCGACTCCAGGAATACAAAATCACTCTTCTATCAAAGATAAGGGAAATGGAGCTGAGGTCAACAAGTAGCAGCAGCATGATGAATCTCCACAGCTTGTTTTACATATCACTGGCTTTACTGCAGAATTTGGAGTGTGCTGCAATTTTTTTACGAGGGAAAAAGCAGCAAAACTGCTTTTACCCCGCTAAAAAAAGGGGAGTTGCTGTTATGGCCTGGTTAGGAAATCCTGGATGCCGTTATCTACCCTGGCAACTCAAATTCCACTTGAAAGAGAGGAAAATATTGGAACTACTCCTGTGCACAGCTTGTTTTGTTCGCCGCGGCCTCCTCGCGGCCCAGCAGTGGCGAAAGCGACTCCGGGAATTCAGAATCACTCTTGTATTAAAGATAAGGGAAATGGAGCTGAGGTCAACAAGTAGCAGCAGCATGATGAATCTCCACAGCTTGTTTTACATATCACTGGCTTTACTGCAGAATTTGAAGTTTGCTGCAATTTTTTTTTTGGGGGGGGGGGGGGGGGGGAGAAAAAGCAGCAAAACTGCTTTTACCCCCTAAAAAAGGGGGAGTTGGTGTTACGGCCTGGTTAGGAAATCCTGGATGCCATTATCCACCCTGGCAATTCAAATGCCACCTGAAAGAGAAGAAAATATTGGAACTACTCCTGTGCACAGCTTGTTTTGTTCGCTGCGGCCTCCTCGCGGCCCAGCAGTGGTGAAAACAACTTCGGGAATGCAAAATCACTTTGTTATTAAAGATAAGGGAAATGGAGCTGAGGTCAACAAGTAGCAGCAGAATGATAAATCTCCACCGCTTGTTTTACACATCACTGGCTTTACTTCAGAATTTGGAGTTTGCTGCAGTTTTTTCAGCAGAGGGTAAAAGCAACAAAACGGCTTTTACCCCACTAAAAAAAGGGGGAGTTGGTGTTATGGCCGGGTTAGGAAATCCTGGATGCTCTGCTTTTGGTCTTCGTGCTGCCATCATGGAAAAGATTGGAATAGATTTCACCCACCCTTTCCTGGTGTATATATAAAAACAATTGTATTTTCACTCTGCTTGTAGCAATGCTCTAAATTGCCCTCATGGCCTCAGGTATCCTCAGGTTGCCAAAAATCTCCAGTTAATCTCCAGCCCCAAACTTCTGTTAATCACCATTAACAGAAGTTTGGGGCTGCACAGTGACAAAACTAGGGGGGTGACAACACCAGAAAACTGAAATAGAAAATAAATTCTCTTAATCTCATTGAAGCCCTGTCCATGAGAAGTTTGGTCTTGTCCGTTCTCAACACCATCCAAAGGACTGGGAACAAAAAGTAAACCTAACATTTTCCTTTTTCAGGTGCATTTGGGCATCGTTGGTGGCTCTGTCCCACAGTTTGGAGCCCCTTCCTTTGCAGCTGAAAGCACTGACAAAACCCTTGCTGACCTCAGGAAGGTTTCAAAGCTGAGAAATTACCCAGAAATTCCTTTTATCAGCTTTGTTCTTCTGATGCCACCGCTCTTTAAAGTTTTTATGTTCCTATCAGCTGAAATGATGGCTGTAAGTTCTGACCCGAATTTGCTCCTTCCTTTTAGTACACAATTAAGTTGATAATAATACGAGACTTAGTACCCAGACTTTTAAAAATTCATCATCTTTTTTCTTCCTTGATGGGGTTTTATATCTCCAACACTGTCTGGGACATAAAACTCCTGGCACAGCTACTCTGAAATGTGTTGGCTGATCAGCATCCCACAGGTATTTTTTCCAGAATTTCCGCACACTCTTTCTAGCTCATGTTTTATTTAAACTTCATTTAATACAGGCCCTCATTCCCTACCAAGGGTTTCCATGAAAATGTTCTGTTAACACATGGAATACCAGGCTTGTTTAGTAAATTATTTTATATTTCTTATACTGTGGAGCTCAGAGTTTAAAATGTCTCCAGTGTAAGGAGGAATGTTGTCCTGTGTGGATTGTGCTGTTTGCACAGATAGGAGCTGCTGGCAGGAATCACTATACCCACGTTAACAGCAGGAAAAGTGGATTTCACTCTTTTCTGAGACACAGGAACGGCTCCAGGGGATCTGCACAAAGCCCAGATCAGCACAGACAGCATTTCTCTGCACTCAGTAATTCTCTTTACTCACACGCTCCAGGGCAAAGGCAGCTCTGAATCCCAGACTGGCTTGGGGTGGAAGAGACTCAAAACCCCTCCAGTTCCACCCCCTGCCCTGTGCCACAGAACACAATTGTTCCAGAGACCCCCAGCTCCTTTCTCCTCGCTGCACGAGGAGCTTTTACTCAGTCAGGGCAGATAAAAAATTAAATCGTTGTTCTCCAAAGAATTAATAATCTGATTGGATTAGTCTGAGCAGTTACTGAGGTCTCAGTGCTGCCACTGAGTCAACAAAAGTCATTTGATAAGATTCAATATGAGCTGAACGTGGCTTTTGCCCCAAAATGATTATTAACTATCAGAATATTTATTACAGTTTATCTGCCCAAATATTAAATCTGCCAGAGGCAAGGAATGACTGCAGGAGTCACTGTGTGAATGAAAGCAACACATTTTTGGGTGGTTTTTTTTAAAAAATTCACTGTCAGGCACTGAATGTCACAAGTCTCCATGATGTCCCTGACTCCTGGGCTTTGCATTTGAATTGCCAAAAAATAAATAAAGAAAGTGTGAACTCATCCAGCTCCGACAGCTCTGTATGGAGCACCCATCAGAGCTGAGCTGTGTGTGCTGTTTATTCCAGCATGTGTTTGGAATAGATTTTGTTCCTGATAAACCAGTGACAGGACTGAGTGGAAAACAAGCCCAAGGAAAGTGAAACTTCTTTCCTCTAGTTAAACAATTTTGTGTTTCTTTGTGTTCCAGCACTGGTCTGTAACCTTGGGAAGGACAGCAACGTCCCAGTTCAGCTCTCAGAACCCCTCTTTAATGTGACACAGAGCTGGATCTGAGATGGAAATGAGAAGTAAAAAGGCACTGCATTATCATTCCTGCCCTGATATCCCAAACATTCCATCTTGTGATCTCGGCTGCGTGCCTCTGATATTCCCAGAATACAGATCACAGGACAGAAAAGACTGAGGAAATATGGAAAAATGGTCTCAGCTTAATCTGGCAGGGCTGGTTAAAAAACACACTCCTTTAGGAAAATTTAGAAAAAAAATGGAATAAATATTTTTTTCTTCTTTCTTATCCTCTCCTTACCTGTTAGGTGAGTGCAGCAGCTCATCCCTGAGGATGGAGAGGTGCCAGGCAGTGCTGCTCAGCCATCCAGGGCTTGGCCTGCCCTTCAGTGGAAATCTCTTTCCCTTGGGCTCCCAAAATCACCACGTTTGAACAGAAAACTCCACCTCCATCCCAGCTGCATCATTTTCTCAGAACACTCATCCCTAAGAGCTGAGAGGGCAGGTTCTTCTATAAATCTGATGAAACATCCACAGAATCACCTAAAAGCAGAAAATTCATGTCCTTATATTCATATTAATTTACTGTGAGGGTGGGAAGGCCTTGGCAGAGATTCCCAGAGCAGCTGTGGCTGCCCCTGGATCCCTGGAACTGCCCAAGGCCAGGTTGGACATTGGGGTTTGGAGCACCCTGGGACAGTGGGAGGTGCCCCAATTCCCTTTGGAATTAGATGGGATTTAGGGTCCTTCCAGACTCACCCTCTCTTCTCCTCCTGGAGGTTTTGCCCAGGTCTCAGTGCCAGGCACATCCCAGGCCTAAAGCTGGCTCTGTTTGTGCCTTTTCCTCCTTTGTCTCCCAGCACAGCCCACGGTGACCTTGCACAGTCCCCTCAGCACTGCTGCTCAGCTCAGCTGACAATGAAAACGAGTGCTCCTGAAGAGAAGCCACGAAAGAAACCCTCAAAGGAAGTCAATCATATCCCACAAAATTACTCAAACTGTAGCTCATCCTAACCCAATCTCATCCTGCTGTGTCTGTCCATTAAGGATATTTCACTCTGCCTGTGGCTTCAGCTAATAAAGGAATATTTCTTATCATTTCTCTCCTACTCAGGGTTACCTCTGTTGTCATGTTAAGGCATTTTTATTTCCACACATGGAGTTTGCTGTTGGCCTGGCACCAGCTGAGCCCTACAAATGGGATGTCCAAGGGAATTAGGAGCCAGCTCCCAAAATGCACACACAAACAGTTCCTACCATACAGAAATCAATTTATGGACAACTGGGAGTTTGATTTTAGTTATAAATCTGAATCCACCAATCTGAGAGTTTAGGAAGAGAAACAGGGCCTGTGTTATCATCACTGGAAAATAAACATGACAGGGATGTTCCCTGGAAGCTGTTGAACTATGGCAAGTGTCAGGCTAAAATATCTTTTTTTTTTGCCAGAAAGAAGTTCCAAATGTTTGGGAAAACCATTCACTTCCCAGTTAAATCCTCCACAAGCAACAGTTCCACAGAGCACTGCCCGTAGATGGAGCGTTTTGGGGAAAAATAATGTGGAATTGGCTCTCACAGGGGCACTTTGTGATGTGGTTTGGTGGGAATTGTAGTATTTGGTCAAAGGCTGGACTCCTCTTGGAGGACTTTTCCAACCAAAATGACTTCATCATCCCACCCCTGCTGCATCCCCACTCCCCTGCACAATCCTGCCCCTCACTTGGGAAGGGTTTTCCCTTTCCAAACCCTCAGATTTGAAATCCTCCTTCCAGATTCCTCCTCCGGTCTGTTTAGTGACTGTGCTGGAAATTTGGGAGTGCAGACAGAAAACAGCCATATTTCCTATTTCCTAGAAATAACGCTTCTGCTACCTGGAAAAAAAAAAAAAAAAAAAAAAGAAAAAAAAAAAAAAAGAAAAAAAGCGCCAACCCCCCCCCCCCCCCCAAAAAAAAAAAAACCCAAAACACCAAGCATTCTTTGGGGGGGGGAAAAAATAAAATAAAAGTAGCTGGAGCAGAGGAGCAGCAGCTCTGCCTGGGTGCCCCAGGCTCGAGCAGGGAGCTCGCATTTTACTCCAGATGATGTCGGTGTCAGCCCCAGCAGCAGCAGAAATCACAGAAATCACTGCAGGAGTTATCAGGAGAGCTCCCTGCTCCTCTTATCAGCCTCAGGCTCTCAGGGAGCGCCGGGGCCCCAGATGGATTCCAGGCAGAATGCGCACGGGAAAGGCAGCATCCCAAATCCCAATTTATCTCCCACATCAGCACACAAAGGACTGGGTTTAAAGCTGACCAAGAATGCCATCTGCAGGCCTTTGTTACACATTTTTCCCTGCTAAATAAGTCCCAGCAGTGGAAAGAAATCTAAAGTGAGTGCTCAGCACAGTGGATGTTAATATGACTTTCATATGCTAATGGGAAGTTCATTAAAAATAAACAAATACAAAAGGAAAATCCTTGGAACTCCTCACAAGAAAAAAAACCTCAAAATCAAAGCCTACAGACCCTAAAATGCTGAATTTTTTATGGAATAACCTAGAGAGGATCATTATCATTACAGCTCTGTGTTCTGCATGCATATTTTATGAGGAAACTTTGTGCACAGACTTGGGAGGTTCGCGGTGCATCGCATTTTGTCTGCTGCTTGACTGAACCCAATGCAATGCCCCGAGGCATTGATTAAAATCAGGAAAGAGAGAAAAGCTACTCCAGTTAACCTCAGCCTGCAGCACTCCCAGGCTGTCCTGAAGAGCAGCTGGCAGGGTTTTAGCCCCACTCACTGAATTGTTGGATGGCAACATCCAAATAGTCACGAGAGAAATAATTCTGCCTTTTGGTCCGGTGATATTGTAAATCTTGGTGTCCACAGTCGGTAAAAAACTCGAGGAAAGTGTTGAGTTGCGCCGATTTTAAGTAGAGCAAATGGGGAAAAAAATACAAAATAAAAGAAGTGAGGAATAAAAACTCCGATTGTAAGAAATTCCCAAGTTCTCAAGCAAAGTTCTAAAGCAATTCCTCATCAAGGACCTCTGGATGTGGGCACACAAAGTGCCTCAGTCTGGAGGGGATTTGAGCTTCATGAAATGCAAGCAGAGAAAAACACCCCTGGAAAACTGGGAGCAGTAATCCAGGCGGGAATTGGTGCATGTGTGTGGCTCCAGCCATGCAGGGAAATGTTAATGCCTCCCTTGCTAAGCCTGGATAAGAAACAAATTCCAGATATTTGCATTTATTAGGAAGAGGACATGAAAATCAGCACACAGAAAATACTTCATTAAAACCTCGGGATGTGCAGTGTCCTGACTTTCACAATGGTCATAATCCACAGTCCTCACCAAAATACACAGAAAGAAATGTATTTTATAGTATAAATTACCAAATTACCAAAATTTAATTACCATTTTACCAAATCACCCAATTTCTACTTGTTCTCCTCAAAAAGGGGAGGAACTAAAAACCTTCTCAGAGTTCCAGGGGTGCAGCTCATCACTCACTGCTCCCACTTTCCCTCTGCCAAGGAGCACCAAAAATGCAAAACACAAAGTTTTAATCTCACACAGAAGAAAAACCCTCCATCACCACATCCTGCCTAAAACTAGGAGATGATGGAAAGGATTAGGAGGGAAATACAGCAAAGAATTAAAAAAAATCACACACCTGTAACCTCATGCAGCTCATCCTGCAAGAATCCACCAATTTAAGCTGGGATTTAATTTCAAATACTGGTTTTTTTCCTTTCCTCTTCCTCCTCCTACATTCTCTGTTCCAGTCTCAAATTATTGGAAATTATAATTATTCAAATTATTCTCAGCCAAATAACTCCAAACTCATGTTTTTTCCATTTTATTATTCAGTTTGTACTGAATAATAGAAACATTATACTATATATAATTATATATGCTATATATAATTATATGTAATATTATATATAATATTGTATATAATATATATTATATATTATAGATATGCATTATATTATATATATTATATATACATTATATTTTATATATAAATATATTTACAACAAAACAAAAATAACATTCTTGTCAAACAAATTAATTCCCTCTAATTTGTTTGGGTTTTTTTTTTTTTACTGTGTGGATTTATTAATTCTTTGAATTGCAGGCACTGGTGTTGGTTTAATTTTGTAAATAGTGTTCTGTGATTACTCAGTGTTGTCATTCCCCAAATAAAGCAAAATGGCAAACTTATTATTGGAGAACAATTTCCATACTTTTCCCCCTGGGAACTTTAAAATGACAGAAATATTTTATTACACAGGAAAAAAAAATCACTTTATCGTTTTTATATATGCAATGTTTTCTGGAAAACGTGGCATGAGAACATTTCCTACACAAAATGCTCATCCATGAGGGTTACCAGGCTTGCACCACGTCCCAAATTTTCCCAATTTCAAGGTCAGTGACTCTCAAAACAAATGGGATTTACAGTAAGGTCACAAATAACATTGAGATCATTCCCAAACTTTGCCCAGAGGGTGTTTTATTCCCACTCTGCTCTCCCCCACAACAGATGGTGGCACTTTGGGGGCTTCTACTGTCACACAAAGCTTCAATTAGGGGGAAACCTGCATTAATTGATGTAGGATGAGCACAGGAGCAGCACACTCACTGCAGGTGAGGCCTCTCTTAACAGCACTGTGACAATGAGGAGCTGATTTCATCCTTTCCCAGTTTTCCCAGCTCAAATCCTCACCCCAACCCAGGGGAGGAGGATTCTGTTCCAGCAGAGGAGCCCAAGCATTCCCAGTTTCACGCTGCTCCCTAAGGGTGACTGAATAATTTGTTTGAAATAATCTGCAGGAATAAATTTACCATTTTTACATGTATAATTAAGCAAGGATTCATTTCCCTCCTCTCCTAAAGTTATTCTCCTGACAAGTTTTTTTTTTTTTTTTTCTGGGTGGTAAACACAAGTCCTGATAGCTGCCAGCACAGTCCTGCTTAAAAACTTAATCCATTCCTCTCGGAAGGTTAAGAAAATGCTAAGGAAAACAAGATATGAGGGCTTAGGTAAAGTGGGAAGTTCCAAATCACTGGAGCTCTGTTTATGACAGAGCTGGGCTGGAAAAAACAAGAATTTACCTGGGAGAGGCCAGGCATAGATTTTGTTTAAATTTTTAACTGTACACGTAATTTATCTCCAGCTGCCCCTTTGGTCACTTGAAGAGCAGGCAGCTAGCTAATTTCTTATTTTCTGATGAAAATTTCTTATTTTCTGGTGTCTAGATAGAGAATAAAACCCTAAAGAAAAAAGTTTAAATGCACTCAAACAATCAGACTTCAAAACAGAGATCACAGTAGAAAAGGAGAAATATTCCATTCCTCTGAGGTGTTAGAAAATTTGGTAGGAATTGAGTCAATCTTTGCAGAATTCAATTCCATCCATTATCCCTCTTTTTTGTAAAGCCTTATTTTTTGGAACACTTTCCTAAATCAGAGCTTAATATTAGGGAGATGCTCTCAGCTGCAGGCTGAGATAACTCTGTCGTTTCTTGCAAAATGCAAAAATTCTGAGCACGCCAGGAAGCAAAAGCAGCCAGGGTATTGTCACCCTTGGATAGGAAGTCAGCAGAACCTGGAGATTTATTTCACACTGAAGGATCTGAAGGCC
Source organism: Ammospiza caudacuta (assembly GCF_027887145.1). NCBI lineage: Eukaryota > Metazoa > Chordata > Aves > Passeriformes > Passerellidae > Ammospiza > Ammospiza caudacuta. Next base: position 25,918,780 of record NC_080603.1, read on the forward strand.
TTCTACTTCAGTGGTGATGGTGGCACCATGTCAAGGGAAGGAAAGGGCTGAATATGTCAAAAAATCCAAGTTTTAGTTCCCTAAGCAGATCTTGCACTTGTAAAGAAAATAGAACTAAATCCTCATTGAGTAAGAAGCCACAAGAAAGAAAAAAAATCCTTCAGACAACTTTCTCTGAATGCCTCAAGAGTATCTCTTGTAGGAGTCGCTATATTTAAATTTTCAGACCACTAGTGTCCATCTCACCACAAAATGCAAAAAAAAAAGTTAATTACCAAATTATTTAATTCAACTGCATTAAAACCACACAAAAAGCAGATCTGCTCCTGAGATTTTCTGTGCCAAACTTCTCCAAGTTATTTATTCTGAACTACCCCAGAAATCTGTGAGGAAGAACAACCCTATTATTTATTTTTATCCTTTCCTTGCAGAAGTTATATTTTATTTCCTAGCATCCATCAGTCAAAGCAGTCAAAAATGTTACTTGTTCTTTTTCATCTGACTGAAATACATTGGAGTTATGGGAATTAATAATAATTATTTTATTTCCACAGGATCAGAATCAGACATGCTGAGGAATAAAGAGCCAAACTCCAGTTCCTGAGTCCCTGAGATAATGACACCAAGGACTTGGGTGAGATAAATTTTCTTTCCTTCTGCAGCTGAGATCCTCAAATCTGCCCAAGTGCTCCATGTGCCCAGATCCCTTCATTTCAGCACACAACTCCCAAATCCTACTTTGGACTGAAATTTTAAGACAAGCTCTGAAAAACTTCTTAAATTACATTTTAAAAAAACACATTTATTCTGTTCCTGTACAAAAAATCCCCCATGGATGGCAAGGACAGAATTGCACCTGGGCAGACCCTTCCCTGGGCAGCTCCTGGTACAAGGAGGGGAATCTTCCCTGAAAACCAGACCACACCTTTCTCCACCTTTTCTCTGTGCTATTTTTTTCTGGGTAAAAGGAGCCATCAGCACCAGCTGTAATTCCAAAGGTAAGTAATTGTCCATATATAAACTATGGAAAGGCAACGTGATGACTTGGGATTTAGAAACGAGTTCTCTACCTCCAAGCTCCAGAGAGCCATTCCAAATATCCCCTTGTCTTGGGCTGGAAATGCAAGCTGTGGCTGGGGGTGTGTGTGTGTTCAATTCCCACCTGTCAGAGCTGGGGCAGTTCTCTGCTGTTCTTTGGGCAGTTTTCTTTATCTCTCCCACAGCCAATCCTCCCTCCAGGAGACCTCTGCTGTTCATGGGCCATTAATTATTAATTATCTTCTGTTCATGGGCCATTAATTATTAATTATCTTCTGTCCATGGCCAGTGAGTGTCCCTGCATGGCTGACCCAATCCCATCATCCCATGGGGAGATGCTCCGCCCAGGGGAGGAGCCAAGCATTCCTACCTGGGTACAATCTGAGCTTTGGGACAGCACAGCAGCCATTGGCCACTGCATTGCCAGAGGAGCAGCTTTGTGCTGCCCTGCACTCCCAGAGGAGCAGCTTTGTGCTGCCCTGCACTCCCAGAGGAGCAGCTTTGTGCTGCCCTGCACTCCCAGAGGAGCAGCTTTGTGCTGCCCTGCACTCCCAGAGGAGCCCAGGCCCATCTGCAGCAGCCCTGGAGCTGCAGAGGAAAACTCCCCCCTTGTGCAGGATCCCTGCTGCAGCAGAGCCACAGCTGGCACTGCAGGAGGGCTGAGCCCCCACGGGATGGGGCTGGGACACCGCCCTGACACACAGGGGGCAGGGACTGCTCTCACTCTGGCAGTGGTTTGGTTTTTTTTAATAATCCAGAGAGATGGGATTTACATTTTCCATTTCAAGAGAAGCTCCTGTGTTCCTCAGCAGACACCTGGCTTTTCAAACCAGGACAGCCCTCAAATGCACAGCCATGGGAAAGGCTTTGTTCCAACCCACCAGGACCTGTCCTGCAGGGTCCATGTCCTTCTCCAGCAGGTTTGCATGGATTATTTTGGGTGGGGTGAGGGCAGAAAGTGGCTGGAGGCTGATACAACCTCAGCTCCCCACAGCCTTCACCCACCTTCTTGTTTGGAAGTGCTCTTGTATCAAATTAATTGCCAGAACAATTAAGCAGAGCCCAGAGTGCTCATTCTTGGAGGGGAATGGATATTTAGGCTCTGCTATTAATGAGCTCTTGGAAAATTTCCCATAAGATTTCTTAGGGCAGGGATAGAATATCTGTTCCCTCCCGAAAACACAATAGCTGCAGCTGTGTTAACGTGCTCAGAGGCACATTAATGACACTCCATTATTAAACAAGTCCAAGAAAAGAGCAAACTGTGCCAAAATCCCTTGGATTTCAGACTCCCTGCAGAACCCCAGCTTTCTGCTGGCTGATGGCACCAGCTCTGAACCTCCAAGCCCTTTCCCACAGCCTGATTTCCATCAGGAGCTCTCTTTTTTCTCATCATGAAGGTCCCACAAAGATTTGGTTTCACAACCAAATCCCACAACATCTCCAATCCTGCTCAGTGCAGAATCCATGCCCTGCCCTGAAAATAGTCATGCAAGGTGATGAAGATGCTGGGAAAAAAATCAAAGGATTACCCAAAAAGCAGCAGAGAGGGGATGCCATGAGCTGGACAGATGAGTTTGGGAATTTTATTCTCTCCCAGGAAGGGGATGAGATGCAGAGTGGAGATAATGAGCTCAGACAGCACTAAAGGACATCCAGAATATTTTATATTATCTCTGGGAAAGCACAACAGTTCCAGCAGGACCAAAAGGCCTTTCCAAGATCCCCCATTATCACAGAGTCACTGAGGTTGGAAAAGTCCTCCAAGATCACCAGCTCCAACCATTCCCCAGCACTGCCAAGGCCACGTCCCCAAGTGCCACATCTGCACATTTTTGTTAATTCACTTCCCTGGACAGCCTCCTTCAAGGTTTTATTACTATTTATTGCCTCAGAAATTCTGGGTCACATCACTCAAGAGCGATTCTGAATCATAGGAGAGCTCCATCCATTTTAACAGGGACATGAAACCCCAAGAATTTTTGGCTCACACTCCCACAACCTGATTTTTACCAGAATGATCCCAATACAAATAAGTCCCATCACAGAATGAGGCAGGTTGGTAATGACCAACCATAAAACTCCATGTGGGAAGCGGGACGCCTCATCAACACCAGGCTCACCATCAAATAAATCAAAACAAACCCCAAACCATTTTATTTATAGCCCAGGAGAACAAAGCCATTGACAGATGGCCATCCCAAGCACCAGGATATATCTCCACCCATAATGAAAAATATATGAACCTTCTGCTGCACAGCAGAGCAGAGAGGCTCCAACACCTGCTCCAAATTAGGAGGAGCCTGCAAACATTCCTGGAAATTGGAAATGCCCCATGCTTTGAGAAAGGGAGAGGTGCCATTGGCAGCTGCAGTAAATTGAGCAGTGAGAGAGAGAATGATGTGATAAGCACTGGCACGGAGCTGATAAGGAAACAGAGTGGGCACACAAAAATTCTAAAGCTAAAAAAGCTAAAGCCCAGCACTGCAGAAATGCTGCCAGGTTGTGCCTTGCAGACATCAATTAGCCCTGCAAATTGGGATTCCCACTGCTCTGCCAACGTTTGCCATTCAGGCTCGGCGTTTTTCACAGCAAAATGGATCACTGGAATGGGCAAAGGAGAAGAAACATCGGGAAGATTTGGCCAAAAATGCGCGTCCAAGATGTACCAAAGGCTCCCTGAATTTGATTTGAACCTCAGGGCTGTGTGTGTTGCAATTCCATCATCCCTCCAAGCCCGCTCCAGGGATGGATCCAAGCTCACGTCAGCAGCCAATAAAGCTGTCAGTGCCTTTTGCTGATTCCTCCCTCCCAGAAAAGCATCTGGAGCTGCTCAGGGCTCTCCTAACAAAGTGCTGACAAACCCTCTGTGACTCCAAGAAAAATATATCCCAGTGGCAATTCAATAAAATAGATCCACGCTGCCAGCAGGCCTCTCTCACTCTTGCATAATCCAGATTACTAAATCCATGTCCCAGCAAACTGGAACAGGAAAATCCAGGGAATTCCATGGGTCTGAGCACTCTTCTCATTACCCAAAGGGAAAAATAAAATATTTTCTTACATATATTATAAATACATAATTATATAATTATATATATCTATAATTATAAATATATAATTCTATATATATAATTGTAACTATATAATTATGTCATGTATAAATATGCATATATAATTATATATGCATATTTATATATTACATAACATATATTCGTATAAACTATATGTAACTATTGGTACAAACCATAATATTAGTATAAACTATAATATTAGTATAAACCTATAATTAGATATAAATATAATATAAAAAAGAGCTCTGGCTGAAGGCCCAGTTCAAACTTTCAGCACTGGAAATACCAGAGAAAAGGGTGAGAGAAGTTCTGGGGGTGTTAAGAACAAGGATGGGGATGAGCATCCCTGGGGCTGGACTGCAATAAAAGAATGAATAAATCTTTAAATTTAGAGTTGTTTTTCTCCAAACAGGCATAATTCCATCTCCAGGAGATATTTTGCCTTATAATAGACATTTTTTTGTGAATTTATATTATTATATTTGTGTTTGGTTTAATATTGCCGCTACTACCAGACCTCTCCTCAACCAGCTCTAGGAAACAGCAACTCAACTCCTGGTTATTGATTGTATCAGCAGTAATTTAAGATAATTCTAAAACTCTTCAAGGCCAGGCTGGAGCAGCCTGGGACAGTGGGAGATGTCCCAACCCATGGCAGGGCTGGAACTGGATGAGCTTTAAGGTTCCTCCCAAACCATTCCATTATTCCAATGTCTTAATTTTGAATTTCAGTTTTCACCAGCTCGAGCTGAGGCCACCAATGTGAGTAAAAATTAAAAAAAAGAAATCATCTCCAACACAAACCTGCAGCTCCTTGGCTAAATTCCCCAGCCTGGCTCTTCAAAGTCGTTTAAAAATCCTTGGCTTTCTACTTCATGAACAAAAATTAATCTCAAAGACCTACTTTTCCAGCAGGAACATCAATATTTTATATTCTCCCTTTTCTGGAAAGATCCCAGGCTGATTTAGATGTTGTTTAGAGAAAAGTAGCCAGCCTGTATTATATAATCTAAAATACCACCTTTGTCTCCAAGGGAACATCCCAGCTTAATCCAGAGCTCCAGAAAGAGCCTGGGAATTAAAAAGCTCCAACAAAACCCACTGTGGACAAAGCATTCAAATAAGAATAAATTCTGTTCCTCTGATTTACGTTTAACCACAAATTTTGGTGTTTCCTGCACTCCACACACCCTCAAGGGGCCAAGAAAGGCCTCGAGACAGATAAAATTCCAGCAAAAAAGGAGAAAGGACAAATCCATTGGGAATGGTGCAAGAAAAATGGGCCTGAAGAGAAGCAGAGGAGATTTAAACAGGAAATGGGATATTTTTTATCCTATACCTGAGTAGAGCTGATCAGAGGAACAGATTATTCAGGGATCTCCATCAGGAGAGGTTTTAGAACAGGTTAGACGAACACCAGGAAATCCCTCAGTTGTTGGGAAGAGGGGTAAAAAAAAATCACTTTGAGATTTTCCAGGTGCTTAATTCCACAACTTGCTTAAATCATTTGCATATTATCGCTATTTTAGCCAAAAATTAAAGATGCCAAGTGACCCCACTGTTGTAGAGAACAAAAAAATAGAATTATAAACTCAGGGATTTGGGATTCCAGGCCTCCTATCCTTCTCAGCAGCCCCATTGGGTTTATTCCCATTCACACACAAAATATTCCCCTCAGCAACACAAAACTTCCCCTTAATTCCCAAGAAATTCAGGAATTTCCCTCCTGGCCTTGCCAGTGCTTTCTCCTTCATCTCCAAGCGAACGCTACACCATATTTTCTGCATTATATTTTTATCCACGTTTAATCTCTCCTCCTTTTTAAGTTTTATTTAATAGCAAACAGCTTGTCTCCTTAACAGCAAAGAGCAAAGTGACAGAAAACAAATTAGTTTCTAAATTTAAAAACTGTCCCGTTGCCACGACAACCAGAGCTCCACAATTACATAAAGCAAATAATACCTACTCGGAAGAGCAGAGCCAAAACTCCTTCTGGAAATGTAATTACACCGAAATAATCAACTAATCATTGTAAAGCACTCCAGAAAAACAGGCTTGGAGTGGCTTTATTTGGGAAAGGCCAAGACTCGTGGGTTTTCCTCAGGAAGTGGATCCCAAGCAGGGAAATCTGCACTGCACTCATTATTAAAGGGTCATCCTTTAATCATAGTAATATCCTTTAATCCTTTATCCTGACACCACCTCAGCAGCCCAAAATTTCATTTCCTGAGGTAAACAAACAGAAAAGTTTGGAGTTTCCTGCCCAGCATCCCCAGTGCACTGCAGCTCCAAACCTCCCGTTAATTTCCAGCTTCAGTCTTGTCAAACCTGGCTCCCACCCCCTTGTCCAGCCCACAAAAACATCCTCTGAGCAGCTTCCCCTCCTTATTTATGCCCCAATGTCCTGATGGGGAGCGGCCACCTCCCTTCTGTGAGGTCTCTGGTGTGGAGATGACCCCAAGGTGTTGGAAAAATTTCTTTTTCCCAGCCTCAAGACTGAAGAAGATGGAGTTTCTTGGCTCTGGTTCTCAAGGCTGTTTATTTTTCATTATCCATTCCATTCTTTCTCTGACCTGCTGAGATGTGTTCAGCAGGTCAGCTTGAGGCATACAGACTGCCTTGGGGTGGTGTTAACTTTTTATACTATAAACTACATGTACTTTGTTTACAATAATTTTCCAACACCTATCACCTACGTTAGACACTCTGTCTCTGTTCTAAACCAATCCAGAAGTGCCACCATCACAGCAGAAGATGGAGGACAAGAAGAAGGAGAAAGACAGAACACCCAGATTTTTCCATCTTGCCTCCTGAACCCCATTCTAAAACCCCAAAACTTTACTTTTTCACCCTGTGACAAATTAACTATCATTCTATTCAAACCCTTGTGGCTTGTAACTCCTCACACAAAGCTGGTGATTGTTTCCATGGGTTAAAATCCAAGGCACAAGCGTCTGTGACTCCGTGCCAAGGTCTCTGAGCCCCTGCCAGTCTCAAGTCCTTCACTGTAAGAGCCTAAATGAGGGATGTGGGACTCCAGGGGCTCTCCAAAATGCAGTTTATGGTATACAAAATGCAGTTTATCGTGTACAAAATACAGTTTATTACATCCAAGAGGTTTCAGCAGCCCAGGGTTGTGGGTGACAGAGCTGTGCCCACAGCTGTCAGCTCCAGCTGCAGGCCTGGAGACCCTTTGGTTTAGGTTATAAATGCATTATTCACTTTTCTTTTGGTTACAATGCATTATATACTTTGCTGAGCACCTTAATACAGCAGAACCAATCATACCTTAACTATTACCTGTAGCCTATCATAACTGCTAGAATTACCATATTCATGTTACTGTTCTCCAATCACTAAAGTCAGTACATTACAGTTTAAACTAGAAGTTGTTTTTCAGTTTTCTTGCAGTGGAAAACTCTGAGACCTTTTTTCTACTTGCAACATTTGCTGCCTTGTTTGCCTGTGCTGTCTTTCTGCTTGGTAAAAACATCTTGTTTGGGGTGGGTTTATCCTTTGCTGTAAGCCATGAAAACCCCTTCTAACTAACATAACCAAGGAGGCAAAGGGTTCCCAGAAGGACTGGCTCAACAATTTTCTTCTATATCAAAACTCAATTTGATTTCTATTCCTTCTTCAGATTTTATATTTAAAAATCTTTCTGCCAAGCACACATCTGTGAGACTTTCTTATCAACCTTTCATCCTTCCCAACCCTCCAGGGCAGCCAGAGGGATGTCCTGGGTTCCTTCTGCACCCTGCTTTTGCTCAGCTCCAGCTCAGAGCTTCTCCATCCCTCTCTTCCATCCCAGCTGAGCACAGGGAGCCACAATCCCACATTTCGGCTGCCTCACCAGCCCCTCGCACCATTAAAGGGGTCAAAAGCTTCCTGTGATCCAGGAAAAGCCCCAAAGTCCTGCTCATCCCACTGGAATTCAGCTCATTGCTCTCCAGGACGTGACCCAAAGCTTGCACTACTCAACTTCCCCCTGATTCTGTTGTTGCAGGCTTGGAGGTCACCTAATCCTGCCTAATTAATCCAATCCTCCTCGGTGGCCAGGCTGACTCCCGGTTTTGTGTCATCAGCAAATTTCATTTGCACATTTTGACTCGTGGTGCCAAAGTCATTAAGGGAAATATGAAATAATGTTGGTCCAACACCAATCCCTGAGAGCTCCACTGGCAGCTGCCCTCTTCCCTCACAGCCCATTGTTCTCAGGCTTCTGAGGCCCTGCAGAGCTTTCCTAATAAATCCAATTATCCCCTGTTTAACTAATAATTGGCTCCACAGAAACTCTGTTCCAGGATTCAGTGTGGAGAGGTGAAATTGGCCTTGGCTGTTCCTGCCCAGATCCAGGGGAGGGATGGAAAAGCATCTTTTAGGTGAGTAGGGCAACGGTTTGAGGTGAAAATTCCTGATTTATGCCATCCAGAGGGAAAAACACTGACACATTTACACTGAAATTTCTGGGGAGTTTTACCTCCAAGCATGGTCTAAAATCTCCAATTCTTTGATGGAGGAACACATTTCTCAGTTATTGGGGTTTTTAAATCAAATAATGGGATCTTAATCACCCATCCAGTGCCACCCCCTGCCATGGGCAGGGACATTTCCACTGTCCCAATCCCAATCCAGCCTGGATTTGGACATTTCCAGGGATGGAGCAGCCCCAGCTGCTCTGGGCACCTGTGCCAGGGCCTGCCCACCCTCCCAGCCAGGAATTCCATCCCAATACCCAGTCTAAATCTACTAAACCCATATTATTTAAAGAAATTAAAAGCGTTTTTAATAAAAAGACCAACAAAAAAAGCCAAAAAAACAAAAGAAAAAGACAAAACACAACAAAGAAACAAGCCACCAAAAAAGCACAAAAAAACCCCAAAAAAACCCAAAAAATCCCACAAAAAAACAAACAAACAAAAAAACCCCAACAAAAACAAAACAAAGCCAAACAAGCAAAAAAAAAAAAAAAAAAAAAAAAATCCCCAAAAATAACCCAACCAAAAAATCAAAAACATTCCTACAGCAAAATCCCCACTACTAGAATATGATTATGAGACATTTCCCAGCAGACTCCCCATGGCAAAATAGGCATTCCCAAATGGATATTTCCAGGATTTCCTTTTCCAGAGGTGGCTCTGACTTCACTGAGGCGACACCATGGGTTCATTTCCCCCCTCCCTTCGAGGCACTCCACACAAATCCATATTTCCTGGGTCTCAAGCTGTGAGTACCTGCTCCAATAATTAAAACGCTCCGCAGGGAGCCCATTCCAAAGGTCGTCTTTTAACAAAGATTAATTCACTTTTATCTCCTGCCCGTAAAATCTGAGACAAAATAAAGCAATGGATTAACCAGTGCCTCTCTGCTGTTAGCGCTAGAAAATGTTATTTATTTTTCCAAGGAAACTACACAAGCACCTTCAACTCACATTTTATGGGAAATTAATGCAGGATATCACAGTGCTGCTCCCCCAGTGAAGGGAAAATAAGAGTTTCACCTATTTATTTGTAAATAAGAGTTTTACCTATTTATTTGTAACCAAACCCATAGGAATGAAAGTGGGTTTGTGTTGCAGCAAATTTAAATTCTGCATTTCCCCTGCTACAGAGGCAGGATTGCGTGGCCTTGCTTTTCCTGAGGTTTTTGGAGGAATCCAGCTTTTAAAGCAAGGGAAATCCCTTTTCCCACAGTTCCACACTGCGCAGCAGCAAAATTTCCTTTATTTCTCTTCCCTAAATATTTCCTGGCCAAGCAAGGCATGGATGACACCTAAAAATTAATTCAGGAAGAGGGAAAATCATCCCTGAATGCGGCTGGAATCAGAGTCAGCCCTCAGCCCAAATGGAATCCAAGGCTGGATGCTGCTCCGGGGGCGCTCAGGAACAGGAGAAAATTCAGTTTTTGCCAGGTTTATTTATGAGCAGCGCCTCAATCGCTGCCTGCCACCCTTCAGCAGGGAGACATCTCCCAATTATACAGTGCAGATAAACTGATTTATTTGGGCTGAGCCTTGGCATTTGTCATCGTGGGCTTCATTTCACCACGGAGCAGGCAGGAACTGAGGGCTGGGAAAAAATCACTGAAAGGTAAAAATGCAGAATTCTGGAAGGAGATTTTCTCTTTTTTTCCCCCCTCAAGACCTCAATTTCCAGGAGTTTTATTTCTCATTTCTCTGCAGAGGCAAAGCCATGCTTCTGCTTGGAAAAGTTGGCAACATTTTGACTTTCATTCCAATATATTTAATTCCTAGGAACATTAAAAAACCACAAAAGTCTTAAGCAATATTTGGACTTTCATTCAAATAGATTTAATTCCTGAGAAATTTTTTTATAAACCCAAAAAATCCTTAAAAGAGTGAAAATCCCATCTCAAATGTGACATTCGCCATTTTTTTCTGAATGCACCAAAATCCCAATTCCTAAATGCTTTTAAGTTGTATTTTGCTTAATTTCTCACAGAAAGGAGAACCTGAGTGGTTCCAATTGGGATCTGACACCAATATTTCAGTTCAGAGGGTATGAGGATGTGAAACAGAAATTAATCCATTTTTACCCACTTCTGGAGCATTTTTGGGAGTAAGATCTCAGGGGATCAGATTTTTATTCTCCCACCTGGCCCTCAAAAAGACAAAAAGAAGAAGAAAACCTTGCTGCATCTAAATTTAGTTAAACTCTACAGAAAGAGTTCCTGCACAAAAGGAAATGCTCTGAAAATCAAAGAACTAAATAGGCATTAACAAGTTCATCTCCAAGAGGAAAAGCAAACTTTTACAAGAGTTTGGGTAAAGACAAAATGTTGAGATTTTAATACTGAATTTCAATAATTACCAAATATTTCCTTAAAATATTCCAGTGGAATATTGACTTAAAATCCTACAAAACACCCCAACTTATGACCTATTACAGTGTAAAATTCAAAATGCAACAGGACCCTCGTAAAATTAAGCCACAATCAAAGAATTAGAGAACCATAAAGATTGGAAAAAAATCCCTAAATACCTCAAGTCCAACCATTAACCAAGAAAATTTCAGGAGATCCAGGTTTTGTTCCAACTGATTCTGTAAAACCAAGTAAAATATTTCAGCAAATCTTTTCCCGTCTCTGGCTTTTCCCTGCAATAATGGAAAAGATCTTTGCACTGAGGCAGCACTTGAAGGAAAACTCCAAATGCTCCAAGTTCTCCAAAGAAATTCAGCACCTCCGCCTTAAAAAGGTGAGAAATTCCTGTGGAATCCATCAAAGTGACAAATTGATTTTAATGGAAGGAAAGAGCTGAGAACACCAATGGTTTTTTGGGTTTTTTTTAAATAATCATAAGGTAACTTAAAAGGGTGATTAATCAGAATAATTCAAGAGATCATTGCAAAGAGTAAACACTAAAATTCAATATTGAAACTCAATTTTTTCAACAAATAATTGAGTCCTGGCAGCCGATAAACCAGCAACAAACCTTATTTCTTGTCTGTAAAATAAACATACACAGCTCATTTTCCCAGCAATTATTATTTCTAAAGTTCTGTAATTTTTTTAAGTATCTGGAAAACAGAGCACTTTTTTATTGTAAAAGTTACTCATTTTCTTAGGTGCACTTCCCAGGTCATGGCTGTCACCTCTCTTTGGAGGAAATTGAGCTGTGAGAGGGAACATTCCTGGAACAGCACTTCCCTTGCTCAGCCTGCAATGAACTTTGTCCCTCGTAATTACCAAAAAATCACCTTAAAACAGGAGAAGAGAGAGATGATGGAGGAAAAGCTGCTGGGTCGAGACTGATGAGCAGGGGCAGAGGGAGAGCATGGGCTGAGGTGTTTGTAAAACTCAAATATTCCCTGGATGCTGAGGATTTTGGATTTCTGTGCTGCCAGGCACTGACCCCCAGGAGAACACTGCATTGACCTGAGGCTGTGGAGAAGGATCCCAAAATGGAATGATGGAACTGGGATTGTGGGTGTGGGGTTTGGATAGAAATGTGTGATATCTGAGGGGGGAAACTCAGAGTTTAAGGGTTTAGAATGCAATAATAGATATAAAGCAAGGTGGAGGTTTTAGGGTGGAGGCTGGGCCTTGTTCTCCTTCCTTCCTGTCCTTCTCCTCCACCTTCTCCTCCATGGGTTTGGGTGGCTTTGTGTCATTGGATTAAAAATCCACATTGCAGCCATGGGGGGTTGGTTATTGGGTTAAAAGTAAAAATAATTGAGGTGTCATCTCTTAATTGGACAGTTTACCCTTAAAAGGCCTTATAGAGAGAGAGCTGGGGCTCCATTTTAGCCTGTTAAAGTCAAATACTGAAGAACTCAATTTATGAGACTGTGGCATGGATAAGAACTAATAAACATCTGAGTCCCAACAAGAAATATCTCACACATTTAATCCCAACCTTGGCAAAAAAAAGCAAAGACTCCACAGGACAGGACTGGGAATGTCCTCAAGGAAATTACAGCACAAACCCCATCAGCAGCCTCAAAACCACCTCAGGTTCCCAAACTAAGATCCCCACTAAAAACAAAGTAAAACAAGCAAAACTCAAAAGATTTTTGAGGCATTTCATGATTATATTACAATTTTTCGCTGAAAAAAATTTAATCTATATCCAATCTATCCCACAATAGTGTCTTGTTCCAACTCTTCCTGCATAGCTTGGAAAATAATTCAAATATTCTGGGCAGGAATTTGACTGAGGATGTGCAAGGTTAAGGGGGTTCTATTGTGTCCAAATGAAAGTAGAACTATAAAAGCAGGATAAATTCTAGTCTGGAGATTTCCTTTGCTTAATTCTGGACGGGGGGTTGAGTAATGGCATCCCAATGGATGGAAGGCAAGGCTCACCTCAATATTAAACAGGAGAAATCTACATTATTATCTATATTATTGTGGCAAAGCCTAACCCCGCAGTTCAGGACAGCAGCTTTGAGTGACAGATTCTGGCACAGACCTCCCCCAGCAAAGGATTTGTTATGCATGGGCCAGATATTTAATCAGCATTTTACAAGTTTCTTTATCTCATTGGCTTAATTTCTTATGCTTTGTTTTTAGAGTAAAGCCAAAAAGAGCACAATTACATCTGCCTATAGCCATGTGTAAGGTGAAAGTCAGATGGGTTATCGTAAATATCGGTTCTAGCACAAAATCAGGTAAAAATCCCATTCTGCATTTCACTCACCACATGAACTCAGCTGCTGAGGAACCCTGAGATATTTTAATTTATCCTCATTTCCCTGACCATAGTGCAAATCCCTTCCCTCACTGCCTTCTCCTGTGCCCATCCACAATGATGAGCACATGGACCGAAACCAGAATTCCTGCTCCAGGCATGAACCCAAACCAAACAGGGTGAGAAAAGAAAACAGAAGTTGAAAAAGAAGATTTAAATTTTTTTTTAATGGTACTGAGCACACAAGCACAGCCTCCCAAACTCCTGGAATCCCTCCCAGCCCTGGTGCTGCCCCAGGGGAATTTCAAACTCTCAGGGCTCTGACCCCAACTGCAGCCAAGCCCTGCAAACCCAGCACTAAAAAGTTTAATTAATTCATTTATTACAGCCTTGATTAAGGGCACAATCAAGGTCAGGTTGTTTGGGTTCTCTTAAAATCCCTTCTCATTGTAGGGGGGCTACAAGATCATCTTTAAAGGTCCTCTCCAAACCAAACTACTCTATAATTAATAATTTATTTCATCCCTGCTCCTCTTCATCTTGAAGACACACAGAAAAAAAAAATAAAATAAAATATATATTCACCAATATCCAAAAGCTGAAAGTATTAATGCCATATATCCACTGCCTGCCATATTTATTCACACACTTCAAGCCTGACAAACAGAATTATGAGGTTATTTTATTGTCTCATGAAAAATATATTTCAAAATCTATCTTGGTTACAACTCACACTGACACAGTGTAGAAAGCTCCAACGTACTTTAAATAATTTAAACCCCTGGTCTTATGGAGCATTAGGTTGGATCCTAAAATAATAAATAAAATTTTTGTGAAAAATCAGTTTAACCAGTTCCAGGGAAGTAGGAAGGGAAGATTTCCATAATTAACCCATAGGAAGGAGATGAAGCAGAGATCAACCAACCATAAAAGTTAAAAACCAGAAAAATTTCAAATTTGAGTGAATTCATCCCCAATGACAAAGTCAAAGAAGAAAAGGACCTACAGGAGATACTAAAAGGGCCATGAAATATTTTTTTAAAACATTTTAGATCTTTTAGAAGCCAGCACTTCATTTTTAAAAAATTAAAATAAATAATCTGCTGTCTAACCCTAACCCCCCAGCTGGCTTTTTGTTGTTTTGCTGTTTCTGTGGGGTTCGTTTGCAACATCAGCTCCCTTTGAAGGCCAATGCAAATATCCTAAATGTGTGCTCAGGTATTGTCTCATTTCTGCAGCCTATTTTTGGCAATAAACAATTCTAAACAAGCTGATTCACCTCGGCTTATTGAGGAGAATGAGCTGGAAACAACAACAACAAAAAAGGTCTTTAACATCTAATTTAATTTTTATAACTCGTTCTTTTAACTATAAAATAACAAGTAGTTATGACTGAATTCTGAAAATAATCATTCAGTATTTGCTATTTATTCAGATCTATGCAAATGCACACAATTTTCAGATAATAATGATGCTTTAAATGGGATTTTTGATTTATTTCCTCAAGTCTGAGTGCCTCTTAATGCCAAGCATCAGGAGTGGTCAAAATTGTCCCTTTTCAATCATTTTTCCCCAAAATAAAACTCTTCCTACAATGGCATTCAAGTGTCACCTGGTGGCCTTAATTTTAGGATTTTTTTCCTTGATATATGATTCTTTATATTCTGTTTAATATCTTTATTACACTCAAAAAACCAAAATTCTCTTGTTGCCATCTCAAGAGAACAGCAGGCAGAAGCACCGCGCACTCTGTAAAAATGAAGCAAATCACTGTTTCATGAGACTAAATCATGTTATGAGAGAAAAAACTCTTCTCATTATTAGTTGCCCCATAAATAAGGAAAGAACAATTATTCCTCCCAGCTCTCTGGGTGCCTGAAGTGCGATTTTTGTGTAATTTTGTGTAATTGGAATGACTCTGCCTGACGCCCGAGCTCCATTATCTGGGAATTCATGGCTTTTACTGAAGGATTGCTAAAAATATTCCACATTTTGCATGTTATCCCTGCACACCCAGGGACACAGATGGGGCTGGAGATGAGTTAGAGGCACAAAGTGAGGGAATGTCACCCTGCCCAGCCAGGTTGTCATGGATAACAAGATTATTCCACATTAGTTGGCCCAAATTAGAGATAAAGGATTAAAAAACATCACTCTGGATGGTGGCACCCTCTAAATGTCCCCCTCTTGCAGCTGCTCTGAAATGTTGACTTTGTGAGGGCATGAGCATCAGTTTTTCAAGCTAAATTTATTCTGTTTGAGCCCACATAAAGCAGAGAAGGGAGACAACCTCAAGGAAATATCAATTATTTCTCATCAAGGCAAAGCAGGATTAGGTTATGGCATCTATTTAGGGACAGACACCTGAGCTACAACATCCCAAAACTCACAAGAGCAGAGAGTGGTAAGCACAAGATCATACAGATTCATGGTTTTAATGATTTCTGTTGAGACAATTACAGTGGGACAAGTTTTCAGGAGAGTTTAAAGGAAATTGCCTTCAAAGTTGCTTTAAAAATCTAAATCCAGGATCTTTTGGAAGTCTCCCCATCATTAATAGCAGGAACTCCTTCTGGCCAGAAATAGGGTGGAAATCAAGGTGTGCAGGGCAAAAACTGATGGAGACAATAGGAAAAGGGGGAGAAAAAATGCAAAATCTCCTCAGTTTTAAGGGATTTTTAAGTGATTTCTGTTTGAGTCTGGGCATCAAGCACACAGGGGACACAAGAACTGAAGGCCTCCGTTTACCAGATTCCTGTTGTTTTGTCTCCCCCTATTAAATGCTGACTTGTTTCATATTTAGACAGCAAATAATGGATATTTTATGAGGCTTTTCCACGGGTTTTGCCTCCAAAGGCCAAAACTCCAAAGCTCAAAACCCTCCTGGCCTCGGGGTGACCCCCAGGCCCCACTCCTGTCATTCCTCAGAGCCAGGACCTTTCCAAACCCCTGTGCCATAAAAATGCATCATCAAAATCTCTGAATAAGTACAATTCCTTCTAAAATTAGAGCTGCCTGAGCAGGAAGAAGAATGAATATGAATAAAGGCCTCCTGCCCTGGTTTTAAGGTTGGGATCAGAGCAGTCTCATCATCCCAGGTCACAGCCTGGCTGTCACTGCCACCTCCTGCTCAGCCACAAAAGGCAAAATGCTCCCAGAAAACAGCAATTAAGAGAGGATAAATAACCCAGCCATGTCTTCTTGGCCAGAAATAAATTACAGCAGAACAAGAAATTAAAATGCGCAGTGGCCGTTGAAGCTGAGGTGTCTGCAAGCCCTGAGGGCTGGGAAGATGGGACACAGCATAAGGGCGCCTGAAATCCCCTGGCAATGCTCCCCGAGCCTGTCCTTGAACTGAATCAGTGCTCAAAATGTGAATATTGGGCAAATCTCACCAGGAAAGGCCCAGCTGCCAGGGCAGGAGTGAGTGCAGGATTCTGGCAGTGCCAGGGGGATCCCACCAGGGAGCGGGGCAGGGTCAGGGGGTTGATGTCCAGTGGAAAAGTGAAAAAGTCAATAAAAACCAGGTGTAAGTCTGTCTTATGAGCCTCAGCCCTGGGTTAAATTTCCTGCAGGTGCAAGCTGAGCTCCTGAGTCCTCCCACTCTTCCTCTCCCCAGCATTACTTTGAAACCATTCTAATTTCAAGCCCAACCTAACTCAGTATTTGTTAAAAAAACAAACAACACATTGAAACAGCACACTGACACCACAGATTCTATTACACACTGAAATAATTTTTATATTAAATATTTCTCTCACAGGAAACACTGACAGGTTCCACTACTTAAAAATTGTTAATTTTTTTCCCCCCAGAATAATTGATCTGCCTTGAGTCTCGCTGTAAAAGAACATTATCCCTAAAGCACTTTGCTCAAGAAGTTGATATTTATGAGCCTGAGTTCCCTGGGAATTTCAGCACCACGGAAAGCAGGGGCATCCCTTGGCTTTCCTTGCTCCACACAAACCATCCCAGACCCTCAACCACTCAGACGCCCCCAGAGCTGAGGGATTTCACATTTCGTGGCTGAAACAACTCCAACTTCCCTTGAAAATTCCAAAGGCACCATCCCAGTGCTGTTTAATGCCAGAGCAGCTACAAGGGTATGAAGAGCTGAGTTCATACATCAATATTTGGGGTTTTTTTTAATACTTCTCAGAATTTATTTCAGTGATCCATCCCTAAAGCTGTTTATGAGGATGAGCTTCCATCTGGGATGGGTCAATTTAGGGGCACAGATTTAATAAATTTTTTCAATTCTGCTTTTAATGTGGCACAGACAGAAATTCAAGAGTCCTGTTGAGAAACTGGATGTGGGTTTCTTTCTCCAAGTGCTTTCCAAATCCCTTGTAAATGCTGATAGGCAAAATGAGGAGAATTTATGACAGCATAAAATAAAACCACCCTTCCCATAAAACTTGATTAGATTTATTGATTATCTAATAAAAACCTAGAGCTGGGCATTGATAAGCTACAAATGGGGGTCCAAACTGAGAAGCATTTTGAGCTCCTCTCTTTCTGTAATCCTGGCTCAAACCAGGATTGAAAAGCAAAAACCAAGTCAGACCTTGAACATTGCTGGGTTTTTCCAGTGATTCCTGGATTGCTGGGTGAACCCTCAGGGATAAATCCAGCCTGGGGATGGAATCCATTCCCTGGATTTCAAACACAAAACAGGAAAAAAATTCCACTGTTTTCCCATGAAAACAGGAAAAAAATTCCACCATTTTCCCATGAAAACAGAGCAGAGCAGGACATTTCCTTACCCAATATTGCTGTGTCTATTACAGAGTAATATGGGCACATGGAGCTAAAATCCAAATATTTTCTGTGAATTCACAGAACTCCAGATATTGCTTGTGAGGTCATTTCAACCCTGGAGTTGTTGATATACCTGTATTTACAATTCTATCTTGTTCACTCAAACTCACTAAAACTGGTTTTATTTCCACTCACTTTTTGTTCAAGTGCATCATTTTGGTTTTAAAATAACTTTTCAGGGCCTGGGTTGAGTTTTTCTCCTTGATTACTCTGTTGGGCTGCCAAGAGATGCTGTAATTCCAATTATGCCGCAGATGAATTTGGGCTCCATTGGGAACAGCAGCTCATAATTTGGATTTATCTTTTTCTTTTAGGAAGGTTTTATGAGGAAAAAAAATACATATTTAGTCTCTTTTTTTTCCAAGTTATTTTCCTTAAAGTGACTGAGTCAATTAGAACCAATAGAGTGGAAAGATTTCAGCTGGAGGTAAACAGGGATAACCACAGTGATGAAGGAATGGGAAGATAAATTTGGAAAAAGCTGTGGTGTGGCTGTTTGGAACTCTGATTACTGCTCCAAGAGCCTGGAGCTTAAAACACCTGAATATTGTGACTTTCTGCACAGTTTTGGTGGCATTTTTGTGTCTACAGCTGGATCTGGAATATCCAACCCATCCCTCAGCACCACAGTTCCAAAGGTTCATTGCTCTGGCTGATCCCACAAATATTTTTATTCCAATTCCCTTCACACAACTCAACATTATTTTCATATTTTGTAATGGGAGGAGGGTTTATAAGTAATTTTAAACAATAAATTTATTGTTTATAAATAATAAATGTATTAAATTCTTCATAAACCCAAGTCACAATCTACCAGCAAAGCCTTGCAGCTTTCCAGAATTTCCTGGAATTCCTTGTCAAATAAATTAGGGATGGAGGTTTGGGGAACTCACCTGTACAGGAAAACCTCATTTAAAAGCACAAACTGAATTTTCTGACAAAAAGAAAAAGCAGAGCTCATCACAAAAATTCAGTTTTTAAGCATTTAAGTGACACCAATACCCTCCCCCTAAAATCACCTTTGTGATAAGGATTAAATTCTATCAAATTCTACCTGAGAGATGAAGAAAAATCTTCATTTTATTCTTTATTTTAAACAAATATTTATTATTTATTAAACATTCTTGGGGTTATGTTTGAGTGAAGTATTAGGAGTTAAACCTCCAATTTACAGCTTTTTTGGGGGCCAAAGTCCAGCCCAAAATCCAGATTTCACACAGATTTTTTATTCCTGCAGCTTCTCAGCTGGGAAACTGCACAAGACACAGAAGGAATTTAAATATAGAAATATGTAAGAAATGTGATAGATTAATATATTAATAACAATTTTAACATTCATTATTTGCATATTAATTTGTCCAAAAAGGCTCCCAAAGTCCAGTTTACATCTGAAAAATAAAATAACCTGGATACGGAGTAGAGATCTCAGTAGAATGGATTTGAGAGCCCTGACCTGGTAACCACAACAACCCTGCTCTTCCAAATCTCCCATTTTTCCTCCCAAAAGTTGCTGCAGAGCAAAAGAGGCACCTGGGAAGCACCAGCACAAACCATTTTTTCCTCCTTGTGCAGGCATTAAAGGGAAGCAGGAGCCTCTCTCTCACTGCAAACCCAATGGATTTATTGAGGATTTGGATTCCAGGAAGCCTCATGAAACTTTTTTTTTGTTTTTAAGGAACACCTCTAATTGTCTACCACTAATTTGCCAGCCAAAAATCAATTGCAGGTGGAGATAACAGCATTTGCCTGCCTAATTAAATGATGAGAACCACAAATCAGGGAGATGGCCAAGCTTCTCTTGCATTTACAGCTTCCCTGCCTCCTCATTTTCCATGTGTGGAGGCACCAAAAATGTGCGAATTTCAGATTTTTGGTCAGTTTTACCACAAGCATTGTGTTAAAACCAGCAAAGAGAGTTCCCCATGTGGTCACAGACTTCCTGGGATTATTGAAGCTGGGGAATAATCACAAATTCCAAGCTGAGGTTTGTGCTCCAGCTCTCTGCATCTAGAGCTCTCAGTGTGGACACAGATTCTCAGTGATAAAATAACATTTAAATCAAAATAAACACAGAGAACCCCCAATAAACACAAGCCACCCCATTGTGGGCCCAAGCTTGGCCTTTTAAGGGCATCAAATCTTAAGCAGACCTTCTCTAAATGGATGGGAAAGGCTGGGAGCATCCCCTCATGCCAAAATCCACAAGCCCAGCTCCAAGGGGACACAAAGAACCTGAGGATGGGGACAAAGCATCTCCTGAGCAGCTCCACAACCCATCCATCACATCCTTTGGAAACAACAACCTATCCATCCATCACATGCTATGGAAGCAACTCATCCCAGACTATGGACAAAATCCATCCCTCCATCCCATCCTATGGAAAAAAACCCCACCCATTCATCCCACCCTATGGAAAAAGCCACATCCCATAGAAACAATCCATCCATCACATCCCAGCCTATGGATACAACCCACCTACCCACCCCACCCTACGGAAACATTCCATCTGTCCATGCCAGCCTACAGAAACAACAATCCACCCATCCACCCTGTCCTATGGAAACAGCCCATCCATCCCACCCTAGAGATATAATCCATCCATCCCTCCCAGCCTATGGAAACAACGCATCCACCCATCCCATCCTACGGAAATAATCAATTCATCCATCCCAGCCTATGGAAATCCTCCATCCATCACATCCCAAGGAAACAACCCATCCCTCCTATGGACACAATCCATCCATCCCATCCACCCTATGGAAATAACAACCCATCCATCCCACCCTATGGAAATAACAACCCATCCTTCCCACCCTATGGAAGCAATCCATCCCTCATACCCAGCCTATGAAAACAACAACCCATCCATCCTTCCCACCCCATGGAAACAACAACCCATCCATCCATCCGTCCCACCCCATGGAAACAACAGCCCATCCATCCATCCTTCCCACCCCATGGAAACAACAACCCATCCATCCATCCGTCCCACCCCATGGAAACAACAGCCCATCCATCCGTCCCACCCCATGGAAACAACAGCCCATCCATCCGTCCCACCCCATGGAAACAACAGCCCATCCATCCCTACGGAAAGCCCATCCCAGTCCCAAGGCCGGCTCCTCCCCGCAGCGCTGCTCCCGTTTCCCGGGGAATCTCCGTGCGCATTCCCGGCTCGGTCGGTTCGCAGCGCCACATTGCCACCTGCTGTCCCTGCCGTGTCCCCAAACCCGCCGGGAGCGGAGCCCGAGCTCAAACAGAGCCCGAGACAGCGCTTTGCACACAAAGGGTTTGATTAATTAATTAATTGAGTTACAAGGGATGAGCTCCATGTGGCACCAGAGCTGCTCCATCACTGCTCAGAGGGAAACCCAGGAATGGTTTGTGGTGAGAGAAGGACAGGGAGGGTCACAGGCAGAGTGGAGTCCACGTGGGGAAGTAAATTTATCACCAGAACTGGGTGATGAGAAATAAAATTAATTATAATAGGAATAAACCTATTCCTCCCTTCTTCCTGGGCAGAGGGATCAGGGAATGGGGGCTGCAGGCAGCTCATCCCAGGTTTGCCCTCCTTGCCCCTCAGGGAAAGGGCTCCTCACACCTCCTGCTTCTTCCGATGGGATCACACAGGGCTGATCCTGAGTGGATTTCCACGGGAATACCCAGAGCTGATCCAGGCTGAGCTTCCCAAGGGATCTCAGCCTCTGCCCTGCTGCACTGTGGGTCAGTAGAAGGATCTGTGCTCCTCCATGGACTGGATTCCAAAGGGATCTCAGCTCCACTCTCTCCTTCTGGGGCTGCTGCTCCCACAAATCCACACTGCTCTCTGCAGCTCTAGTATTTCTCCTCAGAATTCCTAAAATCTTTATCCCAGACATTCAGACTAATCCAACAACAGGTCCAGCGCCATTGGCTCCACGGGACACGAGGGAAGATCCTGGCAGAGAAACCCCCCCACTCCCAAATCCTTGCCCCACAAGGGCACAGTGGGATGCAGAGTCCCAAAAAGCAGCCCAGGAATCAATCCTGGCCCATCAGGTGAGCTGTGCATGGCTGCACCGCTGCTCAAACAGCTCCTTCCACTCCAGCAGCTCAGTCCTGCACCATAAATCCCAGCCCTGCAGCTCATAACATGTAATATTTTATCAGCCACACACCCAGCACGAGTTTTTGAGTGGCTCCTGGGGTGCTGCCCTGAGTTCTCTGCAGCAGATTCACCTTTCTGCTGAAACCCTGCAAGCACCCTCCACAGTTCTTCCCAAAATCCTGCAGGAAAGTCCATCAAACACAGGTTTAAGGCAGGATGAAGCCAGCTGGAGCCTGGGTCTTAATGATTGTGGGGGAAAAAAATATTCTTGTAAAATCCCACCAAGTTCTCTAGGCATAGAAAGTGAAAGACAAAATTTAAAAATCAATCAAACCCTTTTTTCTTTCCTCAGGAGCACCAATAAGAACATGAGGAAAACAAGGCTATCCTTGCTAAGCCAGGCCTAAGTTGCAGCCTGCTCCACAGACATTAATCCTCCCTGCAGCAGCTCAGGAGGGACCCAACAGATGGACAATGACTTATCATGGGAGAGACTTGGATCAGCAAGTTAGAAATTCAGATTTCCACAGGAAAAGCAAGTTAGTCATCCAAACAAATGGATATGCCCTGGGGAGATGAAAAATCTGGATAGCAATGGAGCTAAAATAAAACGTTAAGAAAAATAAAGGCTGTGAGTTTGCAGAGGGGAGAAATAAAGTGAATGTGAGGAGAAAAGAGCCACACAAAGCACAGACAACTCTGCTAAATGCTCTTTTTTATTATTTTTTTGTGGGGCCATATTTATAACACAAGGAAATAAAGATTGCTCTGACAAGCACTTGAGGGGATTTGTGTCTGTAGCATCTAAGGCCATATATTTGTGTTTTCCCCAATAATTCCCATCAAAAGGTGTTTGTCCTCCTTTCAAAAGGGAAAACCTTTCAGCAGCCAAGCAGCTGCAAACAAAGCCACAGAATTAAAAAAAAAACAAAATTAATGTACATTTTAGCTGAAATATGGGAACTTGGAGCAGGATATTGTATTTGCAACCCTGGTCAGAATCAATGAAATCCATCCATTTTCAGCCAAATCAGAGTAAAACAGAACCAGGGGCTTACCTGGGACAAGGAATGGAAGCCCAGACTGGAAGGAGCAGGAGCTGAGTGAGGATCCAGCCAAGAGCAGCTCCCTGATCCCAATTAAGTACAGAATTTCCACCTGGCCCCAATTATCCCTGTAATTAACCACTCCCAGCCCTGAGGCTGCACAGGTGGGATTTGTTCTGGGGCAAACACAGCTCAGCTGGGGACACTCCTGATGGCAGCAGTGGCTTGGGGACACCTGGAAAAGCCCAGGGCAGGAAGCACAGGCAGACACCAAACTCTGCTGCTGATGTTCCTCTGGCTCAGAAGCACAGCCCTGCCCCTAAAACCACAGAATTAAGTGCTAATGTGTGAAATATTTGATTAAAAACATGGAAAACACCACAAAATAGGTGTTTTTATGGCTTTGGAGTAATTTTTCATAATTACTGACAGGAGCTGCTGGCCTGCTTGGAACCCTGAGCATTTATTTTCTTCCACCTGTGTCAAAATGCTTCACTGCAGCCTGAAGAGGGGACAATTTTACCAAAGAAAATAAAAGCAGGAGTGAAAGGGAACAGATATTTCGGCTTTTTTTTTTAGCAGGCCTCCACCATGAGACAAAGCACATCCTCAATCAATCCATTGTCATTCTGCCACAGTGTGAAAAATGAGGAAAAACAGCTCAAAAATGAGGAATTTTTTTTTTTATTCTTCAATATTTTTAAGGTGGAAACCAGCTTGGATTTAAGGTTTTCTGGTCAAATGATCTCTGTGAGGCTTTTTAAACATTCCCACAAGTCCTCGGAGCCATCACAACACCTCAAGGGAGTTTCAAAGTCTGTTCTTGGTGTCTCCTCCTCCTCCCAGCAGCCCGAGGATGATCCCACAGCATCAGAGGCTCAGAACCTGGGGGTCTGAGTGGACCACTAAAGTAAAAAATTCATCTCTCAACTACTTTTGAAAGTTTCAGATTTATTTTTGTTTAAGAACAAGATGTAGGAGGGTTTATTACGCTGACTGAATTCTCTTTTACACAATTTTTCACATAATTCATGACCAAAACTAAGGCACTAAATAATACTGATTCAAGGATAAAAGAGCTTTAAGTCTTTTCAGGTGATTTCAAGGAACCTACTGCTCATGTTCCCATCTGGTTGATCCCAAGCATCAGATGAGGATGATCCCAAGGATGATCCCACAGCATCAGTCTCAGAACCTGGTGGTCTGAATAGGCCAATAAAATAAAATATTCACCTCTCAGCTACTTTTGAAAGTCTCAGATTTATTTTTGTTTAAGAACAAGATTTAGGAGGGTTTTTTACACTGATCTAATATTCTTTTAGACCAAGACTAAAGCACTAAATAATACTGATTCAAGGATAAAAGAGCTTTAAATCTTTTCAGGTGATTTCAAGGAACCTACTGCTCATGTTCCCATCTGGCTGAGCTCTATAATTCAAACCCTGGCATTTTTATCAAAATCAGAGATGATCAGAACTGATTCCTAGAGGGAGCCTGGGCCATGCAAGGCTTGCAGGAGCTGGGAAGGAGTTTCATTCCATGATTTGAATGTTCTAATTACAAACTGTGCTGGGAAATGCCCTCCCCATATTGGTCCTGTTGGTGCTTGGACAATGGGCAAAGGATGTGTGACTTCTACTAATCCATGTCTTGAAATATCAACATTTTTGTTAAAACCTCACAAAAATAACACCTAAACCAACGTGCTGCCCTTTTCTCCTCTCACACCCAGAGGGAAAAGCTGTTCCTCGGGGTTACAAACTCACAGAAGGACCTCAAAACCATCAGGGTACAGCAGGAACCCCGTGAAGACGCTGTCGTCCTCCGCGCCGGCGTAGAGCCCGTTCCAGTCCTTGCCAACCTCCAGCCACACTTGGTCGCCCACCCTGAGCTTGAGGATGGTCAGGAAGGAGGCCTGGTCGATGTCCTGGCCGTAGAGCGTGTCCCTGGCCTTGGCCACCCTCCTGCTGCTGGCCACGAGGCTGAGGCGCGCGGGGCGGCCGCGCACGGTGACGTGGTAGGAGAACACGTAGGCCCCGGGCACGCTGCAGTTGAACTTGCCCGTGGCCGGGTCGTAGTCGTGGCGCTCGTCGAACCACACGCGGTCAAAGCGGATGGGCACGTTGGGAGGAGGGAAGGGCCGCGACAGCCCCGCGCTGAAGGCCGAGCGCGGGGCCCTGGGGACGTCGCCCCGGGCGCCCTTGGCCCCGCGGGAGCCTTTCCTGCCCGGGGCACCGCGGCCGCCCTTGGCGCCGGGCTCGCCCTTGGGCCCGCCGGGGCCCGCCGTGCCCACAGGGCCCACGTCCCCTTTGTCACCCTTGTGGCCCTGCTCGCCCTTCTCCCCCTGCTTGCCGGCCACTCCCCGCATGCCCTCAGTGCCCGTGTCCCCCTTGCTGCCCTTCTCGCCCTTGGTGCCCCCTTCCCCTCTGTCCCCCTTGGCCCCTCTGCCCCCCGGCTCCCCACAGTAACCCTTCTCCCCCGTGTCCCCCTTCTCTCCCTTGTCCCCCTGCTCTCCGCCAGCTCCTGGCTCCCCAGGATCCCCCCTGTCCCCTTTGTCTCCTTTGGTGCCGTTGTCACAGGTGTCCCCTTTAGCCCCCTTTTGTCCCTTCAGTCCAGGGAAGCCGTAGCTGCCCTTGCTGCCTTTGGCTCCAGCTTCACCTGGGGGAAAAATGAAGATTAAAACCAATAAAAAAGAAAGTTAAAACCAATAAAATTGGATTGCTCTGGAGGTGGAAGGACCATCCAAAGGGGTTGGTCCTTCCAGGCTCTTGTAAAACCCCGAGCAGAGGGAAAGGTCAGAGCAACCCTGGGTTTTCCAGAGCAATCCTGGATTTTCCAGACCTACCTTGCAGCCCAGGTTTCCCTGGATAACCGGGGCTTCCACTCGCTCCTCTCTCTCCTTGCTCTCCTTTTCCTCCTAGGACATTGCAGCAGTGATTAATTAATTAATTAATTAATTGATGCTGGCGCGTGCAGCACAGCAAACATCACACCCTGCTGGAACTATCTGTCCCTCACTTCGTGGTGAGCAATGTGTGTTTTGAGGAAACAGCTCCAGGAGCCTCAGCTGGATCCCACAGCCCCCAGCACCACCTCACTCTGAGATTTCTGCCCCTCTGCCAGGCAGCTGCTGCTGTTTCATGGAAGGTGGAGAAGGTGACAGCCCTGCATTCCTCATTCCAGCATGGCCAAAAAGCTTTTCCAGGAGTGGATCACTGCCTAAGGGGCTGCAGGGACTGAACAGCACCAGACTCTGCTGGGACCCTGCGTGATTCCCAGAGGCAGCAGCAGGATCCTGCCAGGATAAACCCCCAGGTGAAGGGCAGGGCTTCCTTTCAGGAATACTGATGGATAATGATGGCTCAGCGTCTTAACTGAAGCTCTTCTGCCTGAGAGATTGAAATCGAAATGCAGATTTTACACCTGCACACGATTTCCATGGCGGCTTTTTCACTTCTGTCCTTCATCCAAAGCAAACTGAGCCCAGATTTTGAACTCCTGTTCAGAACAAGAATTTTTGAGTGAGATCTTTATGAGCAGCTGCTGCTATTCCACCTGAACAAACACTGCCACCACCTGAGTTCCTGTCCCTGCACTGATGCCAGCTAAACCCCTCCAGGGCTCAATCCCTGGCAGAATTTTTCTTTTGCTTTAAAAAATATGGGTTTTTTAATAATTTTGTGGTGTTTTATGAGGACAGCAGCATTTTCCATTACTCTGGTTTACCTCTTTCTCCTTTAGAGCCTTTTGGACCTTGAGGGCCAGGGGATCCTGGCAGCCCTGGCAGCCCAGCATCTCCCTTCTCCCCCTTGGGACCTGTAAAATCAACAAAATTACCTCAGTAACTCCAAGGTTTAACTTCTAAATAACATTTTCATCAATACCTGAGCAGTGTGGCATTGAGGAGTGTATGTGAGATGATTCCATCACCTTGGGAAGAGCTGCTTGTTTTATTTGACATCATCAAATCTCACAGCTCTGCCTTTCACTCTGGGGCTTAGTTAAAGACTTTTTAAAACCAACTTTGAGCTGCCTCAGAGCCACAGGAGCTCAGAGGTTCACAAAACATCAGAAATTAATCTGCCTTCAATATCTGAGGAGCTGCCAGAGCTTGGAATTGTCCTTTTCCTTAAGGAGAATTAATTCTGCCAATATAGAAGGGGAACCTGGCCGAGAGCTCCACACTGCAGAAAGGAGGGATTGAAATCATTTCCCTTTTCCATCCCCTTGGGAATCCAGAGGTTCCAGTGTCTGTCTGGGAGTAGATTATGGTATCTTCAATCACCACAAGGACTCTTCCATCAAGAGATGAGAGATCAAACTCACTTTACACCTACCACAATTTCCATGAGCCAACCGTTCCCAAGCCATGGGACGTGAAAATCCCTGGAGTGCATTGGATTAAAGGAGAAGAACCTTTCCCTAAAATCCTAATATCCACCCCAAACCTTCCCTGGAACAGCTCCAGCCATTCCCCGGCTCCTGTCCCTGTCCCAGGGAGCAGCGATCAGAGCTGCCCTCAGGAAGAGCTGAGGCAGGAGATTTAGGGGTTACAGAGAGATTGATTAGGGGTAGCTGACTACACACTGTGTATCACTTAACATTTACTGTGCTTGCAGAAGTCAGATGAGAGAATGCAAGGCTGTTGTGATAAGAAAGAGAAGAATGCACGGCTGTTGTGGCGAGGAGCCCCTAAAGCAGCCAAAACCACCCAGCATCAGAGCTGCAGATCGCTGAGATCTCCCCCAGCAGCTGCACAAACCCTCCCAATGATTTCTTGAGGGAAAAGCCGCTGGATTTGGCATTTCCAGCCCAGCAGGGAGGGCCCAGCACACCTGGGGGTCCCGGGGGGCCCGGCCAGCCCCGAGGCCCCGCCATGGGCGGGCAGCAGTCGCAGCAGTTGAAGAAGAACTCGGCCGAGTCCAGCGTGGAGTTGTCCAAGGGGAGAAGCGTGGGGAGCTCAGCCCTGCCCGGCGCCGCTGGGAGTGGGATTTTCCCCGGGATAGCTGGAGGGGCTGCCGGGGGCTGGGGAGGTCTGGGCTTGGTGTAGAGCACGGCCGGGGTCACCTTCAGCGCCGCCAGCGCGGGGACAGCCAGCGCCAGCAGCAGCGGGACGGGCCGCGGGCAGCTCGGCATGGCAGCGGCTGTGGGAGACACACAGACAGACAGACACACAGACACACAGCAAAACCCTCCTGCATCCTCTGCCTCACCCCTCTGCCCTTCACAGAGAGCAGCAGGCAGTAGTTTCCCGAGGATTTCTCCTGGGGAAGGCAGTGGGAAACTCAGAGAAGAAGAGAAAACAATTCGTGTCTCTACTGGCTGCTCCCGTTTCTGCGCATGTGGAATGTGTTATGGGGATTGTTTGCCCAAAATGAATTGGTTAATTGGACATCATGAAAGTTGTTTTGAGTGACTGGCCAGTCACTCAAAGCTGTGTCCTGGATGTCTCAGCCATTCATGGGTTTTTTTAGTATCTTTGGTATAGTATAGTATCTCTATAGTATAGTGTCTCTATAGTACAGTTATAATATAGTATTAGTGTAATGCAGTATACTTTTAATAAAACAATTTTCAGCATTCTGAATCATGGAGTCAGGGCACATTATTCCCTGGATAATAACAATGATAACAATAATAAAAATAATAATATAGCATTATATTATATTATATATAAAACTATACAATTATGATTATGATTATGATCATTATGATTAATAATAATAATAATAATAATAATAATAATAATAATAATAATAATAATAATAATAATAACAGGGGCATTGCTTGTTTCTCCTCTACTTCCCTGAAGCCAAGACAATGCCAGGGGTGAGGCCCTGGCTCTGCTTCCCCTGAGGAGTTGTCACTGCCCCATGCCAAGAGATGCTCAAGGCCAGGTTGGGTTGAAGGGACCTTAAATCCCGTCCTGTTCCATCCCTGGGACACCTCCCACTGTCCCAACCCCATCCAGCCTGGCCTTGGGCACTGCCAGGGATCCAGGGGCAGCCAGGGAGTTCCTGGGAGGAATTCCTTCCCAAAATCCCACCCAACCCTGGCCTTCTCCAGCTCCAGGCCATTCCCATCACTCCATGCTTTTGGGGAAAATTTTCTCTCCAGCTCTCTTGTAACCCCCTTTGGTCCTAGAAGGATGTGGAGAGAATTCCATAATGATTTCAGAGCCCAACACAACTACACACAATAAAGAGCTCTTTCTCTAAAAGAATAAATGGAAGCAAAATGAAACATCAAGCTTTCCAAACTCAGGTAGTTTGGTATCAAAAGTATCAAGTGTACCAAAATTTTTATCTTGATATTTTTCCATTTCTGCCTGATTTTCTGGATTTTTTAGTGTAACCTTTCACATCTGCTCTTTCTATTTTTCAGGTGTTGATTCAGCTGAGCCAGGGAGAAAGGGCAAAGGCAGAAGGCCCCAATTTCTCCTCTAGGCCAGGTGCTGCCTCTCAGGTGACCCGTCACAAAAAGCACCTTTGTTCCTTTGTTAAAGCAGGGTCCCCACCTGTAAATGCAGATGGAACAGAGCCCCTTTCTTGCTGGGGCTGAAACCCAACCCTCCTGAGGAGCCCCAGCATTGCAGAGCATGGGAAACCTCCAGGAGAGACCCCCCCAGCCCTGCCAGCCAGAGGGCAAAAGGAGACCCAGCCCCACACCAGGCGTTTTTCCATCTTTAAAAAATCCATTTCAGAGAAAAAAAGTGATTTTTAAATTTTTTTTTTCCCCTCACCATTTTCAAACAAAATGAAATCGTTGAATGGAAAATTGATTCCCCACATAAAACCCCCAGTGGTCACTCCTGGATGTTGGAATCTGCTGAGAATTTTAGAATTTAGCACTGACCTCCAAGAGAACACTGCTTTTAACCTGAGGCTGTAGGAAAAAAACTTCCACAATTAAATGATAAAACTAAGATTATAAATGTGTGTTTGAAATAAAAGTGTGTAATATCACGTAGTAAAAACTTACAGTTTTAGAATATAATAATATATATAAAGCAAGATAAAAAATTTAAGGCAGAAGCGAATCCTTCTTCTTCACCTTCTTCTTCATTAAAGTAGTATTGTATAATGAAATTTTATATGTATAATTTTAAAATCCACATTACAAGCCACAAGTAGCTAGTAATTAAATTAAAAATAAAACTAATTTGTGTCATTTGTTAATAAAACAGTTTATCCTTATAAAAACTTATAAAAACAAAGATACAACTCCATTTTTAAATTTGTTAGAGTAAAACACTATAAAACTCACAATTTGTGAAGCTATAATATAAATAAAAACTAATAAACACCTAAATCCAAACAAAACCCACTATCTCACACATTTAACCCCAACCCTAACAAAAAAGAAAATAAAACTCAGCAGCTGCCCACTGGGACCCTTCAATCCATAAGGATAAATTATCCCTTCCCTGTGGGTGAGTTTATTTAGAATGGGATTCCAGGGCTAGATTTTTGTCCAAAACTGGGATTTTTTTCCCTTACCATGAAGAGTTTTCCTGGGAAGTTGGTGTGGAGGGAGATGCTCAGCACGGGCAGGCAGGGAGCAGCCAGAGCCTGCAGCTGCAGCCACAGAGAAAAAGGGGGAAAAAAGAGAAAAAGGAGAAAAATGAGAAAAAAGGAGAAAAAATGGAGAAAAAGGATAATCTGCTACCTGGAAAAAAACCCCCAATTTCTCCTTTTGAGCAATATCCTCAGACAGGAGCGCCCTGTACCAGCTGGAGATAAGTAAATAAATCCACTATTTACACCAAAAACCCCTCAGAGATTTTAGGGATTTAATAGCTTTATGGAGAAATCTTAAATCAGTTCTCAAATCCAAACCATTCCTGAGTTTTCCTGTCACACATCACAAGCCCCAAACCCAGCCAGATTGATTGATTGCTGTCAAACACTGGATAAACATAATTAACAACCAAATTTTACCTCACCACCCTGAAAAAATTAAATCCTCAGAGCAAGGAATCACTAAACAGATTTTCATTTCAATGGGCAAGACTGTTTCTAGATTAATTATCCTTAAATAATTATTTTAGGATTTTTTTTACATGCCAGGGCATTGGAACAAGTTGATCTTTAAGGTCTCTTCCGACCCAAACCAGTCTGTGATTCTAAATAAATGCACTTAAATAAAACTGAAATTTTGAGCTTCTTCATTACATTAATTCACCACCACTGAATATAAAATCATTCATTGGAATCCCCCCACTAAAATTATAATTCACAGTGAACACAAAATAGGAAGAATTAAACTTTGCTGCAGTGCCATATAATTCATAAATTAATCTACATTTAATTTGATCTAAATATCTACTAATTATTAACATATTTCCCATAATAAGATGGTAATAATACACTTTTTTGTGTGTATGCTTCCTAAAATTCCAGATATTCCAGTTCACAAGAGGAATTTAACCCAAATCCATCAGTTTTAAATATCAGGGAGATGATTGCACTTTATCTTATTTAATTATTCCTAGTTCTTAGATGTGTGAGGAAAGAAAAACTCTAATCCCTATGCAGTTACACACTGATTATAGACAGGAAATTTTCTGCAGATAAATTCTATTATTTTAAATTGTATGACTCTCTCCTACCTTATAAACACCCCTGCTCCCAGGAGAACCCCCCCTCCATGGCACCTGCAAAAAGGGAATTTATTCTGGGAGAGAATCAGATTTATTTGGTCCCAGCTGCTGCTGTGGCCAATGAGAGCCTGCAGGGGGGACAGGGGGGATTGGCAAAGTCCCTGCAAGGAGCTGGGGACACCGAAATCCCAGAAACCCAACCCTGGCATTGGCAAAGTCCCTGCAAGGCGTGAGGGGACCTGAAATCCCAGAAACCCAACCCTGGCATTGGCACCAAGGAGCTGGGGACACTGAAATCCCAGAAATCCAACCCTGGCATTGGCAAAGTCCCTGCAAGGCGTGAGGGGACACTGAAATTCCAGAAATCCAACCCTGGCATTGGCAAAGTCCCTGCAAGGAGTGAGGGGACCTGAAATCCCAGAAACCCAACCCTGGCATTGGCATCAAGGAGCTGGGGACACCGAAATCCCAGAAACCCAGCCCTGGCATTGGCACCAAGGAGCACAGGGACACCGAAATCCCAGAAATCCAACCCTTCCCTCATCCTGGGATTGGCAAAGTCCCTTGCAAGGAGTGAGAGGACACTGAAATGCTAGAAATCCAACCCTTCCTTCAAACTTTGGGATTGGCAAAGTTCATGCAAGGAGTGAGGGGACACTGAAATCCCAGGAAAATCCCAGAAATCCAACCCTTCCCTCAAACCCTGGGATTGGCAAAGTCCCCTGCAAGGAGTGAGAGGACACTGAAATCCCAGAAATCCAGCCCTTCCCTCATCCTTGGATTGGCAAAGTCCCCTGCAAGGAGTGAGGGGACACTGAAATCCCAGGAAAATCCCAGAAATCCAACCCTTCCCTCAAACCCTGGGATGCTCCTGGGATGTTTTGGCTCTACCCCAAAGATTTTTAGGGGATTTTAGGGATGCTCCTCCTTCATCTCATTGGGTACCACCAGACTCAGCAGGAATTTGCCTGGACAGTTTTGAGGAGAGTTTTGACATTTGAGGACCCAAAGGAGAAGGAATTTGTGCATTTATTTCTGCAAGGTCCATTTATTTCTGCAGTGGGATTTCTCCATTTCTTCCTGCAAGGTCCAGACTTCACTCTGTATTTAAAATGCAGATTTTTGGCATCACAATCCCCTTCCTGAGCTGGGAGTGTGGAAAGGGGTAAAGGAAAAATAAAAAAGCTCTATGGGATCATGAAAGCAACACATGTTAAATTCCTTTTGGATGGTAATTTGTTTTTTTTTCCCCCCATTTGATCAAATTGTGAATTAAATTCTTGAGAGAAATAAAACCTGAAAATGAAGGAGAAAATAATCTTTGGGTTTTGCCTTTATAGTTGTTCTGTTCTCAGCTTAAATTTGGGTGTAGAGGGGATTCATTTGTGATGAGAACTTTAAATGCTGCATGGGGTAAAAATTATTTCATTTACATAGAAAAAAAGCAATGGTTTGTGTAGGAATTTAAATGCTTGACTAAAGACAATACATAGAAAATTAGAAAATATATAGAAAATACATACTAGAGAAAATATCCCCCTCCACAGGGATTTCCTTTGGATTCAGAGGAATAAAATGATCTCCCTGTAAATTCAGTCTCATTAAATTTGGTGTTACTAAAATTCAGATATCAGGGGGAAGATGGGATGGGGAAAACCTGCATCAGTTAGAGCATCCCACAGCCCCTGCACCAAATGTTGGTCCAAATCCCCTAAATCTGCAGTTGCACCTAAATAAGGATTTATTGCCCTTTAAATTTACTGGCTAGGAGCTCCAAAAGCTTCTATTTCCCAAAAATTACCATTTGGGGAGTTATTTGAGAACCTCCTGGAGTCAATCCCTCTGAGAGCCCCGAAATGCAGATTTAGAGCAGCAGAAACACGCAGTTACTTATGGGAGACACCAGAATTACAGCTCAGGAATTATTCTGGGCTGGGTTTTAGAGCCTTTTGGGATGTAAAACATATTCCACATATTCCCTCAGGTGTTATCCCAAACCCTGCCCCGGGATTTCCTTTGTGGGGAGCTCTGAGCTGAGAAAAGCATCCATTGTCTGCTCTGGAAACTGGAGACACCAAAGGGAAAAGGGATAAAATTCCCTGGCTCCCCTTTTCACCCGGGGGTCCCTTTGTGAGGCAGCCCCGGGATGTCATGGACACCCTTTTTTCCCAGGAAATCTTGTTTTCCTTGTGTGTTTGGGAAACAAAACCATCCTCAAGAGCCCTTTTTGGCATTGTTGCCCTCCTTGTGGCCAGTGCCAGATTTCAGGGAAAATGAGAGGCTGGAAATGAGGGGGGCAGGAGTTCCTTTGGGGCAGGGCTGCCATTCCCTCACCGCAGCAAAGCCTCTGGAATCATCATTTAATCCTGGCAAATCCATCCAGCACCCAGCTCCCCACAGTAATGAACATTTTATGAGATAAAGGGCTTGGAGGTTTAATTCAGGAGAGGATCCTGTGGCACAGGGTCCCTTTGCAGGTGATTTCAGCCCAGCAGGTGTTGCAACACTCCTTGGAAAGAAGGAAATGGAAAGTTCTGGTTTCCTTTCACCCAAATTCTTCTTGGCTCTGGCAAATCCGGGCCGTGCAATAAAATCCAGGGCTCCAGCACAGGGCAGTGCTGCAGCACCTTCAAATCACAGCAGGAAGCAAAAATCTGGGAATAAAACTGTCTCTGTGTGCTAGACTCAAAGAATTCAGGGAGGTTATGGTATTTTGGGAATTAAAAAGCAAAGGAGAGTGAGAATTTTATGTTTTCTGATCTGCAAACTTGCTGCAAGGGCACTAAAATCAGAGGGAAGATTCCCACTGATTTCTTTGGAAGAGATGCCTAAAACTCTCCACCTCCTCTGCAACTCACCCAGAAACAGCAGAGGCAGCAAAATCTCTCCAAAAATATAAACGGGGGATATATAACAGCAATAAATTATAAATAATTGTCAAATTAGATCTCCTGACTCAAATCATATCCTGAGTTGGAGCAGATCATTAAAGTCAAACTGCTGGCTCTGCACAGGACATCCCACCCACCAGGAATCACACCAGGATTAGGGCAGGAGAAGAGTGACCTAATTTCCTGTTTTCATTTTTCATTTCCTATTCTTATTTTTCATTTCCAGCTCTCATTTTTCATTTCCAGCTCTCATTTTTCCCTTGGAAAGGGAGAAGGAGCAGAAAGTGCTGAGGTGGGAAGGATTCCTTTGGCTCCATGGAGGTGGCAGCTGTGCCAGATGTCACCCGGTGCTGGAACTGGGGACAAGAGCTTTTAAAAAGGGGTTCCAGGCTGGCAGGTGGAGCTGGGGAGGAGCAGGATGGAGGGCAGGAGTGGGATGGAGAAGGAAAACTCAGGAGGTTTTTTGGGAAACACGGGAATTGCTGCTCCAGGTGAGGCTCGGCACAAGAGGGAGCTCCAGGGGCTCCCAACAGCCCGGCCAGGGACGGGTTTGCAGCTGAAGCACCAAAATCAGGGAATATCCCGGTTGGAACGGCCCCACAGCCCAATTCCTGGGCAGGACACCCCGACAATCCCACCCTGTCCAACATCCCAGCCCTAAGAATTAATGACCCACAAACCCTGAGCCATCCTGATCCATCCAGGACAAGCACAAAGCTCCAAACAGAACATTTTCCTGGGATAACTTCCCAAAATGGAAATTTTTGAACACAAAATTAATTTTCTGAGAGACCTGCACTGTTCAAACCTGTTTGCATTGGGAGCAGTAACCTATATAGGGGGAAACAAAACAAAAAAAATAAAACCTGGATGTGGGAAGAATTCCTCATTTTATGGAAATTTCCTGTGGAGAACTGATTTTAGAATGAGTAGGATTGCTCTCAAAGCTGGGCCTTCTACCAGGTGAAGATCTTCTCCAGCCCCAGGGTGGGATGTGTTCAATGGGTGATTCCTCCCAGAGCACCCCAAACTCAGCTGCCTCCTCCAGAGGGAAACCTGAACCTCCCAAAGCAACTGGATTTTCCTCTGGAACCCTTGGGAAGCAGTGATGGGAGCAACCCAGGCATTCCCTGGGTGGGGATCCCCACCTGCTATCCTGCAGCCATGATATTTTCTGAAAAATCCCTTATCAGGATTTTCCTCCTGAGAAGCTGAGAGGCCTCAGGAACAAAATGCAAACAATGGTTATCTGCTGCTGTGGAATGCAACAGGTGCATCTGGGATTGGGCTCATGTGGTTGTTTCTAATTAATGGCCAATCACAGCCCAGGTGTCTTGGACTCTGGTCAATCACAAGATTTTATTATCATTCCATTCCTTTCTATTCCTTGCTAGCCTTCTGATGAAATCCTTTCTTCTATTCTTGTAGTATAGTTTTAATATAATATATATCATAAAATAATAAATCAGCCTTGTGAAACATGGAGTCAGAGTCTCATCTCTTCCCTCGTCCTGTGAACACCAGCACAGTGTCCCAGTGAGGGTGGCAGGATGGGCACGCTGGGATCTGCAGGTCAAGAACAAATCCCAGTTATCCCAGTTATCGCAGTTATCCCAGCAGATCACACACTCTGCTCTTCCAGCCTGGCTGGAGCAATTCAGCATTGGCCAAGGGACACAGCAGGAAGCAGAGATGTGGGAATGTGACTCACCCAGCACTGGAGATCCTGCCCAGCCCTTGTTCTCATTATTCCTTTACCTTCTAATTAATAACTTGTTCCTGATCCCAGAATTCCACCCAGCACCTCCTCTAGCTGGGTGCAGGCCAATTAACCCAGAACATTAATTGATATTGCTATTGATTTTTTGATATTGAAGAGAACAAGGCTGCTGATAAATAATCCCAATTCCACATAAAACAGATAAAACAGAATTTCTCAGAAGGAACCACGGAACTCATTTGGCACAAAACTCCCAAGGAAATCACAGCACAAGGGAGGGTCAGACCCGGTCACTGCTGCCACCAACCCCCAGAACAGGAGCTGTGGTGGCACCTGGAGAGATGCTCACCCACAAAGGGCTGTCACCACACCCCACAGGGCTTTATGCAGCCTGCCCTGTCATTAGATAAAAGGGTTGTTCTCTAATTTGATAAAAGGGTTGTTCTCTAATTTGTCAGCAGAGGGTGGCTGTGGGCAGGATCACCGCACACCAAATTAGTTGGGAGCACAATTAGCAACACGATAATCTCAGGTTCAGCCAGAGCATCACCTCAGCCCACAATATTCTGCAGACTCTGCCAGATTTCCTTGCTGACCCTGGAAATTTCCTTTCCTTTAATCAGGACAGCCTCACCAGCCAGACAAAACCTGAACAGACACATCCAGATCTCCCAGTGACAGAAAATGAAGAGTTCAGGCTGTGGCTTTGTTGGGTTTGCAGGAACATCCTCAAGTCTGCTGAAGTGGAGGCTTAGATGAGATTTTAGGGAGAAATTCCTCCCTGTGAAGGTGGGGAGAGCACCCAGGGCTGCTCCATCCCTGGCAGTGCCCAAGGCCAGCTTGGACAGGGCTTGGAGTGACCTGGGACAGGGTTTGTAGTGACCTGGGACAGTGGGAGGTGTCCCTGCCATGGCAGGGTGCAATGAGATGATTTTAAGGTCCCTTCCAAGCCAAACCATTCTGGAATTCTGGGATTCTGTGAAATTGGATTTTCTGGGAAATCCTCTGGTGATCCAGGCTGGGAAGAGCCTGACCTGTTGTGTTCCTGCAGGGCTGGGGCAGCCCAAAGGCTCAGGAAATACTCCCAGACTCTACAAAAGCCATGCTGGCCTCTCTGGCAGGGCAGGGATTTTATTCCTGTCCCCAGGGGCTGAGCTGGACGTTTCCTGCAGGAGCCAAAGCCACGCTGGAGTCCCCAGCAATAATTAACACAAATCCCCAGGGGCCAGAGCAGAAAGGGATCAGATCTCCCAGAGCAGCAGCCCCTGGGCAGACAAGGAAACAAACTCCTGTACTTTTATCTGCTTTATGCAGTAATTTGGTCTGATTTTACCATGACAAGCAAAGGGCTCTTAGGGAAGGCTGAAGTTCAAGCAGGTCTGGAGCAGGAGGATGGTAACCCTGAGGAAGTTGGCAATTAAATGTGCTTGTGTTCCTTATCTTTTATTTTATTTATTTTATCTTTGATTGTAAAGCAGTGGGAGATTCTGGGGCTCCTTTGCTCAGTGCAAAAGGGTCAGCCTGCAGCTGATAAATGCATGGGTTAGGTTTATAAATAAATTTATTTAACCACATGAAGTCTCTCCTTTTCAAACCCTGCTGTAATAGAAAATTAATTCAAAAGTTAATTCTTAATTTCCCTTTTTTTTCTTTTTCTGTTTTGTTTATTTGCTTTTCATTCCTTGCAAGGACAATCCAGAGGCTTCTCCTGAGTCAGGGGAGGAAGCAGCAGGAGCACGAAGCTCAGGAGGAAGCAGAGCCTATCAGCAGCAGGGCCTGATAAATCAAACCACAGCCTCCTTTCAGTTAAACCCTGTCCTACTTCTCAGAATTCAGAATCCCGAGTTCACTCAGTTCTGGCTTGGGAGGTTCTTCCCTCTGGAAACACCAGCAGGGCCTGGCAGGGCCCCTCAGCCCTGTCTTGTCTCAAGGCAAACAAAACTCGATTATCAGCCAATCTGAAATTTATTGTGAGGCAAATCCTTCTCCGTTTCATAAGCCAGAGTGGGCCAAAGGCAAACTGAGGCATTTACACAGCACTGAACCTTCCTCTGCAGCCACTGCTGAATGTGCCTGGGGGTGAAGGGAATGGAGCACCAGGAGGGGCTGAGGGAGCTGGGAAGGGTTTGGAGCACCAGGAGGAGCTGAGGGAGCTGGGAAGGGTTTGGAGCACCAGGAGAGGCTGAGGGAGCTGGGAAGGGTTTGGAGCACCAGGGGGGGCTGAGGGAGCTGGGAAGGGTTTGGAGCACCAGGAGAGGCTGAGGGAGCTGGGAAGGGTTTGGGGCACCAGGAGGGGCTGAGGGAGCTGGGAAGGGTTTGGAGCACCAGGAGAGGCTGAGGGAGCTGGGAAGGGTTTGGAGCACCAGGAGGGGCTGAGGGAGCTGGGAAGGGCCTGGAGCACCAGGAGGGGCTGAGGGAGCTGGGAAGGGTTTGGGGCACCAGGAGGGGCTGAGGGAGCTGGGAAGGGGCTCAGCCTGGAGAAAAGGGGGATCAGGGGGGACCTTATGGCTCTGCACAGCTCCTGACAGGAGGGGACAGCCGGGGGGATTTGGGATCTTAGCCCAGGGATGAGGGAACAGCCTCAGGCTGGGCCAGGGGAGGCTCAGTTTGGATTTTGAGAACAATCCCTTCCTGGAAAGGGCTGTCCAGCCCTGGCACAGCCACCCAAGTCTCCTGGTCTTGAGGTGTTGGGGACCTCCAAGGACTGTTGGAGTCCCCATCCCTGAAGGGATTTAAAAGCTGTGGGGTGTGACATTTGGGGACAGGGTTTAGTGGTGGCTTTGGGAACACTTCGACTCAATCATCTTGGAGATCTTTTCCAACCAAAATGATTCCAAGCTTCAGAGATTCTGTGCCCATCGGAAGCAAGGCAGCAGCAGCTCATAGGGGTGCTGATGAGACTGTGGGACAGCTTTCTGTAAACTCCTCTCTGGAAAGTTCAGGCCCTGGAATAAATACCCTAAATTATACTATTATGTGGAGTGATGCCTCAGGTTTAGCTTTTATATTTTCCAGATTCTGTGCTGCTTTGGTGTGTGGGGCTGAGCTTCATATTAGGGAAGGTGAGCTGTGTGCACAGTGCAGGGAGACAAAACAATCCCTGCTCCAGCTGGGCACCAAGGACAAATGACCCAAATCTCAGCCCAGGAGCACAAACCCCGTGGGCTGGAGAGAGAAAAACAAGCAGGGTGGGACTGCAGGGGCTAAAGCTGCAATGGGACAATGAACTGCAAGGTGCAAATGGAGCAGAACTGATCCCAGGGAGAGACCCCGGCAGCGCTCGTGCATTTTGGGGCCGTTTTGGTTCATCTTGGGTGCAGCCCTGGCTGGGCTCTGGTGCTGCCCAAGGTGGATCCATGGAGGAGATCCTTTGGGTAAATCCCTGCTTTATTCTGGGACTCTGCCCAGCCTCTGCTCCAGGGCAGCCTGCACAAGGCATCAGAGCAGGTGCCCTGATAACCCAAAGAGCTTTTGCCAGGATTTTTAGGGGATTGGGTGACACCCACCCACCCATCACTGACAGAACCACTCTGGCCTTTTCAAGCTCTGCCCTCTCAGGGATTTCACCACCCCAGACACAACACCGAGCTCCAGGACAGGCAGAGCTCTGCCCTGGGCTAGGAAGGGACACAACCATCTGTAAATTTTGAACAAAGCCTTTGCATGTGAATATTTTACTATCAAAGGCTAAGCAAGCATCAGTTCCACAGTCAACATCCATAAAAATAGCAGCGGCAGAAAGGGGCACTGCTGGGTTGGGAATGAAAGCCTCACATCCTCATGGCCCCTTTGTCACCTGCGCTGCTCTGTTTGAGCAAGCTCCTCTTAAAGGCGTTCGCTGTGGAAAGAGCAGATTTAAAGCATCGTTAAAATGTGTTCAAACAGGAAAAGAACAGCGTTAACCCCAGCTGTTACCTCTGGCCCTGCAAAGGTTTGCATTCCTCTGAGGTCGGAAGGCACCGGTGGGTGCCAGAGCAGCGACACTTTGTTCAGTGAGGGGATCGTGGCTGGAATCCGGCTGCTCCAGGGGAAAATCCGGGAAAAAGCATTTCTGACACTTTTATTCCTCACTTCAACTGCAAAGTTATGTCCTGAAGTAGATGTTTGGGATCGAGCAGGACACTACATTGACCTTTTTTTATCTCTGGGACAGAACAAGCTACACAAAGCTGAGCCTCATGTTTGGCAGGGTCGTGCTGCATTCCATGGCATTTCAGGTTAAGTTTTGTGAATTCCTGTCCATCCCCGGGCTGGGGAGCTGCAGACCCCTCACCTGACACCTGGGGGTACCTGATCAGTGTGAAACCACCCCGAACCCCCATTCCTCCCCCTGGAACACCGCGCTGCAGCTCCGGCTCTTTCCACCCATCCCCCTGGAGTCGGGATGCTCGCAGCAGCTGCCGGCACCCTCGGCAGGATAACCGCGCTGCAGGGGCGTCTGTCGCGATGGAGGGCTGCCATATGAAGGCTGTCTATCGCGACAGAGGGCTGCCATAAGAAGCCTCGGCGCATCCCGCCGAGCTCACGACGCCAGCTTTTTCCCGGGAAAAGCCAGGGAAGCACGGCGCTGCAGGAACAGCCGGCGTGCCCGAGGTGCCAGCCGGCTCCGTCCCACGGGTTTCCCCGAGCCCGGCTCGCCGCTCCGCCTCCCCCGCTCCGGGCGCAGCGGCTGCGGCAGCGGGCGGGGCGCGGGGACCGGCCCGGGCCCACGGACAGAGCGGGCGGGAGGTGAGCGCCGGGAGGAGGAGGAGGAGGAGGAGGAGGAGGAGGAGGAGGAGGAGGAGGAGGAGGAGGAGGAGGAGGAGGAGGAGGAGGAGGAGGAGGAGGAGGAGGAGGAGGAGGAGGAGGAGGAGGGAGGAAGGGAGGGGGCAAAGGTGGGGATTTAAGCGCGGGCAGCGCCGGGCTGGGGAGCTGCGGTGAGCTGAGCGGAGGTGAGGGAGGCGCGGGGCCGCGCTGTGCTGCAGCCCGGTGTTTTACATCCCGGTGCGCTGCAGCCCGGTGTTCTGCAGCCCGGTGTTCTCGTAGCCCGGGGTTTTGCATCCCTGTGCGCTGCATCTCCCCGGTGTTCTGCAGCCCGGTGTTCTGCAGCCCGGTGTTCTATATCGCGGCATTCCAGCATCCCGGAGCTCCCGCATCCCGGTGTTTTACATCTCGGTGTTCCCGCATCCCGGTGTTCTGCATCCCGGCGTTCCCGCATCCCAGAGCTCCCGGTGCCGGCCCTCATTCCCCGCTCGGCTCAGCTCGGCTCGCCCAAGGGCACCGCGGCGGAGGCGCGTCCCGGAGCATCCCCAGCAGGGCCGGTGACCTTGGCGAGCGCGGCCGCGGCCACGGCGAGTCCCCGGCGGCTCGGTGAGGAGCGGGGCAGGCTCGGTGAGGAGCGGGGCAGGCTCGGTGAGGAGCGGGGCAGGCTCGGTGAGGAGCGGGGCAGGCTCGGTGAGGAGCGGGGCAGGCTCGGTGAGGAGCGGGGCAGGCTCGGTGAGGAGCGGGGCTGGCAGCCGCAGGAGCCGGGGTTGCTGCGCTGTGCCTCCCCGCAGGGAGATGCCGGCTCTCCTGCCGCACCTGCAGCTCCAGAGAGGGCTCGGGGCGTCCTGAGATGGCCTTCGAGGTCCCTTCCAAGCCAGACCGTGCCGTGATTCCGGGACTTGTTGCTGCAGCCCTGCAGCCGGGGGTTCGTTTCCAGGGGGCAGGAGGATGGTTTGCCTTAGGGATTCCCTAAAAACAGTAAAACAGCCAGGAGAGGGAAGGGGGATGGAGGAGGCTGTGCTGCTCACACCGCTGAGCTGGGAATGCTCATCGCCGGCAGATTTTTCTTCTCTGCTTCTCTTAGTTGCCTTCAGAGGGAAGCAGGTGCAAGTCCTGCCTTCCCTGCTGGATAAACGCTGGATAATATGGAGGAGAATCCCTGCAATAAACGCTGTGGCTCTGCTTAGTCAGCACAAAGCACTTTGAGGGATTTTAATGTGGATTTTAATGCTTTAGGAATTGGGATGCTGGGTTTTCTTTCTCTGATGAATATCACAAGTATGGTACAAATAACTGCAATTCCAGGAGTGCTTGGATTGATTTCTGGTGGGGAGAAGCAGGGAAGCTGTGCATGGAGCATGGATGTTATTCCAAGATTGCAGCTGGAATGGGAGATGCTGAAACACTGCCCGGGGAGCAGCCTGGGCCCGTGGCAATGCTTGTGCCACCCCTCTGTGCCCAGAAAGCACCCACAGCACCAGGACACAGAGCTCCAGCTGGCTGGGAGGCAGCCAGGGCTCTGCTCTGGCTCCTGCCAAGCCACATTTTATGGAGCTTTGCATTTGTTTTATGGAGGATATCAACAGCTTTGTGCGTCCAAATCTGTTTGCTCACAGCCTGCAAAGGAAGCTGTTCCTCACTGCATAGATGGGGTTAAATCTGTGAAAAAAGTGCATCTCCTTTTTTGTTTCTTATCTGTTGCAAGCATCTCGCTCCAATTTTGCTTTTCCCCTCTGGAGCAGTGACTGGAGTGGTGCAACTCTGCTTCCTTTGATGAGATCTCAGGGAGATGCCCTTGCACAAGAGTTTGGTCCCATTTTCCAGCAATACCTGTCATAGCTGTGACAATATTCACCTCCTCACGTTGCACACAACCCAAGCTGCTACTTTCAGCTGCCTCAGAAATGACTCAGAGCAAAGCAAAAAGTCTGAATAAAATAAGGGCTACAACTGCAAGTAAATCTTATCTTAGAGCCCAGACATCTCGGTTATTTTGTTGGTAGATTGATGTGTTTACACAACCTCCTGAACTTGGAAGCCTTCAAAGGATGTAGACGATGTCCCAAACCTCACAAGGAACTGGGGTTTGTCACCAGGAGCAAATGCAAAACCTCTCTGAGATATTCTGGAACAGTTCTTTAAGAACTCTCAATTTTTAAGTGTTTCCAGCTTAAACCTGCTGCTGCTCTCTAGTCCCAAATTTGAGGTTTTGGTTGGGAATAGTTCTGTTCAATACCATGTTCCTAAACTATACTTACACTCAAAATAGAGGGAAAGGTTTCCCTTTTTCCCTTTCCCTGGGATTCAATTTGCCATTTTCCCATCTCCTCTGGCAGAGCTGCTCACCTGTTCTGCCCCAAGGTACAAATCCTGGCACAGGGGGAGGACCCAGAGCCCAAACCATGCCTAGCCCAGGAAAGCTGGAAAGGAAGGGATCTGTACCAAAACTGCAGCTGGTTATGTAAGGAAACAACTGAGGAAACTTCAGGGGAGGGAAGAACAGGAAAATTGTTGAAAAATTAATTTAGCCTTGGAAGAAAATGGGACAGAGCTGCTCCAGGAATGTTGTTGGTACAGAGAAGCTGCATCTTCTCTTTTCCCTGTGCCTGAGTAAGGAGGGGATTGGGCACTGATAAATCAGCCAGGCTGCAAAGGCAGGGGCTGCTGAGTTATTCAGAGCTGTGCCTTTGCTGGGAGCAGCCTCCAGCTGTCAGGGGCAGGTAAGGCAGGAAATCAGCCCCAAATTCAGCTGCTGGGCTGGTACTGCATGGTCAGAGGCCTCTCTCCAAAGGAGATCCCTGTGGGTGCTGCAGAGCAGCCTCTGCTTTCCTGAGGGTGAAAAATTCATGGATCTCATTCGAAAGGACTTTTCCACATGGTTGTAGGACACCATAAACTCCATCTGTGTACTCTACTCAACTGAAGGAGAAAATTCAGCCATGCTCTGGCTGCTGTCCCATGCAGCAGGCAAGGCAGGCTGACAGGAATCCCCTGCTGCAGAATCCTCTGCTCCAGGCAGAGATGCAGCTGAATTCCAGCCCCAAAGCCCAGAACTGCAGCAGGAGGAGCACACACACAGATCAGGGTCCAGGTGGAGACGAGGAAGTCGGCTCTCAGACTTTGTGCAGGTGTGGCACAGCCACTCGAGGAGGGGTTTGAGCTTCCCAGGGGTAACAGGAACTCTTCCTGGACAGGGAAACCTCCTGGGCTCGGTGTGCACTGAGCAGCATTTCAAAGAACCAAAATAGCACCTGCGTGCTGCCACTGAGGCCAGCAGGAAGGAAGTTGGGGTTAAAGATCAGGAAGATGCTGGAATTCACTCTCCTGAGCCAGGTAAGGCAGAAACAGGGCTGCAAACACCACTGCTCTTCCTGCCCCACCCCTTCCGCTCCTGGGAGATTTGATTTCCAGCAAAGCCCACGGGCTCAGCCCAGCCACGCTCACCCACGTGCAGAATGGCTGAGTCATGAGCAGCACCAGCATTTCCCAGCTCAGACCCTCATCCTGTGCTGCACAGGACATGTGGAAGGGATCCACATCTCCTGGGGCTCTGCAAGGGATGGCCAAGGGTGCTGAGGGAGAGGAACCAGGATTGCTTCACTCTGCTGTGCGCTCCACAATTGCAGGGGTGGTTATTTATCCAAATCTGCAAGGCAAGGTGATTTTTGAGCTGTAGCCTTGTCTTTCAGCCTTGCCCCTTCCACTCCTGGAAGAAATATA
This sequence comes from Ammospiza caudacuta, assembly GCF_027887145.1. Classification (NCBI taxonomy): domain Eukaryota; kingdom Metazoa; phylum Chordata; class Aves; order Passeriformes; family Passerellidae; genus Ammospiza; species Ammospiza caudacuta. Next base: position 25,963,674 of record NC_080603.1, read on the forward strand.
TATTTCTTTCATTGCTAGAAGAAATATATATTTCTTCCAACAATCCCCACAGGTTCTGCAGTGCACTCCAGAATTCCAGGAAGGGTTATTTATTAAAATCTGCAAGGCAAGGTGGTTTTTTGAGGTGTAGCCTTGCCTTTCAGCCTTGCCCCTTCCACTCCTGGAAGAAATACATATTTCTTTCATTGCTTTCAGTGCACTCCAGAATCCCAGGGGTGGTTATTTATTCAAGGTGGTTTTTGAGGTGCGTTCTTGTCCGCAGTGGGAGCTGTGCTGGGATTGATGCTGCTCTTCTCATTCCTGGGATTTCCTCCCTGGGAGAACAAGCTGGAGGTTAAATTTACAGATCCATGTGGGAGAGCTGCAGGAACGTGAGGGCTCTGCTTGCCAGGAGGGGAAGGCAGATCTCAGGGCTGGGCTGCTGCTCCATGGACACGCTCCATGCGGGATCAGAGCTGCAGGGATGAAAGAGAGGAATGGGCTGGGGTGCTGCTCCCAGGAAATTCTGGGATTTGGATGTTTTGGAATAAGGTAAAGGTGGCATTCCCAGGAAATTCTGGGATTTGGATGCCCTGGAATGGGCTGAAGTGGTGTTCCCATCAAATCTGGGATTTGGATCTCCTGGAACAGGCTGAGGTGCTGTTCCCAGGAAATTCCGGGATGTGGAATTCCCTGGAATCTGCTGCCTCATTTCAATTTCTGCCCAAGCACTGATCATTTCATCCCTTGATCCCTTGTGCACCATGCTTGGTGCTCACTGAATAAAACATGAATGGAAATGCCTGGGGATGGGAATGGGAATGGGAATGGGGATGGGGATGGGAATCCCTTCCTGATTGTGCTTGCACTTGGAGTTGTCAGCCTGAATAAAATCCCTGGGCACATCCCAGAATTCTGTCAGCATTAAGAGGGACAAGATGGTGCCTTGGACAAATGAGGATATTCAGCAGGACAAACCCATGAAGTTACAGATAAGAACAGCTCCACATCAATAACTTGCAGACAGGATTTCCATTCCAATCCCAAGGAGGTGATTGCCCATTTAGCTTCTAATATCCAAGATTATTTACAGATCAGACAAGTTTAAATTCAGTCTGGCACTATGCCTGGCTGCACCTGCCTTCACGTGGGGGCTGGTGGGACTGGAACCCCCTCAGGGACTCGTGCAAGGATTTTATTTAAGCTCCAGCACCAGAGGATTCCCTCAGGATGCTCCAAACCCCATCCACTCTTGCTGCTGGGCTACCCCAGCAATTATCCAGCAAATGGTCACTCTTAGCCAATTAAATATTTGTATTTTGGGGATGGATTGATTGTTTGCTGCTTTTATTTCTCATCTCATCCCTACTTTCCATTTAAAGCAGCAGAGGTCACCTGTTGAATGGTCATGAGGCCATTTCCAGCTCCAGGCTTTGTTTTTGCCCACTCCAGATGAACTTTTCCTGAATATCTGTTGGAACCCTTTTTCCCTGGATGTGTAACTCAGCCAACCCCTCCTGCTGAGGGCATCAGGTGTTTTTTAAGCACTCTCTGGAAACCAGTCTCTCCCAGTTCCCCTCCAAGAATGTTTCTTTCCACAGGAATTTCCCAGCAAGAGCTGTCCGGCCACGGGTCAGAGCTGCAGATTGAAAATGTGACCAAAATTCCCCAAATCCCAGCTGCTCAATGCAGAAATTATATATTAAAGGACCTAACATTGGCATCTTCTAACTCCCAACTAGCTCTGACTCCACAAAATAAGGTCATTAGTAAGGAAATTTGGGAAACTAGCATGCTCTGAAATGGAACCTTGATATCTGGATGATGATTTATCTTTTCAGCTGCCCTAATCACAGACATGTGTCAACAAGCAAGAAAATCAGGCAGCCACTTAAATCACTAAAAGCTGCTTTACAGGTTTCTCTTCTTGCATTTTTTTTTTCTCTTGGAGGTGCAAGTGCTGAAAATAACCTGAATATTGCTTAACAGGAGCTGAATTCTCCTCATTTCACTCATAGCTGGCTGTAACAGCCCCGTGGCCTCTGAACAGGAAGGCATTTCCCCAGCACCTCAGAATGTTTCAATCCAAATTTGTAGACGAATAAATGCTGAGTTAAAATTGCATAAGAACAAATTATCTCCTGCTCTGGAATAGTGGGAACTGATGAGTGAATAACTCAGGGCCCTTTCAAGTGGGAGTGCCAGCTGGAATAGAATAAAGCACAGGCATGGCCGTGAAGCCTCTCTAGGAGGAATCCTGTTTAAAATACAGATTTTTAGCCTCTAAAGTTTGCCTAGTAATCTGCTATTCCTTTTGACTGCTGCTACAGTTAATTTGGGTGGTAGAGCTGCCACAGACCTCTGCAGGTGTGGGGTTAAAGATTAGGAAGGGATGCAAATTGTGCCTTCCCCAGGGATCTGTGTGACAGTGCCACAGAGGAGCCTCATCTCTCATTGCCTCAGCTGCTTGCAAATGGCTTTTTCCCCTTCCCCTCCTGTGTTTTCCTTTATAAATTATGCAGCTGGAGTTGTGTTATCCCTGCACAGCTCCCTGCTCTCAGGCTGCATGAAGTGCAGAAGTGTGTCAGTGGTGAGGGCACAGGCTGTAATTTGCTTCTGCCTTTTACTTATCCCAACCTGCAGCATTCATTAGGAGACCACAGAACACGAAGGCAGCTCGTGTTCCTCCTGGAATTCCAGAATGCCTGGGGATGGAATTACTGCCAGGATGGAATTACTGTGCTGGGGCTGCAGGGAAATGCAATCCCCAGGCTGGAAAAAAGGTGCCGAGGGCTTTGGTTAAACCCAAAGGGCTGTTCATCATTTTAACTGCCTCATCCTTTATTCATGTGGCCCTCCAAGGGGTGATGGTGAGGCTGCAGCCTGGAATATCAGCAAAAACAGCCTGGGGGATGTTTTTCCTGCCTGTGGCTGTCCTTCAGCAGCTCTGGATGGAGATGCACAGGGTGTGAGCAGCTCTGGATGGAGATGGAGATGCACAGGGTGTGAGCAGCTCTGGGCACTCAGACACCCCCAGCACTGCTCCAGCCTTGCAGCTGCTCTGGGCAGGGGTGGGGATCAGCAGGGATTACCCACGGAAGGGATGAGTTTCACCAGCACAGCCCTAACCCCAGTGTAACCCCATAATCCTGGGAGGGGGCTCTTCTCCTTCTCCTTCTCCTTCTCCTTCTCCTTCTCCTTCTCCTTCTCCTTCTCCTTCTCCTTCTCCTTCTCCTTCTCCTTCTCCTTCTCCTTCTCCTTCTCCTCCTCCTCCTCCTCCTGCTGCTCTTTTTGCAGAAAGTCTGACCAGAGGCACTTTTGGCTCCCAGGGAGCCCCACTTTGCCAGCTGTGCCACTTTCTCTGAAGGCTCTGCAATATTTCCAAGGCTTTAAGGCCTCTCTCTCTGGAGTTGTGCCTTCCAGTAAATGATGTGAAAGGAATCAGCTTCCATTCATGGCTGGCCAAGAGCAGTGGTGCCTTTCTCCCCAGGCTGAACCCCTGCAAGGAAAGCTGGTCACAGAGACAGCCACCGCTACATTTAAATGTTGATCTGTCCCCAAAAGTGTTTAGGAACTTTCTTGGTCTAGGAAATATGGGAAGATGGAAGTGAAGGAAATCCTTTGGGAGCATTAGTAGGGAAAATTTCATTTTCGTAAATCCTATATCCCCCCAGAACAGAGCAGGAAACCACTGAATATTGGAATATTTTTAACCTCTATCAGTGGCCCATTCTTATTTTAATTCCAGGTACAAATTTCCCAGTGCTGCTTCAGGATCTGCTGCTTGGAGGGACAGCAAAGCTCTGCTGCCCCAAACTCACTGTGAACACCACACTGCAGGGCTGTGATGTGCCCGAGCCTCTTTGCTCTGGCATTTCAGGCAGCACAAGTGTAGAAGAAAATGGGGCATTGGGAGGTTTTCCAGCAGGGAATCTGTGAATTCCCTGTGGACTGATCTGCTTGGAATGTCCTCAAACCCCAAAATAACAGAATCCCACTGTAAAGCCTTGAACACTTTCTTGTCATTCTGTTTTCTCTAAATAGATGCTTTTAGCCTGCATTTAAAGATTGTTTCAGATGCCAAAAAGCACATTTAACAATGAACAGTGGAGGCAAACCTTATTTCCTGTTTAATTCTAGCTCAGTCATTCTCTTTCCCAAGTGGAGCCAGGACCAATGAATGCATAAAGGCATTACCCAAGAGGAAAATCTGTCCTAGATTTGTAATTTCCATTAAATATTCTTTTAATCTGTAAAGTTTCTCACTTCTTTGGAATGAACTGCAAAAAAAATCCTTCTGCAATCAGAGATTACTTTTTTCTCCCTCTCTCTTTCATAACTTGGTTTTTCCTCCCAACAATTGCAGACCAATAAAAACCATTATCAAAAGTAAGCAGAGCAGTTTTTACAGGGCAGTTGTTTTAGTCTTATCTTTATTCTGGGGCATGCCTGGAACTTATGGAACATTTATGGAACTTATGGAACATTTATGGAACTTATGGAACATTTATGGAATTTATAGAACATTTATGGAATTTTTGGAACATTCCTGGAAGCTGACCCAAAGCCTTTCTTTTAAAATGCCTATTTCCCTGATTTCCACAGGAAACCACACTTGGAATGTGGGAATTGATAGAATCACAAAGCCTTTATTTTTAAATGTTTATTTTCCTGATTTCCACAAGAAACGGGATAGGAAAACACACTTGGAATGTGGGACTTGATAGAATCACAGGAAGGTTTGGGTTGGAAGGGAGTTTAATCACCAGTCCCAGGCCTGCCATGGTCAGGGACACCTTCCACTATCCCAGCTCACTCCAACCTGGCCTTGGACACTTCCAGGGATGGATCAGCTTTTCTGGGAATGCCCAACTGCTGCAGCTGCAATAACTGAGCAGCAGCTGCAGAACCCATCCATGCCCTTTGGTCCAGGGGAGCTGGTGGCACTGACACCTCAGAGAATGAGTCTGTGTAGTGTTTCCACGGGATACCCCCGCTGTAATCCCAATTTCCCTGTCATTCCAGGCGCCCTCCAAGCCCCCTGGAGCTGAAGATGGACGTGAAGAGGGTGAAGGACTACCTGTACTGGCTGTACTACCAGTACCAGCTGGTGACGTGCAGCTACGTGCTGGAGCCCTGGGAGCAGTCCATGTTCCACACCATCACGGTCACCGTGCTGGCCATGGTGGTCTACACCGCCTACGTCTTCGTGCCCATCCACGTCCGCCTGGCCCTGCAGTTCTTCTCACAGATCTTCGGCTCCCAGCCTGAGGGGGCAGTGCTGAACTGAGCCGGGCCCAGCAGGGCCCAGCAGCTCTGTGGAATGGCTCACAAATGGTTCCTGCTGAGGAAAACCCTGCTTGATTCACCTCCGGGGATGGAGAGCGGAGTGAGGCACTGAGCACGGCCCCTCTTCCATGGACACTCTGGGAATGGCACTCAACTCTGGGAATGGCACGGGACCCACACAGCTCCCACCTCCAGCAGCAAACCCCATCTCCTGATCCATCCTTCTCAGCCATTCTCTGTCCCAGCGCTGCTTCAGGATCTGCTGCTTGGAGGGACAGCAAAGCTCTGCTGCCCTAAACTCACTGTGAACACCACACTGCAGGGCTGTGATGTGCCTGAGCCTCTTTGCTCTGGCATTTCAGGCAGCACAAGTGTAGAAGAAAATGGGGCATTGGGAGGTTTTCCAGCAGGGAATCTGTGAATTCCCTGTGGACTGATCTGCTTGGAATGTCCTCAAACCCCAAAATAACAGAATCCCACTGTAAAGCCTTGAACACTTTCTTGTCATTCTGTTTTCTCTAAATAGATGCTTTTAGCCTGCATTTAAAGATTGTTTCAGATGCCAAAAAGCACATTTAACAATGAACAGTGAAGGCAAACCTTATTTCCTGTTTAATTCTTGCTCAACCATTCTCTTTCCCAAGTGGAGCTGGGAACAATGAATGCATAAAGGCATTACCCAAGAGGAAAATCTGTCCTAGATTTGTAATTTCCATTAAATATTCTTTTAATCTGTAGCGTTTTTCATTCCTTTGGAAATGAGCTGCATCCAATCACTCTGGCAGAGGTTGTTTTGGTGGCTCCTCACACCCAAAGTTCTACCAACACAGTGCAGGGGCCAGGTTAGAGGAGATAAAAAATGAGGATATCCAGCAGGATTGGAGAGCTCATGTCTGGCTGGTTGGTGACTTCCAGGCTTCAATGGATGGGAGAGGAGTTTGGAAGAGAAAGGAACAGGAGGATGAACTCAAATCCAGCTTTTTTCATGTCTAATTCCTGTGTCTGAGTTCAGATGGTCTAAAATATTTTCTTTTTGGAAAAAAGTTCTCCACCTCATCATGCAGCTCAGTGAGGATGACAGGAAGAAGCAGCCCTGCTCTGTCTCAGTGCCCTCCCGCCTTCTCTGATTAAAATCAAAATCTTTTCTTGCTGCTCCCACTCTCCAAGGTAGCAAAGTGCAAATCAGCACCAGGGGAAGAGGATCCAGAGTGGAAATAATATTTTAATGCCTGCAGGGAAGGCTTAGAGAGATCTCCTTTACAAAGAAGAAATTAGATTTATTACCATTGCCTGTGGGGAGGTTTTGAAACAATGGGAGGCTTGTTTGGTTTTCACTGTACACAAATCAAATGTGGGTGCCAAATCATAAATTACAGCTGCACTCTGCACGTCTCTACCAGCTGATGCTCCTGTTAGTAGAAGTGAGATGTGCAAAATGTAAATAGCTTTCAAATGATGTTTGCACAGTTCTAGATTAAAGGGAAAACCCTCTTAACTCCTTTCTCAAGCTGCAGTGGGCTCCTGCATGCTTCAGAGCACAAATTTGTTTGGAAACGAAGACATGTGGTGAAGGTTGCCCAGATCTGAACATGTGTATGCAGTTTTTTCAGCCAAAAAAAATAAAATTTTATTCTTCACAAACGATCTCTGGCTGCATGACTCAGCTCTTCTGTGTTTTCCACTCATTCATAAATATTCTGCATGTGTGTGGGCCAGGCTGGCACTGTGTAAGAAGGATTATTTTGTGGTGAATGTTTTGGGGAGAGGTTGGAGAATCCTTTAAATGGATCTGGGATGAGTGAACTTCAGTGCAAGAGCTCTCCTGTTTCTGGAGGGGAAAAAACCCTCTGATCTGCTTCAAATTAAGGCATTATCAAGTATCTGAGTGTGCTGAGAGCTTTGGGCTCCAACAGGAGCTGTCCTGACAGTTTATCACAGTTGGGAACTGCAAACACGAGGTGCCAAGCTGTAATCACACCTCGAGTAATGAGCACAGCACTGGAGGAGATGAAAAATGGCAAAACCTGGGGCCATTCCTCTTGAAAGTGTCTGTAAAATAGACTAAAAGTCATAATCCCAATGCTGGAGGTGAAAAGTGAGAATATTTACTCAGCAAGTTGGTATAAATTCTGTCTCCAAGTGGGTTTAAATTCTATCTCCAAAGATTCTGCTCATGTAGAAAATACGATGGTGTGAGTGCCAGGGCATCTCCTCATCAATCCTGTTCCCATTAATTTTTAATTCCTTCAAAAGTGGATTTCTTCCCCATGCCACCAAACTCAACTTTCAGAGCACAAGGAAAAGTTTATTTGTCCAGGAATGCAAAGGTTGGAGCTGCTATCTGCAGGAGCCCACACCCGGTGGAACATTGCTCTTTAAACATCTCATTTGGCAAACAGAACATGGGGAGGACTTTGTTCAGGATTTCCATTGCCCTGCCGTGGTGGGATCCATGCAAAGCATTTTCCTTCCTTATTGTGCCTGTTCCCTGTGTTTGGCTTTGGGAGGTCCAGGGAGTGGCAGGGAAACAGCAGCAGGTGCTTTTGGGGAGGGTCCCTGCAGCTTGAACCAAGTAAAAACTCATTTTTTTGTGTGAATTCTTCACCTTCTTCACTAAATTTTCAAGGGTTTAGGCAAGAGGTATTTCCTAGGAAGGAAAGAAGCAGCTGAAAACAATCTCTGCTAAAAACCTTTGGAGATTTCCCCAGTCCTTTGCACTTCTCCTCGCATCCAAAAAGCTGGAATAACCCTCCCTACGTAATATTCCAAATCACTGGGTTCCAGCAGGAGACTTCAAAGGATTTTGGCACTCAGCAGGGAACAGAAGCTTTTTTTTCCCCCAGCTGAAAGAGAGAGGAGGTGAGATAACACTTCTGACAGCTTGAGACCACACCACAGCTTAGGAAACTCTTCCAGCTCTAAAATCCTTTTCCCTGGGGAAAAAAAATCATTCCTGGACAATGGGAAGAGGTTTCCATGGGATCCCAGCTGCACATGAAGGTGGGAGGGTGGAAATTTGGAGCTCCCAGTAACACCAGTATGCCCAGTACAGGGTGACATCTCTCTTGTGAGGGATATGATGTCAGGCTCTTTATAAAAGTCTCTTTTCTCCTGCTTCATTACAGTTCCATGTTAATTGTAGTTAATTGCTTCACTGGGCTAATTGTAGCACAGCAGCTGGAAGTGTTCACACCAAAAATAATCCAAATAAAAAGAGGAAAGAGAACCAATAATCCAGCAGTGAAAAAAGGAACAAAGGCAGAACAGGAGATGATCCAATTCCAGCTGCATTGACCCTGAAAGTACAAATGCCCCATTAATTTAAGGAATGAGAAATGGTGGGGCTCAGCTGGCCAGCACCATACACCTCTTGTTTAAAACTCATTTTCTTCATTTCATCTCATCAGAATTCTCAATTATCCTGCCATAAAAGTTTCTTGGCCAATTTCATGGATCACCTCCCACATCCATTACTGAGGGCCACAACACACCAGACCATGAACCTCCAGAACCTTCCTCCCAAAGCCCTGAGGGCAGCTTTTACCCCAAACCATCAAAAACAGCTTCCCAAGGCCCCTGAGGGCAGCTTTTACCCCAAACCATCATAAACAGCTTCCCAAAGCCCCTGAGGGCAGCTTTTACCCAAAACTATCAAAAACAGCTTCCCAAAGCCCTGAGGGCAGCTTTTACCCAAAACTATCAAAAACAGCTTCCCAAGGACCCTGAGGGCAGCTTTTACCCAAAACTATCAAAAACAGCTTCCCAAATCCCTGAGGGCAGCTTTTACCCCAAACTATCAAATACAGCTTCTCAAGGACCCTCCCCTTAGTGCTGCTCCCCCGGGAACACAGGGATCAGGATCACCACCAGTGCCACTGCACGTCTGAGTGTCCAATTTACTCAGAATTCCAGGGAAAATTCCTGTGTTTATGGAATTTTGAAATCTTAAACAAGCTGGGCTTTTTTTGTTTGTTTTTGGTTTTGTTTTTTTGTTTTTGTTTTTTGGTTGGTTTTTTGTTGCTGTTTTTTGGTTTTTGGTCTTTTTTTTTTTTTAATTTTCTCATCATTGTAATTCAGCCATAATCTAAAATTCTTACTTCAGATGCTCCAGTCATAAATTTAATTCCCTGATTATTTGGAAGTTAGGGAAAAAATTCACACAACTACTTAAGCCATGGTAAAAGAAGCCCAGCAGGTGTGGGAGAGTCAGCAGAACCACACAAACAGCAAATTACAGTCGTGCAGCACCAGTCAGAGCCAGAATTGGGACAATTCTCCCAGATGAATTGCTGCACCCCAGGGCACAGACATGGACAAGTGGCCACGTGCCAGGCTGAGCACTGAAATTAAAGCAGAACAGGCAGATTTACAAATGAAATATTACAAAATGTGGAATAATTAACTTTCTCTTAATCACACACAATGATCAATATTCATGCAGCAAAAGCAGCTCTCTCCTCTAGCCCCTACCCAAATAATTTCAGTTATTTTTCCCTCAAACACCAAACAACAGCTGAATATCCTGAAATCCTCCCACAAACTGAAAAACTGGGAGGTGAGGAGCAAAGCTGGACTCAAAGTGCAAATTCTCAGATCCAACATCAAACCACCCAAAGCAGCACTGCTGCAAACTTGTCGTAGTCAAGGGAATCAGGGAGCTGAAACCAATGAAATGCTGAGGGAAAATAATCCCAGGAAATGGAGAATTCAGGGTTTGTGAGCTGACAGAGGAGGGCTGATGCCTCCTGAGCTGCTCCAAAGGCTGGATCTGAGCTTGTCCCACGACTCCACCAGAACAGATGAAGGAAATGGGCTCCCCTTGACTCTGTCCTCACACCCAGCAGGGAAAACCCAGCCTGCACCAAACAAAGCCCCTTGCTTCAGCAGCTTTGTCCTTCATATTCCTTCCAATAAGCAATCCAATAAATCTGAATTTGAGAGCCCAAATCCTGAGAATCTCCAGGCAACTTCCATGGGAACTCCCTGGCTGGAAGGCTCTGATTCACAGGTGGAGGTCAGAATTAACTCCAGAAATTCCCACTTGTCATCATCCCTGCCTGCTCCACCCTTATTTCAGCAGTTGCTCCATCGGAACAGGTAAGAGCTGATAAACTCTGCTGATCCTGGGGTTTCAGGACAGCCAGGACAGCCAAGGCCTCCTTTTTGTTGGAATAAGGAGGTCCAAGCTCAAAATAGGCTATGGAAATTGTTTTATGTAAGTTAGAGCCCTCCTCAATTACCAACAGACATTAGTCTGGGTTTAAAAGAGAAATTAAAACCATGCACCCTCTGCATCAAAATAAGAATCTCAGTGCTGGAATATAATCAGGCAAGAGGAAAAAATCAGGAAACAAGACAAAGAGGAGAGGAGAAATATCCACATGTCAGAAAATGGGGTAAATCTGGAAAATCCATATTAAAAAAACAAAAAAACAGATTCTGCTTTTCTTACAATGACTGAGCAAAGAGGGAGGAAATGAAGGTAAATTGTGGCAGGGTCAGAAATAGATCCATTGGCAGCCCGGGTGCTGTTCCCGTTATTTTCTCTGGCAGCTCCTATCTCTGCTTTGTAATCATGGAGTAAATCAGAAATATCTCTTTATTTCAAGGTCGTACTCAAGGAAGCAGCTTTAGGTGCTTTTAGAAAAAGAACAGGGGAAAAATGCAGGTAAAATGTTCATCATGGGGAATTTGACACAAAACAAGAGAAGCCAGGCTCAGGATGAAGCACCTGGCATGGAAAGGGCTGGGATGGGATTGCAGCACCCTAATTAAAGATGGGGAGCAACAGCCTCACCCATGGGGCTGGCAGAGGAAAGGGCTTCCAGCAGCTCCTGCATTTCCCACAGCCACAAATTGCACAAGAGAGAAGCCTCGCTGAGGCAGTAATTATCTGCCAAATGCACAGAGATTGAGTGATTTATGAAGGAACGGCTCAAAAAAGATGCTGCAAACTAATTCAGCACATCCAGCTTTGGACATGACGCTGCCTTGCTCAGAGGACATATCTGGAATTTCACTCCAGGTAAATAATACATCTCAAGACATTTTCTCCACACATTTTTGATTTCCCATTCCAATATTTCTCCCCACATGAGAATTGAAGGTGAAATCAAGTGGGATCAGGCTGGTGCTGAGGTGTGGGTACCTACACCCAGCAGTCCGTGCTGCCTCAGGCCTGGTGTGGAGACACATCCAAAAATTCCAAGTGCTTCCAGTGCCCAAACCTTCCACAGCTGGCTACAGGTGCCTCACATGCTATGGAATAATCTGAGGTAATTGGTATCCAAAGTTTGGCTAGTTTTGGTATCTAAAAGCTCTTCCTTATCACAGATGTATTTTAGCAATATAAAATACCTCAGAGCCCCACACCCAGTTCAGCATAAAATTGGATTTTGGGGAGAAATCCTTCCCTGGGAGGGTGGGGAGGCCCTGGCACAGGGTGCCCAGAGAAAGGATGGCTGATCCCCCCCCTTGAAATGTCCAGGGCCAGGCTGAATAGGGCTTGGAGCAACCTGGGACAGTGGAAGGTGTCCCCATGGCAGGGGTGGCACTGCATGGTCCCTTCTAACCCAAACCATTCCTCTCCAATCCCCTCCACCCATGCCAGGACTTGGCAGTGAAAGAGCCCCTCCAGCATCCCTGGCTCCATGGCCTCTTTTCCCCAAGAAATCCTCAGCTGCCAAACGAGCATCACTGGTATCATCTTTCATATAAATGCAGATACTCCTAAATAAATGATGAGCTGCAGCCCCGGGATCAGCTGGGGAAGTTTCCACTCCCTCGGCCGAGCAGCCAGCCCTGGTTTTGCAATGCTCAGGCTGAGCAGCACCTGCACCAACACCTTTTCCCAGGGATGTGTCAGCACTCCGTGTCGTGCCTGTGCCAGCAGGTGGGAGCGCTGGGAAAGGATCCGTCCCACCGCACTTGCGACATCTCCCCCCGGGAGTTTATCTCGCTGGATAGTTGTAACATGTAAATGCCCTCAGAGAGGACTGGAGCGAGCAGAAAGAAATAATGAATAGTTAACAAGAAGGAGTTAATTGTCATTTCATTTGGCAAATTTCATTTATTTCAGCACATCTCAGGTTGATGTGGGAAGATGCTTAATGCTAAAATGTCCCAGTGTTCTGGTGAAGCCCTGCAAGGACAGAGTGTCCCCGTCCTCCTCCTCCTCCTACTCCTCCTCCTTTTTCCATGTTTTCCTTCCCTGGTTGTTTAAGCAATCTTCATTCACTGAAGTGTATTTTTGGCATTTTCCCTGGTTTTGTCTCCAGCCAGACAGAGTGAGGCAAGGAAAGTCAGGAAAGTGAATCTGGAAATGTCAGCTCTCTCCGTAATTTTTATGTGCAGCCTTTGAGCAGGAATAATGTGCAAAATATTTTCACCTGCATATTGCTCTTCTCACGCTCTCTCATCAGAGAACTCAGTGAAAAATACACTCATTTTCCTATCATAGAATTACAGAATGATTGAGGTTGGAAAAGATCTCCAAGATCATCAAGTCCAACCTTTAACCCACTAAACCATGTGCTGGTTTAACACTTCCAGGATGTGACTCCACCACGACCCTGAGCAGTCCATTCCAATGCTTAACCACTCCTTCAATGAAGAAATTCTTCCTGATATCCAACTTGAACCTCTCCTGATGTCCACACCTGTCCTCTCCCAGCAGCTCTCAGCTCTCCCCACCTCTCACCAGGATTCCTTTAATGGGATGAGATGTTTTAGCTGACACACAGAAGATCACCAAAGGCAAGTGAAAAGCAAACAGCTCCTGTACAATCATCCTGAGGTCCCTCTTGTGTTCTGATGAGCAAATATTTACCTTTTAAAACAATTATTTCTCAGTCTGAGGCTCATGCCTAGTGCAGCCTGGTAACAAACACAACTAAAGCAACTCCCCCTGGCTCCTGTCCGTGCTTTGCCTTAAAGTGAAACCTTGGCCGTGGCTGTCTGTGGTTATCAAGGAAGGATAAGCCATGATGTTTGAGTTACCACAATTTCACAGAATCCCAGAATCCCAGAATGGTTTGGGTTGGAAGGGAATTAAATCCCATCCCATCCTGCCCCTAGCCATGGCAGGGACACCTCCCACTGTCCCAGGCTGCTCCCAATGCCCAGCCTGGCCTTGGGCACTGCCAGGGATCCAGGGGCAGCCACGGCTGCTCTGGGCAGGGCCAGGGCCTCACAGGGAACAATTTCTCTCTCATATTTAATCTAAATCTATTTCATTAATCTGGGATGTCTCCTTGTTTGAGCAGCTCAATACAGTTTGGGTTATTTTGGTTTAAAAAGGCTACAAAGCAAAATCCCGCTGCTTGTAAGCCCGTGACAGGCACAGCAGGAGTTTTTCAAAGGTTCCAGGGATTTAGGAAGCAGAGGGTGCTGTTGGCTGCCCTGACTGCACACACCCAGCAGCTCTGCCTGTGAGCATCCAGCCTTGCCAGCTGCCTCAGCAGGGCTGGGAGTTATCCCCCTCTCTGACACAGGGCAGCACTTCCAGAGGTATCCCTGAACTGCACCCAGCGTGTTTGACGTGCAGGTTTCACACAACATGAAAAGAAAGCCAACCCACGGGTATTTGTGCTGTGACAAAGCTCATTAAAGCTGGTGATGCAACACAGTTTCACCTCCATCAGCTGGGAGTGGAATGTCACAATATCCCCAGCCCTGTCACAAAGCTATTTTATAGGAGCTCTTCTGGCTCCTTTTGTTCCTGCCTTGAAGTTCAGCAGTGATAATGCTGGTGGCTCATACTGTAAATTGGATTGCTAATTGGGTTCCTCACAAGAACTGAAGAAATAGGCAAGAACTGGAAAATAACTGGAGCATTATCCCAGTAAATGTAGTGCAGGTGAATGCACAGAGAGCAGCCCTGGAAGTGCCGTGTCCCAGGGGAGTCAGGGAATGTTATTCCTCCTGTTCAGACCACAGAGGGCACGCTAAAGCAGCGGCCCTTGCTGAAATTACCACTTTGCAACTTCCCAGCTGCAATCCATGATGAAAAGCAAGGAGAGCCCTGCTTTCCAAAGGAATAGACAGCCTGGAGATGTCTGATTACAAACTGGGAGCTGGATCTTGGCTTGGAACAAACCCGGGACTTGCCACCCCACACACAGGCCAGGCACAATCTGCTCCTGCCCAAGGATGTCTCCAGTGGCACTGGGAGCTGAAACAGCTCCTGTAAAAAGCCCTGCCTTTAATTCCCCTCTCCGAATCCTGGTGACTCTTCTTGTTAATTCTCCTCTCCGAATCCTAGTGACTCCTCTGTTGTTAATTCCCCTCTCCGAATCCTGGTGACTCTTCTTATTAATTCCCCTCTCCAAATTCTGGTGACTCTTCTTGTTAATTCCCCTCTCCAAATCCTGGTGACTCTTCTTGTTAATTCCCCTCTCCGAATCCTGGTGACTTTTCTTGTTAATTCCCCTCTCCAAATCCTGGTGACTCTTCTTGTTAATTCCCCTCTCCGAATCCTGGTGACTTTTCTTGTTAATTCCCCTCTCCGAATCCTGGTGACTCTTCTTGTTAATTCCCCTCTCTGAATTCTGGTGACTCTTCTATTGCTAATTCCCCTCTCTGAATCCTGACAATTCCTCTGTTGTCAGAATAGAAACTGCTCCACTTCTCTAAATCGTGGCTTCCTGCAATAGGAAGAGGAGCAAAATTGTTGGGAATGTGTGAGTGCTTGTGAGAAAACAGATTTGTAAAGAATTCTAGAATAGATTGGTAAAGAAATACAGACTGGGTGTCTCCAGGATCCTCCTCAAAACTAAACTGGTCACCAGTAAAGATCAGGAAGGGGTTTTATTGTTATTGCACAGCCTTCCCATGCTTCCATCTGGATGCTGTTACTGAAATCCTGCAGTTGAATGAGGATGTTTTTATTGTTTGTGACGTAGAGGTGCTGTGCACCCTGCTCTGAATCCCCAGTTTATAAGGGAGTGAATAGGAAAAAATAAATGTAAAACACTGTTTGGTTCTGTTCTTAAATTCCTGGAGTTTTATACTGAAATGAGCACAGGTAATGCAAACAGCAGCCCAGAACAATCCCTCCTTGGGAAGCTGAGAGCAGGAGAGCTCCAGGAGCTCCTGGGGCACCTCCTTTCCTGGATCCAGTGAATGTGAGGGAATAGTGACCTCAGGTGTCTGTTCCATTAATCACAAGGATATTCCCATGAATTTACCATTCCATTGGACATTCCTGCTGAAAATGAGAAAATGAAGCTGCTGGGAGCTGCTGTCGCTGGCACAAAGTCTCTTGGGTTTTCTGGCCTTGGCACTTGAGCTTTCCCAAAAACACCTACAAGGACTTCTTCAGGGCCCAGCCACCTGCAAAAAAGCCTGAGAAAAAAAATCTATATTGAAATCTGTTTTTAAATAGTGTGAAATTTTAAAATTTGACAGGTATTTAAATGGTCTGTTCACTGTCCTTGCCTATTGCACAGACCCTTTAAATGCTGTGAAAGAATATGGCAGTAGAGGCAGAAAACACTCATTTAAAATGAATATAACATTTAATACTCACTGAAAAGCACGTAAGAAATCAGAACAAACTGATATGGCTTTCATTAGGGGTGAGATTCAGGCTGCTGTGCTCTTCACCTCATTTTGTGCAATAAAAAATATTAAAAAATATAAAATCCTTCAGAAGTGACTGTAACACAGTTTAAAACACAAATTTTCCACAGAAGCCAGAGGACAACCAGAGCTCACAGGCAGCACAAAGTACCTCAATGACTACAAAGAACCCAGTTTTGATATTCACTGAGGCTGTACCTTGAGCTGAGGTGGGATTTGGTGTATTAGCACCAAAATTAGGTGGAGAAAATAAATCTGCAGTTGAAAATAAATCTGCAACGGAAACTTTTCCAGCATTATCAGGATCCACTTCTCCTCCCATAGGCTTCAAAGATGTGGCTTCCATAAAGGACACACTTTGTCCCACCCCTCTCCCAACGCCACTCTCCAAATGCCAGCCTGGAAATGTTTTATTTCCCAAATCAAAGATTGAGTGATTCATCAGGGCTTCAAAGTGAAAACTATTTAACACCCACTTGTGCAGCAGAGGTTCTGAAACAAAACTTCAGAGCAGGGAAACATTTATTTTTTATTGTGCTTTTTCCTTTCATTGTTTTAATAATATGGTCCATAGAGAGTCTCCAGAGAGGTCTGCAAAGAAACTTAATTTCAAAGGAGCAGAAGTGAGTAAGTGTGTGAACAAAAGCATCGCACCAAAGAAAAATGTGCCAAAGAATTAAAAACACGGCAGACAGCTTGACAGGCTGCGATTTTCAGTCCTCGAGTGAAAGAACTCTTCATTTCCATCAGGATGTTACCACATTAAATAAATCCCACACAACGTGTTGATGCAATTCAGCTTTATTTTTCCCCAGCGTAACCTGCAGGAAACAAATGCTGATCTACAAACAAATCTTGGTGTCACAGAATCATCAAATGACAGAATGCTTTGGGTTGGAAACGACCCTAAAGGTCATTTAATTCTAACCCCCTGCCACGGCGGTTCCTCCTTTCCATAGGGTGCTTATGGTACATTACAAATGGAATACAAAGCGAACGGACTGTGTGGGTGGTCCTTGTAAATAAAAATATCATTTTATTCTTAATTAATGAATTTTAACAACGTACGTCTCCCACGGTTCCCGCCCGCTCCATGGCTCCCTCACGCCCTTTCGGGGCTCACTCAGGGCTGCTCCATGGCTCCCTCACGGTTCCCTCCCGCTTCTCCATGTCGGCTCCATCACGGCCCCCTCACGGTTCCCTCAGAGCTCCCGCCCGCCTCTCCATGGCCCCGTAAAAGTCCTTTCCACGTTCCCTCACAGTTCCGTCATTATCTCCTCACGGCTCCCTCACCGCTTCCCCCACCTCTCCATGGCCCCTCACGGTCCTTTCCGGGCTCCATCAGGGCTCCTCCACAGCCCCCTCATGGTTCCCGCCTGCCTCTCCATGGCTCCCTCACGGTCCTTTCCGCGTTCCCTCACGGTTCCCGCCTGCCCCTCCATGGCTCCCTCACGGTCCTTTCCGCGTTCCCTCACGGTTCCCGCCTGCCTCTCCGCGTCCCCCTCGCTCCACCCTCCCCGGGGCTGGGCTGTGCTCAGCCCCGCCGTCTCCTCCCCTTCCTCTGCCGCCCGGAAAGCGCCGCGTGTTCCGCAGCCATGGAGTACCTGCCGGCGCCCGCGGCCCCGGCGCAGGGACACATGTGAGCGGTGGCGGGGAACGGGGTGCCCGGTGGCCATGACCGTGGCCATGACTAACTGTGCTTCTCTCTGTCCCCGTGTCCCAGCCTGTGCTGCCAGTGCGGTGTCCCCATCCCGCCCAACCCGGCCAACATGTGCGTGGGCTGCCTGCGGGCCCAGGTGGACATCACCGAGGGCATCCCCAAGCAGGGCACGGTGCACTTCTGCAAGCAATGCGAGAGGTGAGCAGCCGCGAGATCGCTGGGGAGGGCAGCAAAATATACTTAGAATGCACTTAGAATGTATCATTTTCGTGGTTTAAGGAGGTAAAAGCGCACAGGTTTGGTATGGGGAAGCTGGCGGGGCTCAGCCTGGAGAAAAAGCGGCTCAGGGGGAACCTGGCTCTGCACAACTCCCTGACAGGAGGGGACAGCCAGGGAAGAGTTAGTTTGGATATTGGGAAAAATCCTTCATGGAAAGGGATGTCCAGCCTGGCAGAACATCCTGACAGCAGGGGACAGCCAGGGAAGGGTTAGTTTGGATATTGGGAAAAATCCTTCATGGAAAGGGATGTCCAGCCTGGCAGAACATCCTGACAGCAGGGGACAGCCAGGGAAGAGTTAGTTTGGATATTGGGAAAAATCCTTCATGGAAAGGGATGTCCAGCCTGGCACAGCTGCCCAGGGCCCCGGTGAAATCCCCATTCCTGGAGGCATTTAAAAGCCCTGTGGATGTGACATTTGGGGATGTGGTTTATTGATGGCTTTAGCAGTGCTGGGGGTATGAACTCAATCACCTTAGCCACTTTGCCATGATTTTCTGTGATTCTAAAAGTTGTAGTTGCATTGGTGTTACTGAACTGAAAGCTTTGGAAATAGCTGCTCGTCCTTGGAGTGATGTAAGGTAAAATGCTCCCTGCATCCCAGGTACCTCCAGCCCCCAGGAACCTGGATCCAGTGTGCCCTGGAATCGAGAGAGCTGCTGGCTTTGTGTCTGAAGAAAATCAAAGCTTCCCTGAGTAAGGTGAGAACTGATCCTGCTGGGATTTCACAGTCTGGTCTGCAAAATTGTTACTGCAGAGATAGGAGCTGAGCAGAGTGAATTGAGGGAAGCTGGTGTGGTTTTAATGTACCTCAATTTCAGAGGTTTTCGTACGTTTCAGAAATTATTTATGCAATATTTGTTCTCACTGGTTTATGATGATACAAAAAAGGGTTGCAGAGGTCTGTGTATAGATTAACTCAAATTCACATGTTTCAGTTGAATGAAGCATCCCTTAGGTTCAGAATATTATTAGAGGGAAGGACCTGAGACTGAGCATCTTGATTTTATGTCAATCAACCTCCATGTTCTAGCTAAGCACTATTAATTGGATTTGGGATATTAATATATATATTTTTAATTAAGATTATTCACTTTTTCGCTACAGACCGTTTGTGTTTGTGGAGTTAGGCTTGGTTTTACTGAGCTCTTGTCCTTCCCCACGGGCAGGTGCGGCTGATTGATGCAGGATTCATTTGGACAGAACCACATTCCAAGAGGATCAAGCTCAAATTGACTGTTCAGAAAGAGGTAACTGGAGCACAACCTTCTCCATGTGGCTTTTAAAAAGCTTTTATGGCAAACAGCAGGATTTTTTAATTATTATTTTTCCTGTTGTTAGATTTCATCCTGCCTATATTTTGTCACTAAAGTGCCATTCATCAGAATGAAGAAAGTTTTTGTCTGTTCCAGTAAAGATGGGCAAATCTTGCAGTTATTTGTGACCCAACCAGAGCCTAAACCTTGAACATTTTGTTTTGCAGGTGATAAATGGGGCGGTTCTGCAGCAGGTGTTTGTGGTGGAGTACGTTGTTCAGTCTCAGATGTGTGAAGACTGTCACAGGATTGAAGCCAAGGATTTCTGGAAAGCTGTGGTGCAAGTCAGGCAGAAGGTAGAGGCAAACTGAATTTTTATTTGATCGTGGCAGAACAATCAGGCAAAGAATTGGGTGATTTTCTGTGTTTCTCAGACAAAAAGGTACTCACATTTAGCCACAGGGATATGGTTTGTGTTCAAGGTTGTTGAATTTTTTCTAACTCAGTTTAGAAAAACTTTCTGCTGTCCAGTATTAATATTCTTTAAAATTATGCTGGCAGGAGGATCTTGTGTGGATAACTGATGCTCTCCTCTATTTTAAGGCAGTTTGGGAACAGTGGGGCAAATATTTAATTCTTCTTTAAAGGAAATAGATCTCTGTAGCAACCAGTTACACAAAAATGAGAAATGGAAGCTTTAAATAATGTGGTATAAGTAGAGCGATCTGAAATATTTTTGTTTAGTTGGATGTTCTTTCTCTAGGTGATCTCTTCATATAAATGTTTATTCTTCAGAGATCCTGCTTTGTACTTGATGCTTCTTAAACAACCTTGGTGCTTTTGTGTTTGTTTGGCTTTAGACTGTGCACAAGAAGACTTTTTACTATTTAGAGCAGCTGATTTTGAAGCACAGGCTCCATCAAAACACACTAAGGATCAAAGAAATCCATGGTGAGTGGCTCTGGAGGCAGAATAACCTGGATTTATGATGGATGTTTTCATGTTTGTGTGCTGGGAGCTGTGCAGAGAAAAGCTTATGAATTATATTTGATGAAATAGAATAGAAATAGATTGGTTTCCTTGCTTTTCAGATGGCCTGGATTTCTATTACTCTTCCAAGCAACATGCCCAGAAGATGGTGGACTTCCTTCAGTGCACAGTTCCATCCAGGTACAGCTCCTCTGTCCATTGCCTTGAGCACTCAGAACTGTGGGGAACTGTCTTAAATCCTTCCTTTTAAAAGAATTTTTAAGTGCAAGTGTACAAAATCTGTATTTTAATCAAAACAGACAAAATCCCTTCTACCAAAGTCCCATGTTTTCCACTTAACCATGGTAAAATTAACCTCTATTTCCTCAGTATTTGTATTTTTGATGCAGACACTTTGTTCCAAGGATCTCCTGTTCCAGGTGATGTCTCTTGTTTCCTGAAACTTTATTTTTGTGTTTTACAGATCCAAATCATCCCAACGTTTGATCTCCCACGACATTCACAGTAATGTCTACAACTACAAAAGCACTTTCTCTGTGGAAATTGTTCCCATATGCAAGGTGAGCTTCCTCTGCTTCACCTTTGGGGTGTTGTGGGCAGAGTTGGGGTTTGGAGGTTGTAGGGTTTGGGGGGTTAGGGAGGGATCCACACAGGAAATGCTGAAGTTACTGGGCTAGAAAAATAAAACCACAAAAGTTTAAAATTTTGTTTCAGAAGATTTGGTAAAAAATGGAGGAAATGGGAATGTCAATTAGTTGTGTTGGTTTGCAGGACAATGTTGTGTGTCTGTCACCCAAGCTGGCCCAGAGCCTGGGGAACATGAGCCAGATCTGTGTGTGCATCAGGGTGACCAGCACCATCCACCTCATCGACCCCAGGACTCTGCAGAGTGAGTTTGGGCTTTTCCCCAGCCCTGAAGGTTCTGCTGGCACAATTACTGTGGCTTTGTTTCCATAAAATCCTGGATCTTTGGACCTTAATATTGTTAAATTGATCTGTACAGTAGAAATTTCGTAGTGAGCTGAGAGTTCTCCAAGCTTGATCCCCTGGGCAGAATGTGCAGGCTCAGTTTGAGCTCCTGGATGTTCTAAATATTTACCTCTGTCACCTTTATTCCCCTACAGTTACATGGCTTGATTCCCATGGGATCCTGGGCAGAATGTGCAGGCTCAGTTTGAGCTCCTGGATGTTCTAAATATTTACCTCTGTCACCTTTATTCCTCTACAGTTACATGGCTTGATTCCCATGGGATCCTGGGAAGAATGTGCAGTAGAAATTTCATAGTGAGCTGAGAGTTCCCCAAGCTTGATTCCCTGGGCAGAATGTGCAGGCTCAGTTTGAGCTCCTGGATGTTCTCAACATTCACCTGTGTCACCTTTATTCCCCTACAATTACACAGCATCTGGATTAAATTTTCAGGCACTTCAGTACCAGAAATTCTGTGCTTTGCTTGCTGTGTGCTGGGGAGCTTGGGCAGCAGAATCCCTCTGAAAGGATGGATCCAGGAATAATTCCTTTGAGCAAAGTCTGCCACAGATCAGCTGCTCCTGCAGCAATGTGGGTCATGTCCTAAATAACTTACAGAGATGAACAGATTGTGTCTGGCAGTTGCCTGCATTTTAGTTAATGGTTGTTTTTTCACAAGAAATTCTCTCCCTGATCATTTTGCAGTTGCTGAAATCGATGGCAACACCTACTGGCGCCACCCCTTCAACAGCCTGTTCCACCCCAAGCAGCTGGAGGAGTTCATCATCATGGACATCAACAGGGTCCATGAGAAGAAAAAAGGTGCTGGGGCAGGGGCTCGCTCAAACAAGGTGAGTTTCTCTGTTTAATTCGTGTTTTGGGCCTCCTGCTCAGCTGAACTCATGGGCTGGGTGTGCCTGGCACAGTCTGGGCTGTTCTGGGTGTCACCACTGGCAGAAGCTTTCCTTGGGACCATTTGGTTTGGAAATGGCACAGGCAGGACGTGAATTCCACTTCCAGGAATTCTGCTTGCAGAGTTTAAACTCTGCTTGTTACCGGGTGTTGAAATATTAACTTTGCAGCTTTAATGACTGAATTGGTCTTGTTAAAGCATTTCTTTCTAATTAGAATTAATGGATCTTCTCAGTTAAAAGCTAAAATAGGTTTTTCTTTATAGAAACAGCCTTTGGGAATTCCTGGGAGTTGCCATGTCCATTTCGTTACTTTTATGGAATGAGAAATGAGGAGTAGCAAGGGATACATTGGATGTGATGCAGAAACACAAATTTAATGACAAGTGGAGTTTAAATCAGTGCAGATGTTGGGGTTAAACTGGGTTTGGTTAAGGAATGTTTTATTTTCCATTCCCACAGCACACTCTGGCTGAAGCCTGGGTCAGGAAAACCTCAGAGCTGGACACAGATCACCAATATTTCTGCTGCACTCACCTGGGGCACATCCTGAACCCTGGCGACCTGGTCTTGGGGTCTGTTCTTCTTTTCTGAACTTTTATTAAATGATTATTTAATGACTGAATTCATGTGCTATCAGGAAGTGTTGAACTGCTCTGATTTCAAAATGAAAGCAGCAAAAGGTGGGGAATTTCCTGGTCCTAATCCAGGAAATCTCTTTTCTAGAAGGAGTTTCCATGTAAGAATTGTAAGAAATAAGAGAGCTGATTGCCTTCAGAGTGCAGCTTGGAGTCACAACTTAGCCACAAATAAATGGCAAGGATTTTTAAAACACCAATTAATTATTTGTTTGCTAATGAATATCATATACAGTGATAACAAATGTGAATTATTTGTAAGATTAGGCAAATTAGGTGATGCTTAGAACGGTTTAAACATGAATGTTGTGAGCCCAGCAGCACCTCAGTGGATGTTGCAGTTTGGATTCCAGAGATTGGAAAGTGCCAACAGAGCAGGATTTGGGAACTGCAGCTGCTCAGACTTAGGAGAGCTGCACATTAATGTGGATTTTTATTTGTTTCCCTTCCTCTGGAAATATTTCTGTTCCTTAGGAGCTGCACCTTGCCCTGTGCTGCCCTTTAGCACAAACACGATAGACTGAGGTCAGGGTTTTTATAAAGCAGAATAAAACCCCTGTTTCTGTTTTAGCTTTGACTTGGCCAACTGCAACCTAAATGATGAATTTGCCAACAAGATGAACCCCCAGCACATCCCTGACGTGGTAAGAAAATCCCTTTCTCTGTCCAAAGTTCCTCCATTACCCAGGCTAGGAGGGAGTGTGATTTTATAGTGAGCAGTGCCTGAAGGAAGAGAGGATATTAACAGTGACATTTGAGCAGCATCTGATTTTGAAGGATTATTTCCTTAAATATTTGAGTGATGGTTAAATAACACATTTATTGTTTGGGTCTTTTTCCAATTACCATGGCTAGCTAATACATTAATTGTTGGTTTTATTCCAATTACCAATCCCTGGGCGCTGAATAATAACTCCAGTGTGTGCCTGTCCCTTCAGGACCATTCCCCAAGTGTTTGGACATACTTGAACCAACAAACTCCCTGTAAATTCAATATAATACTGCTGAGTGGCAGCCCAGCTGGTTCTGGATGCCCAGATGGGGATTTGGGAGCTGATTTGGGGTTTTGGGAGGTGGAAAAAGGAGCTGCTTTTCCCTGCAGGTGCTGATCAAGAAGAGCTTCGACCGCTGCAAGCGGCAGCGCCGCAGGAACTGGAAACTGAAGGAGCTGGAGAGGGACAGGGAGGCCTCAGACACAGATGATGAAAGGTTCAGTATCTGCTCTCCTTGTTCAGTGACAAAGCAGCCTCTGAATAACCTCCAGCTGAGAGGGAAAAAGGGAAAATGAGAGATAATTGATTTGGGAATTAATAGGTGAGGGTAAATCAGCGGTGAGTTGGAAATGTGGGGATGCTCTGGGGTTTTGTTTCTGTGATTTCACTTTGAATGAATTTCCATAAATCCAAAGGAACAGGGAGTAAATACATCCCACATCTTTTACAGACAATACCAGGACTTCCTTGAAGATCTGGAAGAGGATGAGACCATCAGGAAAAATGTCAACATTTACAGAAGTAAGGCCTTTCTAACTCCCTCACTGGGTGTAATTAAATCATGTTTAAATCGTGTTTGAGGCAAGACACTTTACTGGAATTCTCTATTTACATTCTCCAAACTCTTCGTGCCTGGAGAAATGCTGCAAAGTATTCCACAGGTGTGTTTCACCTGATGGGTTTTGTTTCCTTGCCTTTAAGTGAAAGAGAACTTTTCTCCTGCACCCAAAATCTCTGCTGGGGGAAGGATTTGATACAGAATTCAATTTTTTTCCATGAGGGGACTGAGGAGTTTTTTGTTTTGTGGTTTGTTGGTTGTTTTGGTGTTGTTGGTTTGATTTTTACCCCCATTTTCCCTTGGGGTTGCCCTGGTGGTTTGATGTTTGTTTTCTTTGCTTAACTGATTTTTGGGGGGTTTCTGTGTGTTGTTAGATGCAGATATTCCAGTGGAGAGTGACACAGATGATGATGGAGCTCCACGCATCAGCCTGGCTGAGATGCTGGAAGATCTCCACATTTCCCAGGACGCCACAGGAGGGGAGGGAGCAGAAATGCTGACAGAGTGAGGACAGTGCCTTACAGCCAATAAATATTCCCTGGGGAGCAAAATCTCCCCAGACCATCATTAACCATCACAGGGCCAGGAAAAGTGACAAAACTCCCATGCACCCCAAAATAATGGCCTGGAATTCATATTTTATGGTTGATACTCCAGAGAATCAGCAATTAAAGCTCAATTTCTGGTGGAAGCGTTGCAATATAAATTCCACAAGTTCCTCCCATCCCTGAGGGATCTTTCCATGCAATTTCTGCAGTGGAGAAAATAAGGAAAGATGTCCAGAGGGAGAGATTTTATTGCAGTTCCCTGGATTTTAGGTAGAGTCCCTTCCTACTGTTACAGCTTTAATTTCTCACATGGGGAAGGTTTTCCCCATTTTTGGCACAATGGTTTGAAGCCTTTTATGATACCTGTAGATTATTCCATATATCCATATTTAGGGAAGCTCAAGACTAATTTCTGTTCCCTTACACAAAGAAAACTTCCCTGCAAAGCCCTTGATCAGGAAGATTGGAAAATCCTGTGGAGTGTGATGAGTATTGAACTGTATCCCATGTCTGGATCAGTGGATTAAAGCAACATGCACAGCAATTAATTAATAAACCAGCTATAAAGGATTAAAAACCTCTTGAGATGTTTTGATTCATCATTTTTTAGTTCATTTTCAAATCCAGTTATCCTCTGCAAGTCCAAAGAAGACAGAATAATGAACTCCCTGTTGGTGGCAGGTGTTGGGGGGGTAATAAAATCTGGGTTTAAACTGTGCTGTTTCCATCAATCCTTTTCCTCCTCCCTGTTTTCCTTGCTGGACTCTCCCAGGAATGTTGGATATTTGCTGTGCTGGTTATCCCTGGAGATTTCCCCCTTCCTGGAAAAGCTTCCATGGATCTTTTATCAGAAGATTTTGTGCTGCTGAGGCCTTGGATGCAAGCATTGCCTGGATTTGTGGGATTTCTTTGGCTGGAGCAGCTCCCCACAACCAAAGCTGGGTCTCTGTAGGTTCCCAAGTTTCCAGTGCCCCTTTGGGAGCTCAGAGGGGTTTAGGGAGTGTCCGAAAAATTCAATATTCACCAGTATTTCAGTTAACAAAGTATTCATTGTTTTGGATAAAAGCTGCCACTGTCCCTGCAGCTCTTCCTGAAAATCTCTGACTTAAGCCACAAAAAGCTCCTTTTATACAACAGAAATCCTTCAGGGTTTTAACCAGACCTGCTCAATGATGCATTTCCACCCAGATGTTGATGGATTTTGAGTTGGAAGTCATGGGAGAAGCTGTGCAGAATGTTGGAATTATGTTTTGCTCAGAGAAAAAAATGGTGAAAAAATGTGTTTTATAAGTCAGAGCTTACAGCACTAAAGCTGGATAACTGAGGGGAAAAATGAACAGAAAAGGGAGATTGGAATGTGCAAACACTCATTTTTTATTTATTTTTCCCTAGATAAAAGTCTTGTATGTTGATGATGAAAAGCTTAAGGTGCTGATTTCACTTTTAACTGCTTTAAAAATCTGTTAGTGGATGGCCTGATGTAACTCCAGGGCTCCCAGATTTTCCCAGATGGAAATTGCTGAGGTGAAATATTGATGGGAAACACTTCTAACCTCAGGCCAGTGCCTAAGCGTGGCTGCCCTCCAGGGACAGCTCCTGGGCCAATTTTGGGAGCTTGCAAGCTGAGGAATTGAGACACTGATCTGGTGGGCACTTAACAAAATCAGTGTTATTTCACTGGAAGCAGCTTAAAATAGGGAATTCCAGAGGAATGTTGTGTCAGGGAGTTTTCCACAAGAAGTTGGACAAGGGTACAATCCAAATTCTGTTGGATTGATGGGATTTGGAATCATTTCTCTGAAATGCCAGTGGGAAGAGTCTGGCTCCATTTCCACCCTGGGACTGACAGAGATGGATCCAATCCCATTTCTTCCCCGTTCTCCTGCAGGAGAATCCATGGAAAAATCGGGATGTGCTGAACGTGAGAGTCCACCTGGTGTCACTGTTCCTGCACCCAGAGCAGGTGAAAGGAGTGGGGGAATTGGAAATCCAGAGGGATTTGGGAATGTTTCCTGGAGCTCATTCCAGGACACAATCATGGAACAAAGAATCTCGTTGCTGTCAGAATCTCTATTTCCTCCTCAATACAAGATGGGAACCTGGTTAAGCCAAATCAGAAAATGAAGTTTAAAACTTGTCAGGGTTTCAGTTCCAAACAAAACCAAAGCCTGATGGTAAAGCAAGAAACTGAAGGGATTTTGTGCAATTGAAATACTCATCTTCCTAAAATGAAAGCATTTTGGATGATGCTTTCATTTTAGGAAGTTGAATACTCAAATTGCACAATCCCCAACAAGGACTGAAAAGCCTTGAAAGCCAATTTTAAACTCACCTCTATCAGTGAGGTCTGTGAGATGGAAGGGAACTCCTGAAGCTGTGAAATATTTGGTGCTGTTTGCACACCCTGCTGAGAGTGTGTGCTCTGAGGATGGCGCTTCACACCTCGATCCCTGGAAAAAACACCTGGAAAAATATCTAAGAAAAATCTATTTAATGTAATATCTCTGCTGTGTACTGGGAATGCCAGCAGCAGAGGAAGGAGGAGTTTCCTGTCTCAGAGAAACTGGAACTCAACTGTTGCATGAAGCAGTTTCAGCTGGGCAGGGAACCGAAGCAGAAACTTCCAGCCAGGCAGGACAGAGGGATTTCAGGTCAGCTCTGGAAAATCAAACAGAGCTGCTGGAAACTCCCCCTGCTCTGAGCAACCCTGCACATGGAAATGTCCTGTGGGATGCACAGCCAGGAAGTGCTGACAGGTTCATTCTCCAAGCAGGATTTTCAGGTCAGGTGATGGAGAGCAGAGATAAGAGCTGCAATTACACGTGGCTGGAAATGAAGCAAAGTGCTGCTGTTGGAGTGCAAAACAATGACAGGAACAAGGAGCAAGGAATTATCTTAGAAAGCTTCTAAAAACTCCTGAGGTGATCAGCAGCAGAGGGGCTGAAATTCCACATGGGCAGAACCATCTTTAGCGCCTTTAGGAAGTGCAAACTCTTTGGATCAATAAAATTAAAGTTTCATGGGAGATAAGGTGTGAAAGTCCTACAATAAAATCACTCCTAAGGAGGATGCTGGGAATCCAGCAGGGTGTTCTGGCTGGAAACATCAAAGGTTTCCTGTGAGCAGCACGAGCAGGTGGATTTTAGCAGCTGCTTCTTATTTGTTCTTTAGTTTCCACTCTTGCTGAAGCAGCGTGGGTTAAGTTGTGCAATTTGAATATTTCCTTTTCACATGGCAGGAATCTGAAAGGTGCTGAATGTTACCTTGCATTCCTTTCTGCCAGGACAGAAACTTCCCCCAGACTGACACAGCTGCCCTCGGCGTGCTCAGGGAAGGGTGTGCAGGGAATATTCCATTTCCCATTTCTCCTGGAACACTTCCTGCTCCAGCCATGCATCTATTCATCCACTGAGGTTTGGAACATTGAGCATCAGGTGGGAAAAACTCAGTGCTGTGGCCACTCAGAGCAGCTGGTTGGAAAAATCTGGAGAAATGTGGAAAGAGCCTGTTTGACCCCAACAATCCCAGCCTGGGCATCCCTGGAGTGGTGCCCAAACCCTCCTGGAGCTCCAGCAGCCTTGGGGCTTTCCCTGGGGGCCGGGGCAGTGCCGAGCAGCCTCTGGGGAAGGAGCTTTCCCCGCTCTCCTCCCTGCACCACCCTGGCCCAGCCCCAGCTGTGCGTGATCCCGATCCCGATCCTGATCCTGATCCTGATCCTGATCCTGATTCCAGCTGAGCCTGACCTGACAAATCCAGAACCCCAGGCAGGAGCCTGCCCAGGCAGGGCTGGGAACTGAACTGGGATGAGATATTGTAAATCCTGGAGGCTTGGGACAGGCAGGGGAAAGGGGGGGATGAGGAAAATGAATGAGGAACTCTGGGGAGCTCCGGCTGCCCCTTGGCCCCTTTGTTTCCTCTGCTGGATTTTGGTGCTTTCCTGGCTCTGTCCTGTTCCCCCAGCCCAGCTGGGATCTGGGGATGGGAGCAGAGCCCCACCCCAGTCCTGCACCCAATCCCACCCCAATCCTACCCCAGGTGTTGTGAAAGAGGCACCCCAAAACCCCCATGGGAAAGGGCAGCAGCAACACAACCAGGGTGAATAATACAATAACACAGCCTGCTCCTCCAGCCTGCTCTGGCATTCCTGAGTGCTCAGAAATGCTCAGGATGTCCCTGTGGAGTCCTGCAGGGACTGAGGGTGACCTGCTCCTGCCCTGGGCTCACTCCCAGGCACAGCTTGAGCAATAGTTATTTTCACAATCTTGAGAAATATACAGATTTTGCACCTTTAATGCAAAGTCCTGCCTGTATTTCTCTGTATTAGGGACTGACAGGCTGGGGAAAATTCAGTGTCTCCATAAATAGGCTAATGATCGATATAATTAAAATATTGTGTGCTCCCTCTTCTTCCTGAACATCAGTAAATACAAATTATATTGATAAATATCAGTAAACATAATATGCGGACTAAGCATGAAAGCAAATCTACGCTAATTACTACTTCAACCATTATATTATTTGAATAAAACATCCCATTGGATCCAAGTTTGGAAGTATTGAATAGATTTTTTTTTACAAACTTAGAGATAATTGTTAAAAGACTTGGGAGTTTGAGCACAGCTGTCCTCATTTTCCCAGAGAAATTATTTTCATCTCCTGCCTTATTTCCCCATAATTATAAACTGGGAAAGCAGCTGAGGTGACAAATGACATAATTGATGTCTTCACTTTGTTTTGTCGCCTCCTGTGATCAAGCCTCATTCCCTAATTCCCTGCATTGCCACCTACAGCAACAACCCATCCTCTGGAAGGAGAGGACATCGCAGGGGCTTGGGAAAAATCCCAAAACAAAAATTTAGAAGGTGAAAACGAGGGAGTAAAGGGTTAGGAAAAAAGGAGACATTGTATTTTTATATTTTTATATGTTTAGGGGTTTATTTTCAACTGAAACCCAACCACAAGTGAATCTGTAGTGTTATATTATCTTTATGATGCATGTGATTTACTCATCTTCTAAAGACTATCTGGTTTTATAAAGCCCAAGAATCTGAGAATTTAATCAGAAATTTTCACAGCAGCACATCCTCACATTTTTAATGAATCAGTGGCATTGTTTGCACCATGATAACGAGCCAGCCAAGTAATTCATTGTATAAAACAATCAAGGAGACTGAATAAATCCTGAAATCATTCCATAAGAACACAGCAAGCTCAGGGAAGCAGCTCCCACTCGTCCAGGATTTTTGTGTGCACATCTCTTCTGGCAGACAAGAACAAATCCATGCTGTCTCGTTTCTCCAGATGGAAACTTCCCATATCCAAACAGCTTTCCCTGGGAAAAAATCTTCAGGGAGGTTTTGCTCCTTTCCCCAAAATAACAAAATCTTCAGGGGGGTTTTTCCTGTGCCCTGGAATAACAAAATCTTCAGGGGGGTTGTTCCTGTCCCAATCCCAGCTCTGTAATTCCAGTGGGTCACTAAAATTGAAAGCTCTTGAAGAATCAAAGAGTAAAAACAGGGATTGATTGGAGCAAAAATAATTTCCTGTCAGAGCAAAACACGAAGAGAGGATAAAGCAGAGTTTGCTGCTCCTGGACAAAAATGGGATAAGGAAACTCTTTGATGCCCAAGGCAGGCTGAGGTTTTACTTCACCACAGAAAGAGAATTTTCCCGTGGGTTTCCCAGGAAGCTGCAGAGGAGCTGGAAGGCCGAGCTGGCGTGGAAAGCCAGGCACACATAGGTGGTGTAGAGCAGCAGCCCCAGCATGGCCAGGTTGAAGGAGTAGAAGAGCACCTTCTCCCAG
Source organism: Ammospiza caudacuta (assembly GCF_027887145.1). NCBI lineage: Eukaryota > Metazoa > Chordata > Aves > Passeriformes > Passerellidae > Ammospiza > Ammospiza caudacuta. The sequence continues at coordinate 25,994,125 of NC_080603.1, forward strand.
GGCTCCATCAGGTAACTGCAGGTGATCAGCTCAAACTGGCAGAAGAGCCAGTACAGGTACCTTTGGGTGCTCTTCACATCCATCCCCAGTCCCAGAGCTCCCTGTGGGATGAAAGGGGGGGGATCATGGAAACGGGAACCTGGAAATGGGAACCTCATGTTGTACCTGAAGGGTGAGGGATCATGGAAATGGGAACCTGGAAATGGGAACCTCATGTTGTACCTGAAGGGTGAGGGATCATGGAAAGGGGAACCTGGAAATGGGAACCTCACGTTGTACCTGAAGGGTGGAGGATGATGGAAATGGGAACCTGGAAATGGGAACCTCACGTTGTACCTGAAGGGTGAGGGATCATGGAAATGGGAACCTGGAAATGGGAACCTCACATTGCACCTGAAGGGTGGAGGATCATGGAAATGGGAACCTGGAAATGAAGGGTGGGGGATGATGGAAATGGGAACCTGGAAATGGGAACATCACATTGCTCTGGAAAGGTGGGGGATCATGGAAATGGGAACCTCACATTGCACCTGAAGGGTGGGGGAACCTGGAAATGGGAACCTGGAAATGGGAACCTGGAAATGGGAACCTCACATTGCACCTGAGGATGGAGGATCACGGAAATGGGAACCTGGAAATGGGAACCTCATGTTGTACCTGAAGAGTGGGAGATCATGGAAATGGGAACCTCACATTGCACCTGAAGGGTTGGGGATCATGGAAATGGGAACCTGGAAATGGGAACCTGACATTGCTCCTGAAGAGTGGGGGATCATGGAAACGGGAACCTGGAAATGAAGGGTGGGGGATCATGGAAATGGGATCATGGAAATGGGAACCTCACACTGCACCAGCCTCACCAAGGAGGCTCCCTGAGAGCTCATTTCACCCAAGAGCTGTGGCAATTCCATTCCCCAGGCCAAGCTCTGCCAGAATTTCACCTTGCACTGGGTTACTCAAGGCTCTGTTGGAGCAGCTTAATTAAAACTCCCATTAAACCCTCTCTCCTTCCTCCTCCTCCTCCCCACCTGTGGATTTCTACACAGAATTTGCTACAAGGCCAATTCCTACCACTGCAGGCTGGATTTTGTCTCACGCTCCAGTCGCTGCTGGAAGTTCCAGGTGCAAACTGAGAGCATGGAGAGCTCCACACAAACAGAATTCCAATAAAAGGAAACTACATCCAGGTTATCCAGCTTTTTCTGCAGCAGGGAATGAATTGATCTGTTGCCAGAATTAAATAATAATACTAATAATACTAATAATACTCATAATACTATAACTACTACTACTAATTATAATAATATTTAGTGTATAATATAAAATATTATGTTGTATGTAATATATAATAATGTAAAATAATAATAAAGACAAATTTCTTTTAAAGAAGAAATAAATCAATGCTAGTAGTTACTGAGTGTTGCATTATGGCACCAGCAGGACACAGAACTGGAGGGCAAAAGGGAAAACAGGACTAGTTCAGTTATTGACACTTTCTGTCCTTTGGTAAATAAGAGGCAACAAATCAAAACCTCTGATTTCCCACTTTTTAATTAGGAAGTAAAGAACCCCTGTTGGTGTCAAAATCTGTGGAAAGAAATTTATCCCTCAGAAATGACATGCCATTAACTCCACAGCCCCAAACAGAGTGGGATTTTACCCTAAAAAAGCAACTTCCCAGAGATTTTAGTGACATTTTGCTTCCATATCTCCTCCACCTCTTTTCTTCCTGCCAGGTGAGTGAAACAAATGCCTCTGTAGTTTGAAATATTAACAATTGCTTGTGGAAATATCCTCATTAACCACCCCATTTCTGCCCTTACACACAGTTTTTACTAAATTGGGTGACACCTGAGCCTCTTCCCACCAAATGCATCACTGTGAGGTAAAATTTGGGATGTGAAAAGCAGCACTCACCTGTGCGGGGCAGGGGATGCTCTGGAGCCTGGCAGGGAGCAGCTCCCGTGTGGATGGAGAGGCAGAGCCCAGGAGTCTGATCCTCAATTACAGAGCGTGTCCTCCACTCCCCGCCCTCCTCCTGCCTGCTGAAATCTCCTCTGGCCACAGGACTCTGCTTTGTGCAATAATTTATGCTCTGCCTGCACCACGCTCAGGACACGGCACCGGGATCCTGGGGCCGGGCCCAAGCTCAGGGACTCTGCAGGGAGGAGCACAGCAGGCAAACAAATATTTACAGTTCATGCCTTGGCTGATTGCAAACCTCCCAAAACACCTCTGCCCCCGTGGGGCTCTGAGCTCCTACAAGGGGCAATTTCGTGTCTCCACAGAATTACGGGGTTAAGCAGCCACAAAAATGTGGCACAGGAAGGCCTGCAGTGAAGCCACCACCTTCTTTTGCAACATCTGATTAGGATTATTTTCAAACAGCTCCCAATCTCTGCATCTCCCAAATCTCATCCAGAAACCCCAGGGTGGAGGGGATTTGGGGACCAGGTTGGTCTAAGGAAAGGAGGGTGAGTTTTCCTCAGAAAAGCTGCAAAATAAGAGCAGGCCGCAAATGCTGGAGGCTCTTTAATGATCTAATTGGGCAAGTAAACGAGGTAAAAATCTGCATAATGGATGGTGTTCCAAACTATCTGCCTGCAGCCAGATCATTTCCAAATATGAATCATGGGGATGATGTGCCACAAGCCATGTCTGGGCCTCGCCTTCCCTCCCTCCTGTCCCAAACACAGCCTGAGCTCAGCTGGAGCAAACCCTGCCCTGCTCCCTCAGCCTTCTGCTTTTCCTCCTCATGTTTTCCAACAAAATCAAATTTTCTGTTTAAGAACTGGCCCTTTCCCCTAGAAAATGCAGCAATGGAGAAGGACTGCCCCAGGCAGCAGCAGTCAAAATGCTCCATTTTCAATCTTCCAACCAAATTCTCCATATCCAACCCTTGTCCCTCAGGAATGCCTGCTTCCAACCAGACCTTCTCAGCCATGGTTTTCTGTGGTGTCTGGAGGGCTGGGGTGGGATGCTGCAGACAGGTAGAGATATTAGAAAAGGAAAAATAAAATATGGTTTAGGCCCTGCTACTCTAGCTAAGCTAGCAGCATCTGAGTGTGCTTCTCACAGAATCCTGGGATGGTTGGGTGGAAGTGATGCCTCAGGTTTGAGCTTTTCTATTTTTCACATTCTGTGCTGCTTTAGTGTGGAGTTCTGAGCTTCACATGAGGGGATGGTGAGCTGTGTGCATAGAGCAGGAGACAAAACAATTCCTGCTCCAGCTGGGCACCAAGGACAAATGACCCAAATCTCAGCCCAGGAGCACAAACCCCGTGGGCTGGAGAGAGAAAAACAAGCAGGGTGGGACTGCAGGGGCTAAAGCTGCAATGGGACAATGAACTGCAAGGTGCAAATGGAGCAGAACTGATCCCAGGGAGAGACCCCGGCAGCGCTCGTGCATTTTGGGGCCATTTTGGTTCATCTTGGGTGCAGCCCTGGCTGGGCTCTGGTGCTGCCCAAGGTGGATCCATGGAGGAGATCCTTTGGATAAATCCCTGCTTTATTCTGGGACTCTGTTCGAGGGCCTAGCCTGCACAAGGCATCAGAAACAGGGATTCTGCACAAGGGGGGAGTTTTCCTCTGCAGCTCCAGGGCTGCTGCAGATGGGCCTGGGCTCCTCTGGGAATGCAGGGCAGCACAAAGCTGCTCCTCTGGGAGTGCAGGGCAGCACAAAGCTGCTCCTCTGGGAGTGCAGGGCAGCACAAAGCTGCTCCTCTGGCAATGCAGTGGCCAATGGCTGCTGTGCTGTCCCAAAGCTCAGATTGTACCCAGGCAGGAATGCTTGGCTCCTCCCCTGGGCGGAGCATCTCCCCATGGGATGGTGGGATTGGGTCAGCCATGCCGGGACACTCACTGGCCATGGACAGAAGATAATTAATAATTAATGGCCCATGAACAGCAGAGATCTCCTGGAGGGAGGATTGGCTGTGGGAGAGATAAAGAAAACTGCCCAAAGAACAGCAGAGAACTGCCCCAGCTGGCCCATTATCAGAGGATGCCCCTGTTAACCCCATTATCAGAGGATGTCCCTGTTAACCCCCTTATCAGAGGATGTTCCTGTTAACCCCATTAACAGAGGATGTTCCTCCAGAGTTATGAGGGATGGGCCATGGAAGGGACAAATAACACTGCCCCACCTGGATTAAACAGCTGCTGTAGAATACACACCCCTGGTTCCATCCTGCACTGCAGCCTAAGACAAGGACACCCCACAGAAACTGGATAAGGAATTTCTGGGCCTCAATCAGGAGTTTATCTGGGCTGCACTGCTGGGGCTGACCTGCTGCTGTTTGGGATGCAAATCCAGAGTTAATTAGGACATTGCTGCCTGCCAGAGTCATCCCATCTCCCACAGCTCCCCACACCTGCCAGACCAGTCCAGGAGCTTCCTCAGCTCTGCATCAAGAGAGGTCATTAACCAAGTGAGAGCAGGGATCTGCTAAAGCACAGGAATGTGCATGGAATATGCAAGGAATTGGCCCAGAGGATGGGGCACAGCCTCTGTCAGCTCCAGGGTGACACTGACAGTGTCACAAATGAGTGTCCCATAAAAGCTGGCCAGGGAATTAGGGCGGCTGTGAAACCCAGAACTGCCCTGAAGGCCTTTAAATAAAGATCTCCTTTTCTATTACCTCCTTAATAAAACCATCTCAAGTTTCATTTCCAAGCTGGAGAAAAGGCAACACCTGCTCAGCAGGGCTCTGCTTTCTCTGAGCTGGCACCAATATTTATCCCCCTCAGTTCTTCCCCTGTGCTGCCCAGGCTGGGGCATCCCTCACATGACACCTGCTCTGCTTTCAGGGGCAAAACAAATGAACTGGGAAGGAAAAGCTGCCTGAACCAGGTTCAAATCCAGAATGGCACAGATACAATGCCATGAGCTGGGACTAAGAGCTGATTAAACTGGGAATTCTTGAGACCAAGTTCTGACCATGCTGTTCTCCAATTTCCAGGATCATTCTGTATTTTTTCTTTGAATCAGGGGTGATACCACCCTTGCTATCATGCAGATTTTCAGCACACATTGTACAACTGACTGAAGCAGTAAGAAATAAAATTTATCTGCTTCTAGTAAAGAAATGGCAGCATTTTTATAACCGTTTTACATCTGTAGAGGAAATTTTTTGTAGTCTTAACAAGCACAGGCCTGTCAAACACTATGGGAGATTTTAAAGAAAATAAAGTACACTTGGAAGTGTTCAAGGCCAGGTTGGAACAGCCTGGGATAATGGAAGGTGTCCCTGCCCCTGGAAGGGGATGAAACTGGATGAGTTTTAAGGTCCCTTCAACCCAAACCCACTGGAATGCTCAATGATTCTTCTTCCTGCCATTAATCCACAGAAAATTCCTTCAGAACACCCTGCTAAAAGTGACAGCCCAGCAAAGTGGCCCAGGATGGGAATCAGGAATTTTCCAGTGCTCAGGGATCTCACATTCCCTCTCCCTGCCACTGCCTCTTGTTCCCTCTCCTCTCCTCTCCTCTCCTCTCCTCTCCTCTCCTCTCCTCTCCTCTCCTCTCCTCTCCTCTCCTCTCCTCTCCTCTCCTCTCCTCTCCTCTCCTCTCCTCTCCTCTCCTCTCCTCTCCTCTCCTCTCCTCTCCTCTCCTCTCCTCTCCTCTCCTCTCCTCTCCTCTCCTCTCCTCTCCTCTCCTCTCCTCTCCTCTCCTCTCCTCTCCTCTCCTCTCCTCTCCTCTCCTCTCCTCTCCTCTCCTCTCCTCTCCTCTCCTCTCCTCTCCTCTCCTCTCCTCTCCTCTCCTCTCCTCTCCTCTCCTCTCTTCATTCAGCTTGGAAGTTGTGAGCAGTGGGAATAAACACGCTCCAGAAATGTTCCATCCCTTCTCCAGGAGGATTCAGCTCTCTGATTCCATCCCCAGAATTCTCCATCCCTTCTCCAGGAATTCAGCTGCCTGATTCCATCCCCAGAAATTCTCCATCCTTTTTCCAGAAACTCAACTGCCTGATTCCATCCCCAGAATTCTCCATCCCTTCTCCAGCAGGATTCAGCTCTCTGATTCCATCCCCAGCACTGAGGGAACCCCAAAAGCTGCCAGAAAACCCAGCCCAGCTGCAGCAGAGATGGGAAAGGCTCCTGAGAGAGCAGCAAGGAATTTTAAACCCCTGCAGCACGAAACCTTCCTCCAGCTGATGCTGGGACCACAGGGAATGCTGCACAGGGCCTGGAATGTGCAAAGGAACATTCCAGCAGGGAATCATCGAAAGGACATTTGGGAGTTGGTAATTAATAATCATATAAACACAAAATAATGACGGGGTGTGCTCGCTTCCCTGTCCCAGCTGTGCCAGCAACCACGGGCAAGAGCTGAGGATGCACCTGGGCTGTGCAGGAGATGCCTCTGGGAGTTAAATCAGCCTAGGGTGAGGTCCAGGGAGCTGGTTTTAGGAGGAAAGGCAGGGAATTAAAATTTGGGCTTTTTAGGAAAATATTCAGTGATTTTTTTGAATCAGCTCAGTGATTTTTTTTAGGGTCCAGAGCAGCCACATCAGCCTGCCTGCATTTATCTCAAACCTGCCTCAAAAGAGTATTTATCAATGTCATCAGAGTGAAACTATTCTTAAGCTTATATAAACTAAATTTTCTTGTATCTCCACATTTTAAAAATTCTGTTTGGATCCCTGGTGCTTTATAACTCTGATGAAGGAGAAAATTCCATGGAGCTGTAGAAGGAAAATGGGGTGTGGGTGGTGGATAATAATGGGGAGGTTGCCAGAATTTCTCTTCCACTGAGGAATCAGCCAATGGGGAGGCTAAAATACACAGAAATGCATCTTTTGCTAAATATTTTATATTTCTTGCTCTCCAGGCCCCAGAGATTTGGAACCTTCAGCTTTTTTCAGTCAGCTCTGGCCTTACTTGGTGACAACACCTCTCAGAAAAGTGGATCCACATTTTATTTTATTTCTGTCTGAAAAAATTGATTAATTGAGAGTGAGATTTTGAGGCACATTTTTGTTAATCTTTATTAAGAAATTCTTGACTTTTCTTGTAGAATTTTCTTAATCTTGATGTATTTTCTTGTAGAAAGCAAATCTTCTGCATTTCTGCCCTGCCAACATAATCAGCGCTGCTGCTGCTTTATTCATATTATTTTGACAGAGGTTCAGACCTTTCCCTGGATATGAATCCTCTTTATTTAGATATTTCTTTTACACATGTCCTAGTTTTTCTGAGACTGTAGTCCAGAGAAAGAAACGAACAGGAATTTATTTTTCTTTCCTGTAAGAAACAGGAATTTCTTTTCAGTGTAATAGTGGGTATTTCTTCTGTGGGGAAATCTTCCTCGTTAGTTATTTATTCCCATAAAATCCTGCTTTGTGTGAAGTTTCCCAGGTTTTAGTGCTGTCTTTTGGAAACTCTTTCCCACTTTGCAAAACAGAGGTTTCTGTTGTGCACATTTATTTGCAATGGAATCAAGCACTCCCACAGGGGAGTTATTTCTCTCCACACACCTAAAAAGTGGATTCTTTGTTAAATATGCTGCAGTTATTTGGTAAATTAATTGATAAGAACTGGAATTTTGCAGTTTTAATCTTTGTTCTGCCTCGGCCCCCTCAGAGCTGCCACAGGGATCATTTTTAACATTTCTCTTTTCTTTCCCCCCCTTTATATCCTCCTCTTATTAAGAGCCATTTGTCACTGTGGAATTTTCAGAATTTTAGTGTAGATGTAAAAATATCTTCTTTTGTACATACCCATCTTTATGATTAATAACAGACTGGCCTGAAAAGAGCAATTCCTTTCAGAATTATGAAAGGTTTTCATCCCATCTCCTCATCCGATCTGAAACGGGGACATTTTCACTCCTGGAAAAAAAACCTGAGGTGTTGCCGCTCCTCTGAATCTAAATCTAAATCTAAATCTAAATCTGATCTCCCAGGCTCATTAAATCACCAGAGAGGGGTGGAGATTTCCTGGAAAGTGCAGCCCTAGTGATGGAGTGATGGAGTGATTGATAACTTCAGCTCAGGACAGGGATCTGCAGGTGCCAGATTTTATTTCTTTATTTTATTTACTGCCAGCCTCTCCAGTGGAGCTCTCATAGGTGTCAAATCTTAAATTCTTTTTTGCCAGGATGGGGATTAAATGTGTGGGATGGTAAAGATCTAAATTAAAGACCAATCCCAGGCCTATTTTAAAACGAAATCCTGAGGCTGTCAGGAGGCAGAGTGGGGTTAAGGAGTCAGGAGGCAGAGTGGGGTTAAGGAGTTATGTGGGAACAGTGAGGAAGCAGAGGATTGCAGCCTCTGGAATTCTGGCACTGAGGAAAAATCCAAGATATTTACACACCTTTACACCATGTTCTTTTACAACTTTGATGGAGTTAAACACACCAAAATGCAGCTCAAGGGGGAAACTACACTATTTATCCTTTAAACACACAGCTATGGATGTGATTAAATAATGGAGCAAGTTCTGTCAAAATATATTCTGTGAGAAGAGTGAGTATTGAGCAGTGATGCAGGAGTGTGGAAAGAATTATTAAATTGGATTTTCCCATTTTCTTATTCATGCACTGGGCTGTACAAATTCCACATCCCTCCCAAGCAGCCCCAGTGACTCCCCACATTCCCAAGAATGCAGAATTGTGTGGAGGAGGGCACAGGCTGAAGGTCACTGGGACTATTTCTGTGCTGAAATGCTTCCAGAGCAGGGTCCCAGTTAAAAACCTTTCCATTTCAGATTGCTCAGCACAACCTGGCTGTTTGGAAAAAGCCATTTCAAGTCCCAGCACTTCATTAAATGTCTCTTGGTACCAGAGAGGAACAAGTGAACCTGAAGGAAGTAATGGAGCAGCTTGAGAAATGGCAGCTTTCTAAAATCTGCCTTATTCCACCCCAATATAACTTAGCCAACATTTAAAATCTATTTTCATTTAGAATGAGGGTTTCTTGCTCCTTCACAGAGGTTCTGACTTTTTTTTTTTTTTTTTTTGTCCCTTCTGCCTCGCTATTTGTCCCTGTGAGACTCCTCAGACATTTAAGGGCCCATTTTACTGGGGTCAGAGGCCTTTCTGAGCTGCCATCAAATTCCCTGGACAAGGACTCTTGAATTTCCTCATATCTCCCCAACTCCTTGCTCCAGACTATTGGGAGGGATCTCTTTGTGGTGACTCAGAGCTGAAGGTCACACCAGGCAACATTTGCTGCTCCAGCTCCTGCATTTCATCTTCTCCCTCCACCAGCACTGCAAATCCTCCTGAGAGTGACAAACTGGGGAAGATAAAGAAAAATACCCTAAATTTTCCCAAATGATATGTAATAACTACTAGAGGAACAGAATATTTGTGCATTTAGGTGTCAGTTGTATTCATTTTTCTTATAGTATTCATTTGTTGTATTCAGTTGTACTCATTTCTCTTATTTCTCTTATGTCTTCATTTCTCTTCTCTTGTATCCATTTCTCTTTGATTTCCAACACTCAGGTTTTTTCCCCATGGTTCTGCTGTTCCATATATGACTGAAGCAACTCTTGCTGAAGGGAACACTTGAAAAGGCACTGAAGGAATGGGGTCTTCCTTCTCAGGCTGCAAATCCATCTCCCTCCACTTCCAAAGGCTTCTGTGAGTCAGGATTTCCACGAATTTTCAGCTCTAGACAGAGCAGACAAAGAAAAACAATGGGAAGAGAGATGGGTGAATCTGCAGGCAGCCCGCAGATCCCGCACACTGCTCTGTGTTTTGCTTTTCTGTCCTCACAGAATTAATTCCTGTTGCTTCTGCTTGGGAACAGCCTCAGCAGGGCCCAGGCTTTGGCTGCTGGCCCAGCTCCTCTGACAGAAGCGCCTCAGCCGCCTCCTGCTCCGCCACAAATCCACAGCAGCACGTGTTTGTTACACACAGAGCGCTGCTCCTCAATGCTCAGCCAGGCTGGGAAATCGTTCCTGGCCTCCTTTGCTTTCCCCATCGCAGCCGGGAGCAGAAAGGAGGAGCTGCTCCATGTGCAGGCAGCTCCCAAGTTTGGATTTTTGGCTTCCAAAGGCAGCATTAATTCTCTCATTAAGGTGTTTCTGCTCAGTTGGGCTGCCTGTCCTCAAGCACATTTCTTATGCTCAGAAGCTGAAGTAGGAAAAAAATCCTTCCCTGAAAGGTGGGGAGGGAATGGGATGGGATTCCCAGAGCAGCTGTGGCTGCCCCTGGATCCCTGGCAGTGCCCAAGGCCAGGCTGGATGGGACTTGGAGCAGTGGGACGTGACTTTCTGTGGGGTTTTTTCACAGAATTCCCAGAATTCCCAGAATCACTGGGTTGGAAGAGACCTTCAAGATCATCGAGTCCAGCCCATGCCCTAACACCTCACCTAAACCCTGGTATCGAGTGCCACATCCAGGCTTTATTTAAACACTTTTTAGGAAGCAATGACTGATTGTGGCAGGCAGGAAAAGTGCAAATCCCTGCTCCTTATTTGTGGGGCATTGCTCACGGATTGGGAATGGGCTGCAGGGAGCCAGAGCCCCGGGACCAGGAGCTGCTGGTGTCAGCAGATGATCAGGTTGCTGCTTGTGTGTCCTCACCTCCCTTATTAAGTGCACTTGAGGTGATTTTCTCTCCAGATCCCAGGTTTCCTGGTTGTTCTGGAGAATCCCAGAATTGATAGTAAAGCAAAAAAATCATGAGGCACAGCATTAACAGTGGGCTCACAACACAACAAGATTTCCCCCTGTATTTTAAAGTTCCATTTACTTGGCAGAGCTGCTCTCCTGACTTCCAATTTGAGCAGGAAGGTCAGCACAGAACAATGTTTTTGGAGAAGTCACGAGCTATAAATAAATCCCTTCACCCAGCAGATAAACAGCAGAGGGATCTGTGGAATTACATGTCTGGGGATGGAATCCCAGCCCTTCCCCTGCTCCTCCTTTTCCTGCTCCTTTTCCAGCAGCTGAAGGAGCTGCCAGTCACTCATCCCCTTCCCAAAGAGAAACTGGGCATGTGGCACGTTCTGGGAGCTGGGAATGCTGAGAGCACTGAGGCAGGCAGGGAGGAAAGGTGGATTTAGGATCATCTTGCTCCCACCAGCTTTTTCCACGTGCAGAAAGGAGCTGGGAAGCAGCACCAGGGAAAGCCCACAGATGTTGGAAGCTCATCCCCACATCTGGTGGCAGCTTCTGGTGCTTCAGGAGACCGGGGAGTGATGTGGGAATTGGAAATTCAAGCAAAGTCATGAAATTAAACGGCAGCCAGACGATTCCCCCCGTTCAATCCCAGCTCCAGTGCAGCAGATCTGCATCCTGAGGAAGCAGATGGTGCTGTGCATGGAGAGCTCACCACGTGGGGAGGAGGAGAGGCACTGCTGACAGCTGAAGGCTCCAGCCCAGGCAGCTATTTTGGGCCAAAGCACTCCATTCCCATCACACCCAGCACATTGCCCAGGAGAAGCTGTTCCACTGATGCTTCAGGTTTTAGTTTTTATATTTTTCACGTTCTGTGCTGCTTTAGTGTGTTCTGAGCTCCTTTTCAGGGTATGGTGAGCTGTGTGCACAGAGCAGGGAGACAACAGTTCCTGCTCCAGCTGGGCACCAAGGACAAATGCCCCAAATCTCAGCCCAGGAGCACAAACCCCGTGGGCTGGAGAGAGAAAAACAAGCAGGGTGGGACTGCCTGGGCTAAAGCTGCAATGGGACAATGAACTGCAAGGTGCAAATGGAGCAGAGCTGATCCCAGGGAGAGACCCCGGCAGCGCTCGTGCATTTTGGGGCCATTTTGGTTCATCTTGGGTGCAGCCCTGGCTGGGCTCTGGTGCTGCCCACTCATCTGCCTTGCCCAAGGAAATCTGAATTAACCCAGAGCTGATTTATCTCAATCCTGCCTCAGAAGGCTCCACTTTTTGGGTTTTATCAAGAATTTGGTCAAGGGAAGGCGTCGGGGCTGGAATGAACCTCTGGAATAGCCAAGGCACCGAGTGAAATGTGGATTTACACTCTGCAGTCAGCTGAGGGCACAGCTAATTTTAGTCTCAGAGAAGTCACCAAAAAAGGCACCTGTAACCTCAGCTCCCCTCTCACCTCAGCTCTTTGGGACAAGCCTGGCCTAAGGATTTAATCCTGAAGTTAAGCCTGTCATGTTCTGCGGCCAGAAGTGCCTCAGAGTGAAAATGTGAGGCATTCAAATGTATAAATCAATTTTGCAGCCCTTTGCTTAATGCAAATTAAACAGTCTGCACTACAGACACGAAACAGCTGCTAAACAGAGTAAAAATTAATGAAGAAGAAAATGAAGATTGCTTTGCTGCTGCTTTTTATCAATTTGTGCCCAGATCTGAGGAAGGTTTGTGAGAGCGCTGCCAGTTTGCAGAGCCATTCCATGTTGCTGAGCTCCTATTTCCATTTTTGTGGAGTTCTGTGGGCAAGGGGGGAGTTTGTGAGGCATTAATTCCCAGAAATGCTGCACAAACTCTCCCTGCTGTCTGCACTCTGCAGTGCTGCTGCTGCTTGCACCAAAGATCCCTCCAGGGAGCAGCTCTGGGGCTCAGGAGCATTTTCAGTTTTACCTGCTGGGTGTTCTGGGGGTTCCTCGGTCATTTCCCGATTTTCAGGGAGCTCACACCTGGAAAATGACAGGGAAAATCTGTTTGGAATAATCTCTGTCCCCCAAAATTTGTCATGCTCTGGAGATGTGGACCCCAAGTCAATATTTTAGGGATTGTGTTGCCAGTGACTTCAGTGGCCAAACTTTTGTGGCAATTCTGGAACTGGGGCAATTCGAGGCTCTGTAAGTTGGCCAACCCCCGAATTTTCTTCTGAAATATGTCCCAGGTTAAACTTTTCCATTAAATTAACATTGACATCTTTCCTTGATGTACCACCAGGTAGTTTGGCTCTGATATTCAAAGTCAGTAAGATATAAAGGTTAATAAACAACATCCCATAGCTTATTTGGGAAACAAGATAAATGATTGTTTTCTTAAAATAATGTTCCTTTCAGGTATAATTTACATCCTATAAAATGAAAATTTTGTATTTAAAACTAAAATTCTATATTTAGAATGAATATAGAATGAATATGAACATAGAATGAATATATTTAGAGTGAATATGTTATTCTTGAGAAACCAAGAATTATATTCCCTGAGTGAGGTAGGTGTGTGATTTCCACCCCAGGCACCTGCAGGTATTAAACCAGGATGTCTTCCTATTTATAATTTATATATAAAAATTTCACTGCTAATTTATATGTAAAAATTTCACTATTATATTTAATAATTTCACAATAGTGAAATATATATATATTTCATTGTATATATTATGTACATTTAATAGTATTAATAATGTAATGTAATGTAATGTAATGTAATAATATAATATAATATAATATAATATAATATAACATAACATAACATAACATAACATAACATAACATAACATAATATAATATAATATAATATAATATAACATAATATAATATAATATAATATAATATAATATAATATAATATAATATAATATAATATAATATAATGTAATATAATGTAATGTAATAATATGCTGATATTAGATATATTTTATATCTAATGTTGGTGCACACCATTCCACAGCAAAATAATGTGTTTAATAAAAGATATTTTTGAAATATCTTTTAATTTTTATATATTTAAATTAAATATCTTTAAATATCATTTTTATATATATTTATAAAAGATATTAAAACATCAATCAGAAATCTCCCTATGCCTCTCCTTCCACTGACACCGAAGTCACTTGATGGCACTGGGAAATAAATAAAAATCAGATTTTACACATGAAGATGTCCCGGAATTGAGAATGCTGGAAAAGAGAAAGGAGCCACTTGTGTGGAAAATTGCTGTTTGCATTTCCCATCTGCGGATGTTCCTGCTCAGGGGAGATGCAGAGCAGAGCTGTGGGACGGGATTTCTCCGGGGGAGGCAGAATTTCCCTGCAATTCCTGGTGTGTGAGGTGAAATCCTGGCAGTGGCATCAGGAAATGGCATTTGTGATTTAAAAATGGCAATGGTGATTTATATCAGCAGGGATGAAAGCGCTGCCAGAGAGCCCGGCCTGGTTTCTGTTATCCAGCCCGATGGACAGAGCAGGTTCTGGGGCTGCACCCGTGATTCCCCTGCACAGCTGGGCCTGTGGCACCCAAATGGCCCAAAATCAAATTTTCACACCTGCCTGCAAAGAGAAACACAACGTTTCTTTTACTGCACTGCAGTCCTGATGTGAAAAACCCCACTTTTACCGTTGTTATTTATTATCGGTGCTGATTTTTCTATTCTGATTTTGTAGCTCAGCAGAGGAAAAGGGAGGTGAATCCACAGATTTTGGGGGATATTTTAATATTTTAATCTTCAATGAATCACATTATTGTGCACATCTGATTTATGCCAATAGAAGTATTTAAACCTGAGAAAATCTTTTAACTGGGCAGCAGAATTCAGCAAACAGCAACAGCAACATCCCCCAAATTTTAGCATCCCAGAGAATATTATAGAACAGACACCCTGTAGATTTTGGGAGTATTTTTACAAGGAAATCTCCATCAAATTAAACATTTCTTGTAATGATTTTTGGTGACCCATCAGTGTTGTGTCCTCACTGCTCATCCCTAGGGTGAAATAATGGTAAATTCAGCTTGCAGCTGCAGGAAATTAAAGTTTTTCACTGCTATTATTTTTATTTAAGTTATTCTTGTAAACACATTCACAAAATGAAGATTCTTCCAATTAGAAATATTGAATTTTATTTAATACAAGCAAGAAATGACAATGATAAAAATGCTGGTATTATTCAGGCTAGCAAGTAGTGAGAGCTCCTCCATTATCTCACTCTCTATTTTCATTCTGGGTACCACAAAAATTGCCTAGAAAAGCTGAATAAATACTGTTTTGGGGAAAGTGGGAAGATTTATTATTTATTATTTCAGGTTTATTCTGTTTATAACCCACAACTCCTGCATACTGGAGCACAGAACAGACAATGGATTCCGTTTGCAGTATCAGATTATTTGGTCCTGTAGCCAAAATATAACAACAATTGATGTCCTGATGCTTTCACGCTTTGGGCGAGCAGGAGGAGGAGCTGTTGAGCAAGGAATGCTTTTCCCACTTTTCCAAGTCGATAATTCTCCACTTTATTCACAAACCTGGCTCAGAAATCGCTTGCAATTCCTCTTACAAGTGACAAAAACCTAAAATTAAACAGCAGCTGTTACCCCGAACATTGGTGATGGTTTTATTGCTGATTTTTAAAATAATCTGTGAGCGCAGAAGTTCTGCTTCTCTTCCGGGAAGTGCAGAATGAGCCCTGAAATTGGGATTTTTTGGCTCGAGCCACTGGGATGGCTCAATAATTATTGCATTTTTGTCTTCTTGTTTTGTTTGTGTTAGGGTTGGGATTAAAGTTTGAGATGTATTTTGTGTTTGGACTTGGGTGTTCATTATTTCTTACCTATATTGCAGTTTTATAGGCTGTGAGTTCTGTAGTGTTTTAGCAATAAGTTAGGTCTTCTAAGGTTAAACTGTCTAATTAAGAAATGACACAAAATATTTTTACTTTTAACTTAATTATTAATTATTTGAAGTCTACAATGCAGACTTTTCTAACTAATTACAAAATACTATTTAAACTTATGAAAAAGAAAGTTAAGATGAGCTAGCTACTGCTTTAAAACTTCTATTTTGCTTTATATATATATTTTAAAAATTTGTGGGCTCTGGAACCTCCTCATTTCCTCCACAATTCCAAGGTCTGGACCCAAATTGCCATCAGGGAAACACAACCTCACAGGAGTCACAGTTCCACATTGATATTGCAGTAAAATGATAAATAAATAATGAATTATTTGGTGGGAGAGAGCAGCATCCTCCTTATTTTACATTTATTTTATCTTCCATTAAGTATAAAATTAATAGAATTTAAAATCCATAATAGGGATAGTGATATAATAATGTTACGGAATATATATATTAACATATATGGCTAATATTATTAGAATTACTAGCTTGCAGCTAATTATTAGTTTGTAGCTAATAGTGACACATTTATATTGCAGTTAAGTGACAAATAAATAACAAACTTGTAGGTGGGAGAGAGCAACATTCTTCTTGTTTGACATTTATTTTACCTTTCCTAAAGTATAAAATTAATAGATTTTTAAAGCCATAATAGAGATAGTGATAATAATAATATTAGAATATTAGCTACACAGTTTGTAGCTATTAGACAGTGGCACATTTATATTGCAGTGAAATGACAAATAAATAACAAATTAATTGGTGGGAGAGAACATCATCCTTCTTATTTTACATTTATTGTATCTCTCCTTAAGTATAAGATTAATAGATTTTGAAAGCCATAATTGGATAGTGATATAATAATATTATAGAACATCTATATTAATATTATTCGTAGAATTACTATCTTGCAGCTAATTATTAGTTTGTAGCTAATAGAAAGTGACACATTTATCTTACAGTAAAATGACAAATAAAAAACAAATTGGTTGGGAAAGAGCAACATCCATCTTATTTTACATTTATTTTATCTCTCAAGTATAAAATTAATATAATTTAAACAGCTGTAATAGATATATTAATATAATAATATTATTAGAATTATTAGCTACACAATTTGTAGCTAATAGAAAATGACACAGTTATATTGCAGTAAAATGACAAATAAATTATTAGTTGGTTAATGGCAGTGAGCAGCATCATCCTTATTTTACATTTGTTTTCTCTTTCCCTAATATAAAATTAAGAGAAATTTAAAAGCCACAATAGATATCATTAGTATCAATAATATCATTAGAATTATTTGCTACACAGCTTTTTATCAGCTGCACATTTCTGTAAAATCAAAAATATTATTTCCTTCTTGTTTACCTCTGTTCAGGACACCCAGCCTCAGTTTTCCTGAGTATTCATTAAGTACTTTAAGTTAATTAATCAGCTTCATTAGCTACAGGTGCTGCAGCACCTGTGCTGGTACCTCACTCCCCAGCTCACCGGTGCAGATTTTGACATTTTGGGTAAAAAATCTGTGGCACAACTCAAGCACATCCTGACAGAGGGGAAGATAAAGGGGAGAGGTTTTTCTAGGCCCAAAATGGAAAATTTGGGATAAAATGCTAACAGAGTGGTTTGCACTTCTTAAATTTAAAGCAGTGTCATGGTTATAATTAATATTTGTCATTAATTTTGGTGTTCCCCGGAGCTGGATGTAAGAATGGAACACAAAAAGGCTGAAATTGCTAACTTTGCGTTAAGCAGGCTTCAGGTTCTGTCATTTATTCCAGCTGATCTTTGGAAGAAATGGCAAAAAAAGAATTTAGAGCAGAGCAACAAAAGTCCAGAGGAGCTGCTGAAAAACTTGGAATGCTCCTAGGTGAAATTTCTCTATCAGAATTTCAGTTTTGGGGTTTTGTGGTTTGTTAATTCCCTTTGTGTTTGAGGTGTTTGATTCTCGCGCTGCCTCTGACACTCTCTGAGGTTGGTTGATGTTTTGGTTTGGTTCGTTGATGGATTTTGTGTTTTGTGCCCCTCAGCTGGCAGCAAACAGCCCAGGCACGGCATTTAATTGTTTATATTTAAATCTAAATATTTATATTATATATTATTCTGCTCACACACACGGCTCGTGGCTTTCAGTGCTGTCAGTGCAGCAAAATGGCAATCTACAGAAACAGGGCAGAGAAAGAAGAGAGATGCTTTGGGGGTTTTTCCAACAAAATGCTACCTTGGCAAACTCAACTCTTGATTTAATAATTGACAACATCCTGCTTTGTTTCCGTTTTGACAGTGAGCTTGTGAATGGAATTGGGAAACACACAAGGGTCAATTTCATCCTAAAGAAGAATCCCGGGATGGTTTGTGCTGGAAGGGACTTTAATGGGCATCTCATCCTATGTGCAGGGACACTTCTCGCTACCCCAGGTTGCTCCAACAACCAAATAACTCTGATTGAATAATTTTGATTAAATTTTTAAATTATTTTTATTAAAATCCCTTTTATTCTATAATTTTAATTACATTTTGATTGAATAATTTTGATTTTTTTTGGTTTAATTTTTTAATTTAAATCACTTTGATTAAATAATTTCAATTACATTTTGATTAAATAATTTTGATTTTTTAATTTTAAATTTTTTAATTTACATCATATGAGGAAACAATTTTAATTACATTTTGATTAAATAATTTTGATGTTTTTATTTTACAAAGATTGATTTTTATTAAAATAATTTTGATTAAATTTTTTCCTTCTGCTGGCTCCTTCCCCGGCCGTTCCCAGCCTACAACTCCCAGCATGCCCCGCACCCCGCCCGCACCGGCGCGCTCCCGCGGGGGCTGCCGGGATTTGTAGTTCAGCGGCGCGGCGGGGGCGGCGGCCGGGACGCTCCGCCCGGGTGGAAGGAGGGCGGGCCGGCGCCGGGCGCGGGGGACACGGGACGCAGGTACCGCGGGCGGCCCTGGCAGCCACCTCCGGACCGAGCGGAGCGGAGCCGAGCCGCGGCGGGCAGCGGCGTTCGGGAGCCATCCGGCGGCGCAGCGCTCGGCGCATCCATCGGCGGGCCCGCGCCCCCGCGGCACGGACGGGGCGCCGCGGGGCCGGGGCGCGGCCGCCGGGAGCAGCGGGAGCGGAGCCGCAGCGAGCGGAGCGGAGCAGAACGGAGCGCGGGGCTCGGCGCTGCCCGGCCGGCCGAGCATGCACTGAGCGAGCGGCCCCGGGCTCGGAGCCGCCCCGCTGCATGCTGTGGGGAGACACGGTCGCGATAATAAATGATAGAGGATACAATGACTTTGCTGTCTCTGCTGGGTCGGATCATGCGTTACTTCTTGCTCAGACCGGAGACCCTGTTCTTGCTGTGCATCAGCCTGGCCCTGTGGAGTTATTTCTTCCACACGGATGAGGTGAAAACCATTGTTAAGTCCAGCAGGGATGCGGTGAAGATGGTGAAGGGCAAGGTGGCCGAGATCATGCAGAATGACAGGCTCGGGGGTTTAGACGTGCTGGACGCTGAGTTCTCCAAGACCTGGGAGTTCAAGAGCCACAACGTGGCTGTCTACTCCATCCAAGGCCGCAGGGATCACATGGAGGACAGGTTCGAAGTAATCACCGACCTGGTGAACAAGACTCACCCCTCCATCTTCGGGATATTTGATGGGCACGGAGGAGAGGCAAGTGCTCAGCTGGAAATAACCAATAATTCAACAACACCAAAAAAAAAGGGGGGGTGCGGGAGGGGGGATGGTCCAAGGCAAGGCGTGGATGTGTTCTCACCCACCAGGTTTGTGTGGTTGTCTTGTACATTGTGGGGAGGGGATTTCCTTGCTTTTTGTCTCTGAGAAAGGGCTGTGTAATCCTCCCTTCCCTTTATCCCTCCTTACCCCTTCCACTCTCAGCACGGCACAAATGTGCCCGTACCCCCTTTGCCCTTTGCAGTAGTAGAGGTTTAATTGAAGGCAAGGCTGCTGGAGGTGGCTCTGACGTGCGTGGAATAACGATGATGAGCACAAACTCCCCGGAGTCATCTTTTGTTACAGCCAAGTGTGCTGTGATGTGATTTTGGCAGCGGGCTGGCTGCTCCCCCGGACACAGCCGGGCTCATCGGCTGAGGTGGAACAGGAGCGCTGCTGGAGGATGCTAAAGTGTGCAAAATGTGCTCTGGGTAATTCCCTGTCCGGGGAGCCGAGCACAGCGCGGTGTTTGGGAATTGTGTTTGGGAGTTTATGTCATTAAAGCGCGCTGGAGGGAAGGCAGCAGAGCCGGCATCGTGGCGCTCGGGGCTGGGCGACCTCGGCGCTCTGCCGGGCACGCTGGTATCGGGGTATTCCGGGGCTTTGTGGATGACAAATGTTGGAACTGCAGCTTCCTCTGCCTTGAGGATGTGGTGCTGCCACGCAGCTCTTGGTGTGGCACAAGGCACGCGTTTCGTAACTGTGGGCAAGGACGAGGAGTTCGTCCTTGTGTGGCAAAGCAGCTCCGGCTGGCTGTGAGGGAACCCGCTGGGGTGATGGGAGAAACGCTGGGAATTTTCCGTGAGGGAGGGTGTTCCTCCAGATCCGAGAGTCCAAATCCTTCCTGGAAAAGCTCTGGCAGTGCCCAGGCACTCACGGGGCACAGGGGTGGCAGCTGCTGCCCTGCTAAACCTGGAAGGGCTCCTGGAAAATCCAGGCCCTGGGCTCGGCTGCCAGGCTTGGGAAGGAACCTGGGCTCTCCTCGCAGCGTCAGCTCTTTGGCCCCCTTTAAATTAACGCAAACTCTTTGGGTATTGAGGATTGTCGGCTTCATAAAAAACGCTGAGCTCTGTTTTGGGGGTATTCTGTCTGATTTCAGGTGAGCACAGCAGTGCCAGCTCCTCCTGGCATTCCCAGGCCAGTTCCCTGGGCATGGAGGAGCACGGCTGGCGATGTCTGTGGAACACGGGTGGCAATGTCCGTGTGTCCCAAAGCATTCCCAGCTTTTTTCCAGGAGCCCTGAGCAGTTCCTTGGGGCCATCTGGCTCCTTTGTGCCCGGAGGAAGGTGCCGGGCTGTGCCTTTGTGTGAGCTGAGTTTCCTTGTGGGAACCGAGCAGCCCAGACAATTGGGGAAATATCCGAGTGGTGTTTTCAAACAGAGCGCTCCGAGGCTGTGGGATCCCGGCTGAAAGGGGGATCTGATTTCTTTCATTAATTTTGTAGCTTGCCCTGCACGAGATGGCGAGCTGAGGGTATTGAATAACCCCCAACCAACGCAGGGAATGTTGGCATCTCGCTAATGTGCCCCGTGGATATTGCCTGCTTTGTTGGGCATCTTGAAATTCCATCCATGGCACGCATTAATGCTGGACCCGTGGAAAACTCATTGGCCTTTTGTATTCTGCTTCCTCAGAACTTGCTCTGATGGATTCAGTGGCAAAGTACAGGCAGGTTTTTAATTTTGAAAGGTTCAGCAGAACTCTCCACAGATCTTTTCTAAATTTAGTGGTTTATAAATGTACCCGTCTCGCATCTGTTATTCATAATGGAATCCTAAGTGTTCTTCATGGCCTTTACTCCTACAAAAATAAGTTGAGGACCTAATTAGTTTTGAGTTTTACATTTTAGGTAAAACTGTTCAGAAGAACATGAAGTGTGTGCTGAGCATACAGCAAAAAAAAGAAGAACTAATGAGGAACAGTTTTTATTCCTAGCAGGTTTTGAGTAGAAAGCGAGAGAAGAAATAAAAATTGATGCTCTTATTTAATCCCTCGTACATAACACTACATTTTGTGTCTCTATTTGAATGGGGGTTTTGTATGTCTTAATTTATTTTCATTTTTTATGAACATCAAATACTCTGTGAAACACTTCATCTACGCACTTAGCGAAGCCTTTGTGAAGGTTAAATTTTCCATATGGGCTCCCATTAAATTTCTTTATGTGTATTTAAAGAATAAAGAACAGCTGATCCCTGGGGTTACGTGTGAAACAAACTGTTCTGTATGGGGAGAAATTTGTTTTTTCAAACAGCCAATACCAGAAATGAGATGCCAGATTAATTATTTGCAGCTATATGCAAGGGAGCCTGTCTCCATTAATTACTTCCTGCCACATCCCATTGAAGTGGAAGGATGGAGGAGCGTGATTCAAGCAGCTTCAATTACTGTGCACTGCTAATTTATGAAGATTTCTGAGCTTTCATATCACCAACATTTTGCATAAATTCTACTTTTCTCTTATGTCATTTCCTCTTCCAGCTTCCAGTTTTAGCCAGGATAGGTTGGCAGACATTGCTTTGGATTTTGTGGGTGGCTTGAGAAGGGAGCAAGCAAAAATTATTAATGCTCTAGTTTGGTGCAGTAACTTCTGAAAGGCAAGAAGATTTCAGAGAGAAAATTGGATGTGGGGTGTGTAGTGCAGTCTTTTATTGAAGGTTAGTTTCTTGGAGAAACTTCTTTTATTAAAGGTTAATTTCTTGGAGATATAACGGTGATGATGATGATGATAATAATAATGATGATGATGCAGAGCAGGTAGAGGTGAAAGAAGAGACCTTTCTAGATCTTCCTTTCGTCTTTCTGGATTTAGAAGGAATAAAGAAAAGTTGCTGCCTGTTGTCTCACTGATTGACTTTGGCCAAAGGATCATCCTTCAAGGTGACTTAACTTAGAAAAAAAATTCTGTTCTCTCATCAATTTCTTTTTAAGGTTTAAAAATGGCTTGAGTGCTTTTCTTTTTCTTGCCCTTTTCCCTTTATTTAGGAATTTTGGGGCTGTCCAGGCTGGAAGATGGAGCACTATCAAACTCTACAAATGACCAAATAACAAATGATGAGCTGGGAAACTGAGCAGAGGAAAGGCTGGCTGCTTAATGAGAGTGATTTCCCTATTTTAACTACCATTTACTCTCAAATATTTAAGGTTTAAGCACGCAGTTTAATGAGATCTCAGCATTAGACAAGGGCAAGATAGCTCAGCTCCCATCTGCAGTTTTATAGTTATGGCTCTGCTGTAAATCATTGGTTTTTTCCTAACCCTGTGGGGTGAAGGTTTTAAAAATAATTATGGTAATAGATAGTACCTTCCTCTGCCTGGGCTTGTTTGCAGTTGTAAACGGATGTGGGAAATTACAGCTCGGTAACTGTCTCATAAAAAAATGTCTCTTTTTTATTTCCCTCCACCTCCTGAATGGGGACGTGGCGAGACTTGTCCCTCATGATGTGTAGCTGTGGGGAAGACCTTTTTCTGCCTGGAATAATTGGGCTCTGGAGCTGCTGAGCCAGTGGTTTAGGATGGAAAATACACATTTTTATTTTTATTTTTTATTCCCAGCACAGGGAAAGGCTGGGGAGCTGGGATGGGGAAGGAGAGAACGGTGCGGGGCTCAGGACCCTGATATCAGCAGCACCAAGTGCTGGCTGAAGTCTCTGGTTACTGATTAACTGAGAAAGACACCAAAAAAAAAAGGGAAAAAAAGAAAGGGAAAGGTCAGAAGATAACGGTGGAGAGTCCTGAGGAGCTGGTGTGAGGCTGTGGAATGGGAATGCTGAGGTGAGGCCTGGAGGAGAGGGCACTGTGCCAGCTGTGTTTGAGTAAAGCTGCTGTGCATTCCAGCCCAGCTCTCTGATCCTGACAGCAGAAGGTGTTTGTGCTGTGCTGAAACAAGAGAAAGCTGCCATTTTCACAATTTAGTTCATTTTTTGGGGTTTTTTTAATCTGCTAATTCTCATTCCAGCCCCATCCCTGTGATGCTGAACTACTTAAGCAATGTCAGCAATGAAAATTTATCTATCAGGCTTTTGAGTCAAGGCCATTCAGGACTGATGGCTTGGGATTTTATAAAAGGTGGGAATAAATCAAACACAGGCTTTGGAGTTTCTCTGGATGTTACAGCCCAGTTGTAAGAAGAAGTCTTTGAGGGTTTGCAGTTTTTAAACAGAAACTGCCAGCATGGTTTTCCTTTTATAGTAACTTCCTTTGGTTTCTAATCTAGAATCTATTGCAAAGTGCCCAAATGTTTGAATAAATATTTACATAGGTGAGGTCATGGTGGTAGGCAAGTCCCAAATCTGCTTATGAATTCCCCTCCAGTGGCCTAAAACACAAGTCAGAAATGATCTACAGGAACATTCCTGTCATTTTGTTCAGTTTATCCAAGTTTTATTCTTGCATATCATGCTCCAGGATTATGATTTTCAGCCTACAACACCATACTGATTCGATTCAGGGTTAAACTCTACGCTCATTTGCTGTACAAAAATTGATTAAAATGCTGTAAAAAGCTGTAATTGGAAGGAGGGACTTTAATTGCTGCCATTCAGGGCTGTATCATTGGGTGTAGGATTGAGCCTTTTTTCAATTCTGATAACAATCAAGAAGCCAATTAATTTTTAATGTGTTTTGCCAGCTTTGTTTTAATCGGTGTGTTTCCCTGTCTGGGCTCTCAGGTTGCCAACAGATTGCCACTGGTTTAATGAAATCAATTTTGATTATGAGAGGCTTTCAGATTATGAAAGTCATTGAAGTTTTCCCCATGAACTTGAGGAACTCAGGACTCCTCCACGGGACGTGTCCCTGTTGGGAATTGCTGTCAATGGGGAGGAAACAATCTTGGAGCAGTGGGATTTTATTCATTTCTGTCCCTAGCTCAGGAGTTTGGGTATTTTTGTGTGAGAGAAAAAAAAAAAAAAAAAAATTCAGGTCCTCTGTCATGTGGGTTAATTAAACCAGCAGATTGCTCTGCCTCCAGTGTGGCGTTTCCAGCAGCTCTTTTGGAGCACAGTAGGATTTCTCCTCCCTCCCTTTTTGCTAGAAACCCAAATATTTACGGTGTAAATTGTGCCTTAAAGCTGTGATTTGGCTTCTGGCAGTTTCACTTCTGAAACAATCTCCTGGCACGTGGTTGCTGTGTTGTGCTGCTGGCTGGTTGCTGCTGGTGGCTGCAGTTTCCTGCAGCAGTTTTGGCACTGTGGCCATGTCCCATGCTCGTGGCAGGATTCCCATGCGCTGCTTTTGCCACTTCTCAGTTTTTTATTCATTTTTTCAGCACTTTTCAGCCCTGCCCCTCTTCAGCTGGGGTTTTGTGTCTTCCTCAGCACGCAGGTGTTGCCTGCTCCGAAGTGAAATTCCAGCTTTCCTCAGCCTCAGCAGCCTTTGGACACGTTGATCTGCTCAGAAATGAGTGGGACTGTGCTGTGAGATGAGCCAGGTTTGGGGATCCAGCACTGGAAGTGTCCAAAGGCTTTGGAGCATCTTGGTCTAGTGGGAGATGTCCCTGCCCCTGGTATGGGATGGGTTTTAGGGCCCCTTCCACCCCAAAGCAGTGTAGGAAAGGCAGTGCAGAGGAACCTGGCACTCATTTTTCTCAGGTCTCAAGGTTTAGTTCTTGCTCTTCCTTCAGAGCACAGCACAGAAACCCTGACAGATCTGGGAAAAGGAACAAAATGCTCGTGTGCTCCTCCTGCTTTGAATCTCTGCCCTTGCAGGGAGACTTCCAAACCTAATTTAAGGGCAGCAGCTGCTCTAATTGTGAACAGAAAGTCACACGCCTCTCGCTCCAGTTTTTCACTCAGTAATTTTTGGTAAATTCTCCAAGTTTAAGTAAATTCAGCCCTTTGGGCCCTACTGCACCCCCTGCTCTGTGCCCCACACAGACTCCTCACCCCCATTCCTCATCCCTGCTGGTCCTGTGGCCACTCTGCTGTCCCTCATCCCTCAAACCCTCAGGGAATGCTGTGTCCCAAGGAGCTGTGCCCATTCCAGGTCCCCTGGGATAGATTTTGCTCTTTAAAACAGATTTTGGAACTCCAGTTCCCCCTGGCTGCCCCTCCTGGAGCTCAGGTTCTCCAGATCCCAGCCCAGCTGGCCAGACCAGTTCCTCTGGCCCAACCCCAGCCCAGGAGCTCTCCCATGTAGGAGATGGTCATCAGCACTTAATGACTATTTCTTTATGAGCCTGTAGAGTTTCACTTCACCCAGAAGGTCAGGAAACAGCAAAAGCAATCCCAAAAGGGAGTTTTCATCCTGGCAAAAATGTCCAATGCTGGATCTCCAGGCTGTTGTAATATGTGTGTAAAATCAAGAGTTGTAACAAGCTGCAGATTTTTTTTCTCTCTTTTGGACTGTTTTATCTGCTTTTACTCCTGTTTTTTAGCTGGTGTTTAACACTTCAATGTTAAACACTGGTGGTTTTATTAAAGCAGTTTAAAGCTTGTGCCAAAAGTAGGTTTAATTTGAAAGCAGCATGGCTTTGAAAAAATGCAAATTTCATTACAGTTTATGAGAGAAGAAAGGTTTGCAGGTGCCAGAATACTGACAAATACTCAGGGTAAGTGAGACTGGTGAGAATGGTAAATTTTAGTTGAAATAATTGCTCATTCATGCCGTGAAATTGATGTCTATATGGCAAATACAGCCTGGACCAGATCAGGCCTGATCCAGGAAGGATCAAGGGGAATATTTTGGTCCTGCTAAAAACCAGAAATAACAGAAAGCTGTTGTTAAGAGCAGACTCTCAGCTCTGGAGTGGTTTGCCATCAAATAATGTAGATGGAGGAGAAATCCACTTTTCTTTCTGCTCCTGTGGAAAAGCCATCCCAGAAAAGCAGCTGGTGGTGGAAACACTGAGCTGGGATCTTGGGATTGGGGTGTGGGGTGAGGAGCAAAGGGGACGGGGGAAAGAGGGGTGAGAAAAGGGGACGGGGGAAAGAGGGGTGAGAAAAGGGGATGGGGGAAGGAGGGGTGACAACAGGGGACAGGGGAAAGAGGGGTGAGAAAGGGGAGAAGGGAAAGAAGGGTGAGAAATGGGGACAGGGGAAGGAGGGGTGAGAAAAGGGGAGAAGGGGAAAGAGGGGTGAGAAAAGGGGAGAAGGGGAAAGAGGGGTGAGAAATGGGGAGAAGGGGAAGGAGGGGTGAGAAAAGGGGACAGGGCGAGAGGGGTGAGAAAAGGGAAGAAGGGTGAGAAAAGGGGAGAAGGGAAAGAGGGGTGAGAAAAGGGGAGAAGGGGAAAGAGTGGTGAGAAAAGGGGAGAAGGGGAAGGAGGGGTGAGAAAAGGGGATGGGGAGAAGGAGGTGTGAGCAGAGTAGAAAAAGAGAAAGGGATGAGCAGAGTGGACAAGGGAAAAGAGGGGTGAGCAGAGTAGACAAGGGCAGAGTGGAAGGAAGGATGAGCAGAGTGGACAGAAGGAAGGTGGAATGAGCAAAGGGGACAAGGGCAGAGAAGAACGAGCGTCATTGTTTGGGTTAAGCCCATCCCCACGCCCCGAGAGCAGTGAGGTAGCACAAAGGACCGTCCTGCTGCTCCTGGCTGTGATGCTGGAACATCTCCTGCTCTCATCATGTGTGACCCTCCCAGCTGTGGGAGCAGTGACATCTCCAGCCACGCGATCACGGGGTGTTCTCACTGCTGAGCCACATCACAGTCAGCCACGGCTCCTCATGTGGGCAAACCTCAAAGCTCCCCTGGAGAAATGAGCACTTATTTGCATTTACTTTCAGCACCAAAATGTTATCCCTTGCAGATTTGCTCATTGTCGTAAGTGTTGATAAAGCCTTTTTTATTTTTTTGCCTCTGAATCCCCTTCAGGGGTAAACATCTGATTTTATTAAGTTCTGTTATAATAGCTGAAGCTGTCATACAGTGCTGCTTTCAATCAATATGCTTTTTTATGTAATAAATCTCTTTACTTTTCATTCTCTTCCCGAAAGAAAACTGCTGGAGGGTGTGAAACATTTCTTCTGGGGGAAAAGTGCGTGGTCCATAATACAGCTCTGTGCTGTGCCACTACTTTAAACTTCATTTTAAATGGGAATGTGATTTATTTCCAGGTAATCTGTGCATGCACTGCATTTTCCCTGGAATGTGTGCTCCCTCCAGACAAACACTGAGCTATTGAAATATCTGATTGTGGTTGGCATGAAATAAAATCTCTGTCCAAAGCTGTGTGCTTCAGGAATGAAGTGTGGGAGTAGGAGGAAGGGGAGAAAGAACACGCTTGTCTCTTTAGTGTTCTTGATGTTTATACCCCTGAGCTTTCATCTGCTTTCGTGCTTTGCAGAGTGAATGGTGTTTTTCTGATTTTTATAGCTTTTGTTTTATTGCTCAAGTGTTTTTGGAGATGTCTAAGACATTATGTAGGATGTAGAAGGTGCTTTTCGTGCTGGGTTTTTTTTTTAACGTGGGATATATGTGATGTGGTTCCTGTGGTTTTATTTCTGCTGGCAAGCAGGGAAGTTGGGCAGCAGTCTGGATAATCCCACCAAACAAAACTAATTTTTCATGTGGTATTTATTCCTAATTATCTGAAGTTTGGCTGTTTATTACTGTGGGAGAAAAGGGGAACCACAGCTGAAGTTTGGCCCTTTATTGGTGTGGAAGGAAAGGGAAATCCTGGCTGAAGGTTGGTGAAAAAAGGGAAACCACATCTGAAGTTTGGCTCTTTGTTGGTGTGGAAGAAAAGGGGAATTAGAGCAGCAGAAGCAGCAAAAACCAGTCTCCAGCTCCCAAGGAGGAGAGAAGCAGCAGCCCTGGGAAGGAGACAATCCCAGTTCCCCAAAGTGGAGTTAACTCAGGGATGTGCACTTTGGTGGGAGATGCCAAACTGGTGGAATCCATCCAACACCTGAGGGGCTGGATTTGTTTTAGGCGATTCCTGAGTCAGGATAATCCTGGTTTTATTTGGTGCTGGATTTGTTTTAGGTGATTCCTGGTCAGGCTGATCCTGGTTTTGTTTGGTGCAGGATTTTTGTGTGTGGAGATTCCTGGGTCACGATGATCCTGGTTTCCTCTCAGAGCTGGATTTGTTTTAGGTGATTCCTAGATCAGGATGATACTGGTTCACTCTTGTTGCTGGATTTAGGTTGTTTTAGGTGATTCCTGTGCCAGGATGATCCTGGTTTTATTTGATGCTGGATTTGTGTGTGAAGTGATTCCTGAGTCAGGATGATCCTGATTTTATTTGGTGCTGGATTTGTGTGAGAGGTGATTCCCATGGTCAGACTGATTCTGGTTTTGTTTGGTGCTGGATTTTGATTCCTGGTCAGGCTTATCCTGGTTTTGTTTGGTGCTGGATTTGTTTTAGGTGGTTCCTGCTCAGGATTATCCTGGTTTTGTTTGGTGCTGGATTTTGATTCCTGGGTCAGGATAATCCTGGTTTTGTTTGGTGCTGGATTTGTTTTAGGCGATTCCTGGTCAGGCTGATCCTGGTTTTATTTGGTGCTGGATTTGTTTTAGGCGATTCCTGGTCAGGCTGATCCTGGTTTTGTTTGGTGCTGGATTTTGATTCCTGGGTCAGGATAATCCTGGTTTTGTTTGGTGCTGGATTTGTTTTAGGCGATTCCTGGTCAGGCTGATCCTGGTTTTCCCTCAGAGGCTGGGGAAGCAGCCAGCCCCATGTTTTGGCATCTCTCCTTTGCGGCTCTCCAAGCAGCCCTTGCAGTGCTGTAACCCCGGGTGTTTTGGGCACTAAACTTTGCCCTCTTTGTTTCTGCCACATCTCTGCCGTGCTGGCACAAATTCCAGCCTGAGCTGTTGCTCAGGACAGAGGAACAAAGAGTGGGAGCAGCTGCCGTGGTGCCAGTGCCAGTTGGCATCAGCCAGCAGAGAGAGCCCCAGGCAGCCCCCATCAATATCAATATTAACATAAAACTGCTTCATCCACAGAGAATTCGGGGTGACACACCCTCATTCTCCTCAGTGTTTGGTGCTGTCATATAAAAACCATCCCCGAATTTGACTTTTGAAAAGCCTGAGGACTGCAGTCTCAGGAGTGGCTTGGGCGTGAAGCAGTGAGGGAACTCTCAGAGGGATGAGCGTTGCATGAAGGGTTTGTAATCCTTGGCAATTAGGAAATTGTTGCTGAGGTTAATGGGGATATTATTTTTAACTTTGAGGGCAGGAGTAATCTCCTGCCTCTGGGATAGAATCGTTTCAATCAGTGCTTTAAATAAGCACTTTCTGGGATGGTTTAAATTGACAAACATTCAAATCATCAACCTGAATTCTTTTTTAGCTGTTATGTACCCTGATATATTCACATTATTTTTATTTTGCATCGAGGCAGAATGGTATTTACTACCAGTGTTTAGTTGTGTCAGGTTGGCCGTTTTTCCCTGTTTTTTTCTTTTTTGTGGATATCATTACTGTAAATAAAAGCAGAATGAAAAGCTAAATGAGAAGCCAAATACTGTGATGAGATCAGGAACCTTCTCCTCAGGCTCCATTTATAACTGGAATTGTAGACAGACAAGAATTGGAGATAATTCTGCTCAAAGTAACCACATCTTCAAAGAAAATGATGGCAAAATAATAATTTATTTTTAAAAACCACAATTTTTTCCTGCTTTTAGGAGAAACTCCTAGGGGCTGGTTACCACTCTTTTTTCTTTAACCTTCAGAGGAAAACACGTGCTGTTTACATCTGTAATTCCAATTAATTGTCATATTAGGGGGATAGATTAGGGTATATTCTCGAGATTTGAGAAATAAATTTCATTAATAGTTTTATTTTTGAACAATTTAAAAAAAAAAAGGTAACTTAACATTCATTCTTTCAGGTGTGATTATTTTCAATATCCCAGGCCATGTGAACCGCTTGCAGTCAGTAAACATTTTAATTAGATTTTTTAAGGTGATAGAGTATATTCTCGGGCATTGAGAAATAAATTTTTGTTAATAGTTCTACTTTTAAACACCTTTTTTTTTTTAAAAGAAGCAATTTATTTGCCCTTTTTGTGTTGTATCACAGCTCGGGGCAGTAACTGCACACGGGTTCAGGCTGCAGCACTGCATGTGATGAGTAGAAAAATATTCCAAATAAATTTAGGGAATAACTTGGGATGCTTTGGAGCACTCCAGGCTTTTGAGCTGCCTCAGTTGGACTTTGTGTATTTTAAAGTGTCCAAGTAAACATTCACTCTTCCAGGTGGGATTATTTTCATTATCCAAGGCCATTTGAACCTCTTGCAGTTACTAAACTTTTTATTTAGATTTTTTTAAGGTGATAGAGTATATTCTCAGGCTTTGAGAAATAAATTTTTGTTAATACTTTTACTTTTAAGCAACTTAGAAAAAAAAAAAAGGCAACTTATTTGCCTTTTTGTGTTGTATCACAGCTCTGGGCAGTAGCTGCACACAGGGTCAGGCTACAGCACTGCATGTGATGAGTAGAAAAATACTCCAAATAAATTTTAAAAATCTCTTGGGATGTACTGGATTACTCCAGGCTTTTGAGCTGCCTCAGTTGGAGTGTGTGTATTTTGAAGTGTCCCTGTAAACATTCATTATTCCAGGTGTGATGATTTTCATTATCCGAGGCTGTCTGAACCTCTTGCAGGTAGTAAACATTTCAATTAGATTTTTTAAGATTATATTCTTAGATTTTTAAGAATATACTCTCAGGCTTTGAGAAATAATTTTTTATTAATAGTTTTGCTTTTAAACAACTTTTGTTTTTTAAAGGCAACTTATTTGCCTTTTCATGTTGCATCACAAGGGTCAGGCTGCAGCACTGCATGTGATGAGTAGAAAAATATTCCAAATAAATTTAGGGAATAATTCAGGATATGTCGGAGCACTCCAGGCTTTTGAGCTGCCTGAGTTGGTGTGTTCTGGAGTGTCCCTGTAGGCATTGCCCTGAGAGCTGAGCTGCAGGCAGAAGAGCCAAGGAAGGAGTTTGCAGCTGCAGATGGGGAGGAGTTGTCTCAAGTGCAGCTTTTAAAAGCTTTTTTGGCACAGTGGTGTCCATCTTATTACGGAGAGACCTGCCTGGGAGGGAGGATGGTGTGGGTGAGTAACAGGAGAGGCTGTAACCTCAAACCTATTATAGAAAAGAGATATTTTTACTGGAATGTTTTGTTGCTGAGTTTCCCAGCACCTGCAATTGGCAGGAGAGCTAAACACAATTCCAGTGGCAAACACCATTCAACTGAGACTTTTTTTTTTTAATACAAAAATTGAAAACTTTGTGGTTTTTTTTCTGTCTCAGTGGCTTTAATTGACCTCCCTGGGCCTCTGATTGAAAGCCTCTCAAAAGTGGGTCACAAAAACATGTTCTACCTCTGTGAACAGGTGTTTCCAGCTCATTTTACAGGCTCAAATTTCTGCTTATGTCTCTTGGCTGCTCTCACACGAGTCAGGATCACAACTGAAAATAGAAATTTGTAGCCCCTCTCTTGTTTTCTCCCACAGGCAACTGCTCCTTTATTTATTTGTTTTTTGTGAGACTCCCCCTGTGTGCCTTCTGTTATTTAATGTGACACCAGCACCTTCCTGCTGGGCTCTGCAGGCCCCAGGTGCTTTGTTTAATGGGATTATTAAGAAATTAATGGCACCTAAGACAGGGCAGTTCCAATTCTCATTCCAGATCGTGGACCTGGGTGGTTTTTTCACACCAAAATGAGAAACCCTGGTTTGAACCTGGGCCAAACCTTGAGCTGTTGGGCGTCTTTTAGATGCATTTTGGTTTGAAACAGTTAAAAAAATGATCTAAATAGCCAGGCAGGGGTGGGGAAGTGGGGATTTCTGATCCCTGCCTTTCTCTTATGTGCAGAATTTGTGGCATTATGGACACCACAAAAAGAGCTTGACTTCTTCATTTATCACAAAATGAACTGAAGCTCTCAGCAGCCCAGAGAGGTTTGAGGGAAAGTTTAAACAACAACAGTGAAGCAAGAAAAGTCTTTTCCTTTCTAGAAGTGTGGTGGTTTCAGGACGCCCACAAGTGAATTAACGCCAGAAGTGAATTAATCCCAAAAGTGAATTTACCCCAGAAGTGAATTAATCCCAAAAGTGAATTTACCCCAGAATTTCAGCCCTTTTTTCTGAGAGCATCACCCCTGTGCTCACCTGGCCCTGGGAAAAGAACTTGCTGTTCCCTCTCCTTGCAGCAGGAGCCTTTCCATGCAGGCAGGATTTGGAAAATTTGGAATAATTTTCCCTCTCTGGAGCAGCACAAAGGAGAATCTGCAGGAAATGAAAGTGTTGCCTGTGGCTGAAGGGCTGCAGGTGCTGCAGGGTGGGTTCCTGGGGTTGAACTCTTTCTTCTCTCTCATTTTCTGCTCTTGTTTAAAACATGCCCTGGAAAAACTCAAAACCTCCTGGAAGCTTTTGATCCAACTCCTCAGAGAATGGGGATGTGGGCATGGGCACTGAGCTCTGATTTAAATAAAGAATTAAAAAAGTTAAATTAGGGAACATAACAGGGTTTATGATTCTGATGAAAACGCCCCAGAAGATCGAGTTAAGTGGTTTTTTGGTTTTCGCTTTCAAAGTTCCCTTAATAAAACATTTAAAGCCTCCAGATCTGTCTTGAATGAAAGTTGTGTATTGCAGGAAAACTGCTCTTAGCAGTGAGGGGCGTTTCAAGGTGACCAGGGACGAGTTGGGAACAATAAAAAAAATTAAATTAATTACATTGTGGGTGAGGCTGCCTGTGTTTTATCCTCCCTCTGCACAGCCACATGAGGACAGGAAATCCAATGAAGAAAGCTGAGCAGGATTTTGTTATTGCCTAAAGCTTAGACAACTCCACACCACAGGAAAGAACCTCCAGGCATTATTTTTGTGCAGCAGGAACTGGTGACATGTTAGGGGGAAAAAAGGAAACAAAGAGAGAGATAATGAATGGTCAAAAGCAGCAAATATGTATATTTTGTAGGGAGAAGTAATTAGAGGTAGGAATGAGCTCCCGCTCAGCCCTGGGCTGCCAGGGGATCTCAGCTCCCCAACAACCAGTTTGAAAACACATCAGAGGTGCCTTTTTTCCTGCTCTCATTAAGCTCCGGCAGCCAGGGATGGCATTATCGAAATGTCAGGGTTCAAGAGGCTGCCAGGAAAGGGCTCAGAGCAGGGAAATGCATCCAGGCACTCCAGCACAGCTCTTGGTGCTCTCCTGTGTCTGCAGGGGCACCTCCAGGCAGCACAGCTCCCATCCCATCCCTGGGCATCTGGAACAGCAAGCTGGAAATGTGGAATTGTCACTGTGGGAGCAGCTGGAAATGGGAATTGTCACTGTGGGAGCAGCAAGGTTCAGCTGGAAATGTGGAATTGTCACTGTGGGAGCAGCTGGAAATGGGAATTGTCACTGTGGGAGCAGCTGGAAATGTGGAATTGTCACTGTGGGAGCAGCTGGAAATGGGAATTGTCACTGTGGGAGCAGCTGGAAATGTGGAATTGTCACTGTGGGAGCAGCTGGAAATGTGGAATTGTCACTGTGGGAGCAGCAAGGTGGAAATGTGGAATTGTCACTGTGGGAGCAGCAAGGTGCAGCTGGAAATGTGGAATTGTCACTGTGGGAGCAGCAAGGTGCAGCTGGAAATGTGGAATTGTCACTTGGGAGCAGTTGGAAATGTGGAATTGTCACTGTGGGAGCTGCAAGGTGGAAATGTGGAATTGTCACTTGGGAGCAGCTGGAAATGTGGAATTGTCACTGTGGGAGCAGCAAGGTGCATCTGGAAATGGGAATTGTCACTGTGAATCAATAAGGTGCAGCTGGAAATGTGGAATTGTCACTGTGGGAGCAGCAAGGTGCAGCTGGAAATGTGGAATTGTCACTGTGGGAGCAGCAGGGTGCAGCTGGAAATGTGGAATTAGCTGGAATTGTCACTGTGCCCTGTCCTGTGCACCAGGCACAGGGCAGTGATCACTGCATCACTCAGGGGTGACAGTTATCAATATAATTATCAATATCCCAAGCCATGGGAACCTCTTGGAGTTAGTAAGCATTGTATTTGGAATGATAGAGTATATTCTCAGACTTTGAGAAATAAGTTCTGTTTATAGTTTTACTTTTAAACAACTTTTTTGGTTTTTTGTTTTTTTTAAGCAACTTATTTGCCTTTTTGTGTTGTGTCACAAGGGTCAGGCTGCAGCACTGCATGTGATGAGTAGAAAAATACTCCAAATAAATTTAGGGAATAATTTAGGATATATTGGAGCACTCCAGACTTTTCAGCTGCCTGGCTTGGAGTTTGAGTTTTCAGAAGTGCCCATGTAAGCATTCACTCTTTTGGGTGTGATTATTTTCAATGTCTGTGGCCATTTGAACTTCCTGGAGTTATTAAATATTTTAATTAGATCTTCTCTGCATCAATTGGATAAGAGTGGAGCTGCTGTAAATTGCAGCTGGATTCCAGAGGGGCCAAAGCCAGGCTGGGTTGAAGTGCCAGGTGCATTCCTTGGATACCTGGCACTGAAAATGGGGCTTTTTTATCCCTGCATTCCTCTTTTATGTGCAGAATTTATGGCAGTAAGGGACAGCACAAAAAGAGCTTGACTTCTTCATTTATCAGAAAATAAACTGAAGGTCTGAGCAGGCCAAAGGAGGTTTGAGGGAAAGATTAAAAACAACAGTGAAACAAGTAAAATCCCCTTTCCTTTCCTTTCCTTTCCTTTCCTTTCCTTTCCTTTCCTTTCCTTTCCTTTCCTTTCCTTTCCTTTCCTTTCCTTTCCTTTCCTTTCCTTTCCTTTCCTTTCCTTTCCTTTCCTTTCCTTTCCTTTCCTTTCCTTTCCTTTCCTTTCCTTTCCTTTCCTTTCCTTTCCTTTCCTTTCCTTTCCTTTCCTTTCCTTTCCTTTCCTTTCCTTTCCTTTCCTTTCCTTTCCTTTCCTTTCTTCCTTCCCTTCCCTTCCCTTCCCTTCCCTTCCCTTCCCTTCCCTTCCCTTCCCTTCCCTTCCCTTCCTTTTTTCTTTCCACAATCAATTCATTTGTTAATAGAATTCTGGTAAAGATAAGAATATCTGGGTTAAATTCTGCTCTGTGTGAGCGATTTCAGTACTAATTACTCATTCTGTGGGTATTACATTTTCTTATTTTACATGCAGCTTTTTAAATCCTTATGTCTCAAAAACCTGAATTCTAAAAGGAATTAAACAATCTGGATTTAGATGGTTTTGAAGCACAGGCATGGAGGTTTGCAAAGCACAATCTCTGGATTTCATCACAGTTAGCAATGCTTTTTTCTGGACGAGGAATTTGCATAGAAATTCATGTCATGAATCAAGCATGGGGAGAAGCATTTGTGGGTCACTGTGGGGATGTGAACAGCAGCAGCTCCAAAATGCTCCTTTTCTTGGATTTCTACCCTGAAAATACATTTAACAGAGGTTTATGAACAGCTGAGAGGGATCATCTATAAAGTAAAACCAGTTCTTACCTCTGGATTGTTTCAGAGATAACCTGAGCAGTCTGGGCCAGTGGAATGAGGTGATCTTTAGGATCCTTCCTAACCCAAGCTGTTGTAGGATCAGTGATATTTAATTTATTTATTGTCATAGGAATCCAAACTGACTGTAAGGGATGCTCATCCTCCCATCCTTGCTGTGCCACGGCAGCTGCAGGTGGGAGAGCTCCTTGGAGTAACTTTTTGCTCCCATTTTGTAAAGGTTGCTCAAAACTTTGCCCTGAAATTGAAATTCATCAATTTTTCAAATTTTCCCACCCGGGGCAAAAAGTGTAGCTTTATGTTGGCTGGATAATGCATGGCTCCCTGCGTGTGATCCTGCTGCTGCTTTCCTGGCAGGGCATTGGTCTGGAGGAGATGGAAACAGAACCTGGAGACCAAAAAATCCCAAAATTTCATCAGGATGTGAGGAGAACACAGAGAGGCTGAGGCTGCAGCTGGATCCAGCTCATCCCTGTGGTTTTTTGGGGTGTCCAGCACTGCTGCTTGTCCTCTCCTGGTTCTCCCAGCTGTGTTTGCTGGAGCTGACAGAACTGGAGTGGAATGACAACAATTCCTGATGCAGGGAACGCCCTGGGACCTGTCCAGAGCCTGCTGAACTCGTGGGTGTCACTGCAGCAAAACAAAAACACAGGGAAAATACAGGGGAAAACCCAGCTGAACAAAGCTTGGGGCCTTATGGAAGAAAAAGTGGAGATTTCTGTGGCAAAAATTAAAAATACCCCAAGGAAACCTCGTGATGCTTCCCCAGCTACAGGAGGTCCCTCTGAAAAGTTGCATTTTGAATTTATCAGAGCCAAATGTCAGGAGTTGAAGTCAAAACCATGTGGGAAATGAAAAATCTGTGGGCACTGTTGGTGTTTAGGTCTATTAGTCAAGAGGACCTGGAAGATTTGTTGTTTTAAAGTGTTCCAAGTGCAGAATGGGATTGGGGCGTGAGAGGCTGAGCTCTGTGATGTTCCTGCCTCCAGAATGGGGTGCTGATCCCAAACCTCCCCTCGCTGATCCTTCCCGGGGCAAAGCACAGCTTGCTCTCCAAATATTTTGAGTAGCTGCTGTAAACATGAGCCTTTAAATCCATTTTTGGGTTTATTAATTATTTATTTACTGGATAGCGCTTTGCAAACTTCTCTGTTCGTGCTTCAAAACCATCTAAATCCAGATTGTCAAATTCCATTTAGAATTATTTATTATTGTTGGATTTATTAGCCCCCATCTGGAATTAATCCTGTCTTAAGATATTAATTCTCTTCAGAGAAATAATGCAGTTTAATTTTTAAAATGTGGATGTGATCATATTCATTTTATACTTATTTCATATTCACTTTATACTGACATTATATTCATTTAATACTTACTTCATACTCATTTTATACTCATTTCATACTCATTTTACTGTCATACTCTGATTATTTGATCTTCCTCAATCCCAATAAATAACAGGGAAATAAATAACATTTCTTGTAATTCTTTAGGGTTGTTTTGAGGTAATGACCATCCTGTGGCAAATCTTGATTGCACATTTCTTTCTTGAAAAATTATAGTGTTCGAAAAACTTGCAGTTATTTTCACACTGAAAGAAAGTAGAAAAGAAGAGAAAATTCTGCTGAAGTTTAAAGGATGTTAATCTCTAAGAACTGCAGGTTAAGTCTCCATTTGATTCTTACTTACTGTACCAAAACCGTGTTGTTATTACTGTTTTAAGTTTCTGAACTTAAAATTATTATTATTATTATTATTATTATTATTATTATTATTATTTAAGTTTCTGAACCTCTGTAGAAAACATGCAGATTAAACTGTTTCTTTAATTTTTAATTTTTAATTTAATTTTTCTGAGCAGCTGTGTTGCAAGCAAACATCTCATTCCAAGACCATGGAAATACACTTTTTGGGAATGACCATCACAGCTGTGATGCAAACTGGAGCAATTTCCTATCAGAGCAAGAGCGCCTGCAAATTAATCTTTTTTTTAAATATATATAGAAATGAAAACAAATTGAAACAAACCCGTAATTTGATAATATTTTGACTGGGTGAGCAGTTTCCTTCAGCCCTCAGCAGCCCAGTATAAATAAAACGCCAGAATTGCTGTTCCAGGAGGTGTCTGCAGCAGGAGCTCTTTGGGATGAGATTTTGCTCCTTGTTTTTCCTGGCAGAATTAATGGGATTTTATTCCCCATCTTTTTTTTTTTTTCCTTTCTCCTACATAAAAACCTGCATGGTTGTGTGCAGCCCTCATCCTGTGATGGAAAAGGGAGAAAATTCCCATTTCTGGGAGCCCCTCCAGTGTCCTGAGTGCGACAGCACATCCCAGTGATGGTCACAAATAACCCTTCCCTTGGGCTGCCTTGCCAGGGAGAAAATATTCTTTACGCTGCATAAAACCCACTTGGTATTCTTAAATATGCATGAAATTAAACAGATATTTCTCCCAAGGCAGGGGTTCTGTACAGAGAAATAAATGCTCTGCAAGAGATGGTCCTTGCTTTCCCTGCCGTGGAGAAAAGCTGCAGCAGGAATGTTGGCTAGTAGAAAAAGAAAAGTTTATATGTCTGAATTTTGGAGTTCAAATATTAGACACAATTATGGAAAACTTCAGCGTGGGTTGTGGTGGATCTTTTGGAGGAGTGCGTTGTAGTTTCTTTAAAAAGAAG
The DNA here is from genome assembly GCF_027887145.1 of Ammospiza caudacuta. Classification (NCBI taxonomy): domain Eukaryota; kingdom Metazoa; phylum Chordata; class Aves; order Passeriformes; family Passerellidae; genus Ammospiza; species Ammospiza caudacuta. The sequence continues at coordinate 26,032,393 of NC_080603.1, forward strand.
GAAAATTATGAGAAAGGACTTCAGTACAGGACAAGTGGAAAATCCCCGAGTGCAGAGGGTGAACCCAGCTCAGGATATTCCATCCCAGGAAATAGAATATTCCAGGTGTCATCAGGAAATAGGATATTCCAAATATGACCAGGAATTCTGCTATTCCAGGTATCACCAGGAATTCTGCTATCCCAGGTATCACCAGGAATTCTGCTATTCCAGGTATCACCAGGAAATAGAATATTCCAAATATGACCAGGAATTCTGCTATTCCAGGTATCACCAGGAATTCTGCTATCCCAGGTATCACCAGGAATTCTGCTATTCCAGGTATCACCAGGAATTCTGCTATCCCAGGTATCACCAGGAATTCTGCTATTCCAGGTATCACCAGGAAATAGAATATTCCAGGTATCACCAGGAATTCTGCTATTTCAGGTATCACCAGGAATTCTGCTATTTCAGGTGTCACCAGAAATAGGATATTCCAGGAATTTGGATATCCCAGGTAGCACCAGGAATTCTGCCCCATTTCCAGCCTCCTGCTTTGGTGCCTCATGGAAGAAGAAGTGTGGATTTCTGTAGCAAAATTAAAAATGCTCCAAGGAAACGTTGTGGTATTTCCCCAGCTAGCAGAGGTCCCAACCCTGCTTTGGGTTTACAGTCAGGGACTCATTTCTGCCCAATCTCACCAAAACCTGCCCCAACCTCTCTGCATTTCCAGCCTGGGTTGCAGAGGTTCCACGAGGCTGACATTTAATTTACCTGCCCTGGATTGCTTTGCATCAACACACAGCTCCTAAAAATCCTCCAGTGCAGGATTCACCCCATCCCTGCCCTTTCCTGCCTGCCCTGCTCCTCCTCCTGCTGTTTCTGGCCACTCAAAACTCTTCAGCTGAACTTTCCTCCCTCTGCCAGGTTAATTCTCCCTGGGTTTTGCTTCCTCCTCTGCGCTAAAAACAAAAAAAGGGGGATGGCATTCCTAATTCCACAGTTCCCCTGGGTGCTGTCCTAATAAAAACCCAGCAGGGCAGACTGAAATGAGGTTGGTTTGTGCAGGTGGGTTGGCTCTGCCTCTGCAAGTCTAAAAAATTTCTGTGGTTTGGGGGTTTTTCTTGTTTGTGGGCTGCTTTGTGAGGGGAAATAAGCAGAGAAAAGCCCTGGAGCTCAACCCCAGCTGTTGTGTGTACAGTGCAATTTGCTGAAGTGTAAAAAAATTATGAAGAAGTAAAGGGAAAAAGGGGGGGAATATATATGTGTAATATACATTTTTATATTTTATATAAATTATATATATATAAAATTTTAACTTTTATATACTATATAATACATAGTATATAATATATAGTATATAATATATTCTATATAATATATTCTATATGATATATAATATATTCTATATAATATATTCTATATTCTATATAATATATAATATATAATATATAATATATAATATATAATATATAATATATAATATAATATATTCTGTTATATATTCTATATAATACATCATATATAATATAGTATATAGTATATAGTATATAGTATATAGTATATAGTATAGTATATAATATATATAATATAATATAATATATATTATATATGCTATTATAAATAAATAATCATATATGAAATTATATATAATATTATATAATATAATATGTGATACATATTATATATTATAATATTAATATTATTGATATTTATATAATTAATAAATAATTGTTTCTTTAATATTAATGTTTAGCTATTTCTGTGGATATATAGATAAACAAACAAAATATAGATACTTGGGGTTATTTTTTATAATATATATATATATCCACTGAAATCAGCTAAATCCAGGGATCAGATCAGATCTCTGGAACTGGAGGAGCCCCAGGCAGGAGCTTGCTTGAAGGACCTGGGTTTTACTGGGTTTTATTTTTCAGCTGAAACTACATGAGTTCATTTATTCCAGAGAGGTGACTGAACCTATAAAAATGGCTTGAAATTATTGAAATTTCTGCTCAGCTTAAACCCAACTCTGTGTGTGCAGCTTTGGATGTGGGTGGTGTTTGCAGAGTTAAAGTGAATTATTCTTTGTTTTAGTCTTTATTTTATCGGTGGTAACTTTGATGTGAGGGGCAGCTCATGGAGACAGGGTGGCTGAAATAAAACAGTTTGGTTCTGGAAAAGCTGCCAGTGAAAAAGAATGGGAATTTTGGGGATAAAAGGCTCCCTGAGGGATCTGGGATGGTGTTTGTGTGCCAGGTCACTGCACCTGGCTGGGCTCTGAAGTGAGGGAATGGTGATAAACTCCCAATAAATCAATAATTCTGTGCTGTGTTATTCCAGCATCTTTATTTGATTTGTGTTGCAAACCACTCCAATATTTCTCTTTTTTATTTATTTGACAGTGCTACCACTATAAATTAAGCTGGGGGGAGAAGCTGGAGCTCAGCTGCTGCCCTCATCAAGCCAATACTGAACACATCAATAATTTCAATATATCAATAACTTCCATCTTACTGAAATGCCACATTATTCCATTTCTTTAGCACATTTTTGTTCTCTTGGCCTCGTGGCTTGCACTTCCCACATCCTCACCATCCCATTTATTTTCATTTTTCAATGGAAAATGTGTCCAATTCCAAATGGGCCTTTTGTGCTTCCTGACCTGTTTGGCATCATCTCAGCCACATTTCTGAATTTGTAATTGCTTTCATGTGAAAGCAGCCGTCCCATTTGATGTTTGCTCCTTGAAAAGCCACAGATAATCTAATAATAGCTGGAAGTTTGCTAAATAAGGCTCTGCCCAGCACATTTTCTTGTTGCAATAAAGATGTGTTAATTACTTTTGCTCTCTCTTTGCTCTCCTGGTATTGGTGGAAATCAGCTCTGATCTGATGAGTCTGGGGACCCAAGGGGCTGAACCCAATCAATGGTTGGATAATTTATTTATAAAAAGAAATCTGTTTATTTTTAAAGTAATTGTCCAGGCTGTTTTCAGGTGAATTTTTGTCTATTTAAGTGTGTCTGTCTGCAGTGGAATCAGTCTGGGCAATGATATTTATTTAATGATATTAAAGGCTCCTGATTGCTCTGATGAAAATTATGACTAAGATGAGGCAGAATGCAACAAAAGGGAAATCTTTTCATAATTATTAAAATAATTAAATAATAACTAAATAATTAAGATAACTAAATAATTAAAATAGCTAAATAATAAAAGAAATAAATAATTAAAATAAATGAAAATAAATAAATAAATAATAAAAATAAATAATGAAAATTAAAATAAATTAAAAATAAATAATAAATATAATTAAATCTTTTTAAAATATCCATTTTTAAAGGCAATACAATTAAGATTATTCTATTAGTAAATAACTTCCATGAAGGAAACCCTAATTTGTGCTGCATTCATGTATATAAAAGGGAGTACAAAAGAATTCAGGTCCTGAGGAGGAACCATGTTTGCCAGTTTTTTTTAAAGTGCATTTTGCTGGGGTGTGAGATGTTCATTCCCTGCAGGGCTCATCCCACAGGAGGAATTCCTGGATCGGGCTCCCAGGGCAACCCTGTTTGGGTCAGACCCAGATCTGTGGTTTTGTCCCAGTGCCAGGAGTCACCCAGGGAAAGAAAAGCTTCACATCCCACAAATTCCCTCAAATAAATCAGAATAAGTGACAGAAATTACATCACTTGTTCTCTTTCCTGCACATATTTAAGAGAAATGTGCTGCTCATCCTGCCAGATGTGGCAAAAGGAGGAGGGTTTGTTTGTCTGCCTCATCTGCCCCACAGAAAATCTCTTTGGAGGATGATTAAAATAAAATATCATATTTGATTTGAAACCAGGGATGATGTTCACGCAGCAAGAAAACTCTTTTATTAGGAAGGGATATTTTAATAATTGTTTTATTAAATCCCAGCCCTGCCATGGCAGGGACACCTCCCACTGTCCCAGGTGCTCCAGCCCCAGGGTCCAGCCTGGCCTTGGGCACTGCCAGGGATGCAGGGGCAGCCACAGCTGCTCTGGGAATCCCATCCCATTGATCCCATCCATCCCATCCCATCCCATCCCATCCCATCCATCCCATCCCATCCCATCCCATCCCATCCCATCCCATCCCATCCCATCCCATCCCATCCCATCCATCCCATCCCATCCCATCCCATCCATCCCATCCCATCCATCCCATCCCATTGATCCCATCCCATCCCATCCCATCCATCCCATCCCATCCATCCCATCCCATCCATCCCATCCCATCCCATCCCATCCCATCCCATCCCATCCCATCCCATCCATCCCATCCCATCCCATCCATCCCATCCCATCCCATCCCATCCCATCCCATCCCATCCCATTGATCCCATCCCATCCCATCCCATCCCATCCCATCCCAGGGAAGGATCCCCAATCCCCAATATCCCACCCAGCCCTGCCCTCTGTGCCATTCCCCCTGTGCCTTTGACTCCTGATTTATTCCTCTGCTGGAAAAGCTGTTTTTGTGTCCCTGGACAGATTTACTGTTTCCGCACTTAGTCCTACAAATGTGACAGAGGTGAAGAACGAGCTACAGAGTGTGGTTAAATTTTTCCTGTGTATTTCTGCATGAACAAATCCCCTTTTTGTGGCTGTTTGTGGAATTCCCTGCCTGTCTGTGCTCTCCTGGCCCTGCCAGTGAGGACAGTGAGGATTGCCCTGTGTGGCTCCGGGTGCTCTCCCATCAGAGATCTCCTCAGTGGGAGCATCCTCTGACGGAATTCCAGCCAAATCCACATCTCTGCACACCCCCCCAGGCTCCTCCCCAGCACTTGGGAGGGCAGGAGAAGCAAAGAACAACGAGCTGTGTGTGCAGGACAACAAAGCACTGAAATCACCCCAAATCTGCCCGGCGTGGTGTGCTCACAGAGGGGAATTGTTCCTGCACAGCTTTCCCTCTTTATGTCTGTGCCACCCCAGCCTTGCCAGGCCTGCTGTGCTCACAGAGAGCTTTTATTGCCCTGTGGGCACCCAGAAATGGGCTGGGGTCATTCATACCTGCCCTGAAAACTGCATTTCCCCAGCTGTGGGGAGAGGGCAGCAGGGAATTCATCTTGGTGCCCTTGTTTGCAGAGTCACTCTGTCCTGTGCTGCTCTCATTACACCCCTGTGCATTTATTAGGATTTTTGAGTTAAGGTTGTGATTAAATGTGTGAGATTCCTTGATGTTTATTATTTTATTTATATTATATTTATTATTTATTATATATTATTTATATATTATTATTCAATTATTTATATTATTTTTATATATTATTTATATATTTATATATTATAAATATATATTATTTATATATAAATATATACTATATATTATATATTATTTATATTATTTTATAAAGAATACGTTTATAATTGAAATAATAATATTATTTACTTATATAAATATATTATAAAATGTATTTATAATTTATTCATTATATATAATATATAATTATATTTATAATTTATTTATTTATATAGTTTTTTATTTATTTATATTATAGTCTCAAAAATGGTGAGGTTTACAGTAACAAACTAAAAATGGACTTGTATCTCTCTTTCTATAAGTTTTTTTTTAAGGCTAAACTGACTAATTAAGAAGTGACACTTAAATAATTTGGTTTTTTACAAAATATAAATTGTATTGTATTTTTAACTCAATAACTAACAGCTTGTGGCCTGTCATGTGGACTTTTTAATTTAATTACACATTTTCCCTCTTGGCCTCATGGCTTGCACTTCGCACATTCTCACCATCCCATTTATTTTCATTTTTTAATAGAAAATGTATGCAATTCCAAGTGGGCTTTTTGTGCTTCCTGGCCTATTTGGCACCATCTCAGCCAGATTTCTGAATTTATGATTGAAAAGTCAAGGAGCAAACATCAAGTCAAATTTCCTCCCCTTTTCTCCCCTTCTTTTCCCTTTCCTTGTCTCATGAGCACCCCTGTTTTGTGGATAACTCGCGGAGTCCCAGCTGGATGCTCCCAGAGGGGATCCATGGGAATTGTGGAGCTGGGATCAGGCTCTGTTGGTGAAGGAAAATCCACATTTCCTGCTGCCACCCCCATTCCTGCTGAATTGTTCTGTTCTCTTTGTATTTCCACATTCCCACTCCAAAACTGAAGGGATTCACTGGCTGGGGATAAATACTCCCAGCTACCATTAACATTAAATAAATAGAATGGTGAGATTAATCCCATTTTATGTATTATCAAAAGTTTGTTGGTCCTTTTTGTAATCTTACGGAGGAACGGCATCAACCTTTCTCCCTCCATGGCTTTGCTTTTTGAGAAACTCTGCAGGAGAAATATATGGAAATAATTTGCAAAATGGGCATTTTGGAAAAATCCTTGTCTTAAAAGCTCTCAGCTTTGCAGTCCCAGGAGGATAACCTTCAGCTGGTAACAACTTAAACAATAAATCATGTCCTGTAAATGTGTAAAACCCCGTGGTAAGCAGGAAATTTGCAAGTGAGGAGTAAATCTCAACTCAGGCTCCCAAAGCTCTGCTAAAGAGCTGCCTCTTGTCGTTGCCTGCTGGCCACTGATTTACAGGTTTAGCATTTCACCCTGCTGGATGTGTTTAAAGTTTAAAATCGTTCCGGGCCTGGAAGCAGCTTGTGGTGCTTGCAGGAGCTGCCCAGGTGAGCAAACAGAGCTGCGGCGTCTCCCTGGGCTGGGTTTGTGTTTGCCCTGGGCTCAGACATTCCTGGGAGCCTCCCCAGCAACCCCTGGGCCTTTTCTCACCCAAAAACGGGGCAGCTGACAGTCTGAGCACTTGGAAAACTTCTAAGAGTTTTAAAGCTAATAAAAGTTTTAAAAACTCGCAGTCCATTTTCGCGCGAAGGATCCCAAGCCCTGCGCGGCATCGTGGGTTTCCTTCTTCCCCCTGATTTATCCAGCACTGTCCCAGTTATATATTGCTGGGAGCTGGGAAATTATATACTGCTTTAATTCTGGGGCCTGAAATGCAGAGAAATAAATTTATTTATTTATTTATTTTATTTATTTCAGGTCACGCTTCCAACCGAATGTAAAGTTCAAGCACAATTTTCGCTAGGCAGCTTTAAGTTCGTGTGGTTTGTTTTGTTTCGAGAGTTTTTGTGTTTGGTTTTTTTTTTTTTTTAATGTTTTATTTATTTGTTTTGTTGTTGTTTTACTGTTTGGGGTATTTTTTTTTTTAATGGCTGTAGAGGAATTTAAGATTCTTTTAAACGGCTGAAAAGTTGTTTGACAGGAGCTGCTGTGAATAACTTCCAGAAGCAGCCAAAGTTACAGCCCTGAGCCTGTTCCAGTGATGTTGAGGGAGCAAAACATGCACTTTTCCTGATAAATGCAGCACTTTTAATTAGCCAGCCCTAATGAACAGCAACTCAGCTTTTCATTTACAAACTGCCAGGGCAGAGCATGAGGGGTTGGTGGAATAATTGTGGCTTTCAGCAGGAAAGAAGAAATGAGGAGAAAATGGCTTTTTGAGCCCGTTCCTATGGAAGGGCTGTGGCAAACACAGCAGTGTTTAAAGTCCTTTTTGTGCATCTGTGATAGAAACACTCATCTCTCTTTCATTTGAATAATCTGATTTATTAATGCTCCCCGAGTTCCTGAAGGCTCAGTAGTGCTGGAGATGGCACTTGGATATTTCTCTCTTCACTAAAATCCTGAATTTTGGTTTATTTTTTGCCCTCCCTCCAGAGCAGCATTCCCTGGGCACTCCTGTGTGGGATTTTTGGCTGTCCAGGTGTGGCAGGGAGTGATGTCCCCAGGTCAGGCGCTGTGCCTGGGTGACACAGCACTGCAGGAGAATTTTCAGACTATTTATAGCGTGTGCTTTGAGCCAGAAATTCTGCTTTAAAAGATAGGTATTCCATGAGTATTCTCTTTTTCCTGCCTGCCTTCACAGGGAGGGAGGGAAGGAAGCTTTGGGTAATTAGCTGTGATTTAAACCTGACTTTTAAACCCTGACTTTTCTGTGAGTTGAGTTCATCAGGTGAGAAATTCAGCAGATTTTCAGTTTAAAAAGGCTTATTTTTCCCAAAGAAAGACGAAATCAGTGGTGGTGGCACTGCCTGGCAGCACATTTCTAACCCTTCCTGCCAGCCTCACCCTCAGAAACTGCCATGATCCGTATGCAAGGAAAACAAATTCCTTGTTAATTAACTTGCTGAATCAAATATTTTATAGTTTTTTATATATATATATAATGTTAAATATAATATATAATATATTATATATATTATATATATTATATTATATTATATTATATTATATTATATTATATTATATTATATTATATTATATTATTTATTTTATATTATATTATATATTATATATTATATATTATATATTATATATTATATATTATATATTATATATTATATATTATATATTATATATTATATATTATATATTATATATTATATATTATCTTGCTGAATAAAATTTATTCTATTATATATATATTAATTATATATATATATATATAAATATATATTCTAGTAACTTGTTGAATCCAATTTATTCTATTATTAATAATATTATTCTTATTTCTAACCTCTTTAAATCAGTTTTTCAAAGATATTTTGTCTATCTTGACCCAAAACAATTCTTTAGTGTTTATACAACTGCAAAGGGATAATGTCTGCATCTGGAATTTGTATTTTCCTGGCTGGTTTGGTTGGAGTTTATTGAAATAATGTGTTTGCCCTGCTGGTTTTTGGGCATTCGGGGACACAAACCCATTTTGGATGTGCTGTTGGCAGCTCAATGCCCCCATCCCTCCTGGATCCAGGATTTTCCCTCTCTCCCTGGATTTAGGCTCTGCATTGGCAGGTGTGAAATCCCTGTGAGTTATGAGTGGAAAGCACCCCCTGGGATCCCCAGGAACACAGATGTGTCAAGTGTTGCATCAATGGCAGAAAATCACCCTGAAAAACAAATTATCTGGCAGCAAAACCATCCAGGAAAAACGATGCAGACCTGGCTTTTTCCGGGCAGAAATTCCCCCAGCTCCCTCGGTGTCTGTCCAAAGTGCAGACTCTGTGGTCTCAGCTTTGAAAGGCTCTTCAGCTTCCCTAAACCAAGGAATTATTCATAGCAGAATGTTCACCAGAGCTATTTTTAGAATGTGCAGACTCCAGATTATTCATTTTATATTTATTTGGGGATTTGGACTCTGTTTCATGCTGGGGAGCACGGAGTTAAAATACCCTGTTAAAATATAAAATTGCCTGTTAAAACCCTCTTAAAATATAAAATACCCTGTTCAAATATGAAATACCCTGTTAAAAACCTGCTTAAAATATAAAATACCCTGTTCAAATATAAAATACCCTGTTCAAATATAGAAATATTTATATAGAAATACCCTGTTAAAACACCCTGAGCTCAGGGAGGGAAGGAGGGAGCAAACTCTGGGCCTTGAGGGGTGGTTTGTGCATTATTGGAAGAGGCTTTGGGCTCCTTAATTAATTTTTTACTCATTAGAGGAAAGAAAGAGAACCTTAAATGAAACAGCAGCTCCACAGGAGGCACTGCCGGTGGACGGACACATCCCCATGGAAAAAGCAGAAATGTCCTGTTTGCAAAGAGATTTTTAACAGAGCTGGGCCCTGGGTGTGTTGTTTGTGTTTTCTCTGTGTTTTCACACAGGATAAATGGTGCTGCCCAATGTTTTTGGGTTCTGAGCATCCTTTTCTCAGAGCCTGGGGTTGCTGGTGGAGGGTGAACACTCAGAGATTAAATCCACCTTGCAAATTCACCCCTTAGAGGGAGCTTTCTTACCAGCAAAGAAGAAAAACTCCATTTTTCAGGAAAATTTTCAGGAAAAAAGTTCATTTTTCATCAAAATTTTCAGGGAAAAAGTGCATTTTTTTCTGCCTCAGAGCAGCACTCCCCACATTTGCCAGCGCTGCACCAATCCCAAACCCAATTCTGTACAACCCTTTAAATGGCACTGAGGAGAAACCCAAGCAAAGCCTAGAAAATATGGGAGAAAAAAAATTTAAAGTGGAAAAAAACTCACTTTAAAGGGTTATTTAGTCTGAAATGGCTGCAGAGGAGTCACTGGAGTGTTCCCTCCGTGCTTGGCCATTAATATTTATCTTGGAGGAGCTGAGAAGGCAGAAAGGGAAATGCTTTGGTGCTGCTCCATTAGGCTGGAGGAGATCACATGAAGGTGCTCAGTGACCCTGCAGGATGAATTTCCTGCAATAATAGAAATATATTCCTATTTTTGGGGGCTCCTGAGGGAAGATTTTGTGTTAATGGCTTTTCCTGGGTTAAAGCTGGGACCTGCCCAGGGAGACCTTGGGAGGGCAAGGCTGGAAAAAGGAGCTGAGAAAAAGAGGATGAAAAAAGGAGATGGGAAAAAGGAGATGGAAAAAGGAGATGGAAAAAGGAGATGGGAAAAAGAGGATGGAAAAAGGAGATGGAAAAAAGGAGATTGAAAAAGGAGATGGCAAAAAGGAGATGGGAAAAGGAGATGGAAAAAGGAGATGGGAAAAGGAGATGGAAAAAAGGAGATGGAAAAAAAGAGATGGGAAAAGGAGATGGAAAAAGGAAGGTGGGAAAAAGGGAGGATGGAAAAAAGGAGATGGAAAAAAGGAGATGGAAAAAAGAGATGGAAAAAAGGAGATGGAAAAAAGAGATGGAAAAAAGGAGATGGAAAAAGGAGATGGAAAAAGGAGATGGAAAAAAAGAGATGGGGAAAAGGGAGATGGAAAAAGGAGATGGGAAAAAGGAGATGGAAAAAAGGAGATGGAAAAATGAGATGGAAAAAGGGAGCTGGAAAAAAGGAGATGGAAAAAATGAAATGGAAAAAAGGAAATGGAAAAAAGGAGATGAAAAAGGACCTGGGAAAAAGGAGATGGAAAAAAGAGATGAAAAAAGGAGATGGAAAAAAGGAGATGGGAAAAAAGAGGATGGAAAAAAGGAGATGGGAAAAAGAGGATGGAAAAAAGGAGATGGCTTCAGATTGACACCAAGGGCGACAGAACATCAATCCCCAAAATACTCCACAACTGCTGCTCCCAAACCAAATCCTCTGCTTTTTCACCCCACCGCTGTGTCAGGAGCACCAGAGCAGCCAGGAGGAGGGAGAACTTCCCTGCATAATTTCCCTCCCAGCTCTCCTGGCAAGGGCTGCACATCATTTATCTTTAAACAGTTTTGCTTTGCTCTCAGCTGCCTTTGGAGTTCAAAGAGACGACAGCTTTGGGCAGAGGAATTTTGTTGCAGTGTGTGTAAAGCAAGGAGGTGTTTGTGTAGTACTTGCCTGGCACTAGAGAGGCTGGATTTATTATTTATGTGTGTGTTATAATACAGACAGACAGAGAATGGGTTTGTTAGAGCTTGTGCTGTTCACAGGGAGGTAATTCCTGCAATATTCCAAGCGCTGCTGCCCTCAGTGAGGTGTAAGCAGCTTTAATGAGATATTTTATTGCATTAATGTGGTCAGGGATGCTGGGAGCATCATCAGCTTCCTGTCAGAAAGATTTTATCTGTGTCCCCAAATGCTGCTCTGGGTGCTTGTGATGGAGAGCTGGAGAAATCCCACGTTTTTGGCAGGAAATCCCAAACCAACATCTTCACCTGGGCTGGTTTTGTCATCCCTGGAGCAGCAGCAATTCCAGGCTGCAGAGGGAAGGGCCATCAACAGGAGTGGCTACAATGGATCCATGCCTGGAACCAACCCAGACCTCTCCTAATGCTTTTCTCTTCCTCCATCCCCAGGGGGATTTTAGAGAGGGAAAAATCTCTGATTTTTAAACATTGCATTGCAAAGGCAGCCCTGGAGAAGCAGCAGGTTCCAGTGGCAAAAGGTGCAAGTTGTTCTTGTTGTCCTTAATCCAGGAAATCCAGGGCTTTGTAGTTTATTCATTTGTTATTGACATCTAGGAATGGTGCTCATCTCTTCCACAATGCTCAGTTCTGGATTGATGGCTTTGCATTCACATCTGAAGCAAAAATTATCTCTGAAATTCAAACCTTAACTCTGTTACAGCATCCTTAGTTCTCTGCTGAGGTTTTCACTCGGGTTCTGGAATCTATTTCTAAAATGTTTGTGCCATTATAAATTCAGGGAGAAAACCCTGGTGTGTGAGTCCCACGTCAGCAGCAATTTGGGCACTTTTGTCAGGAATAAAACCCCCCTGATTAATGGTTTTTAAGCATTGCATGTTATGTGCTCAGTAAACTCTGCCACTGCAGAGGTGAAGGTGCTCACAATTATAGTGAGAGTAGGAAAATGCCCTTTAATGTTTGCTTTAAATGTTTGAAGAATGAGAAGAGCAGAGTTAGCGTTCTAAAGGCTGCCATCCCCTACATTTAAAAGTGGAGTTAAGTTTCTGCTCTTTGCAGTGTGTCCCACACTTCCCCCACACTCGTTCTGTGCTGTTCACACTATTAGATTTCATTTGTAGGGTTTTTTTTTTTCTTTTGAAAGATGCTAATTTTGCATAAAGAGAAGGAAAAAGATCCTTCCAGCTGATTGAATTCAAATGCACGGTGGTGATTTCATCTTGGCTCTGTGCTGGGGTGAAGCTCCTGAGGACAGGGATGGGACAGAGCTGGGAGGAATCTCCCACCAGCCATTCCCAAATCACCATTTATTTCATTTCCCTGTTTTCCTGGGATTCAGCCTTCAGCTGTACAGGGGAGCCACCAGCAGCACCAAGCTTTGCCTGCAGCCACAAATGAATCCAGCCAAGCACTTTGTGTCTGGCTTTCCTTAATTCCAGAGATTTAATTCTGTTCCCTCTGCTCCATGCAGCTAAACTGGCATCCGTGTCAACACCAGTCCCACTGCTGCTGGTTCCCTCTGGTAATCACCCATCTTTGAGGGAGTGGAGAAGAAATCCTGAATTTCTTCTAAATCCTAAATGCCAGCAGCTTGTGGGGCTGCTGCAAGCAGGGAGGGTGGGATGGCTCTTTGGTGCAGCATTCCTGGGGTGGGCCAGAGCTGGGATCTTCATCATCATCATCTGTCATGGACATATTCCATGAAAAATCCTTTCCTTAGGATTTTTCCTCCTGAGAAGCTGAGAGGCCTCAGGAACAAAATGCAAACAATGGTTATCTGCTGCTGTGGAATGCAACAGGTGCATCTGGGATTGGGCTCATGTGGTTGTTTCTGATTAATGGCCAATCACAGACAGCTGGCTCGGACTCTCTGGTCAGTCACAAGATTTTATTATCATTCCTTTCTATTCCTTTCAAGCCTTCTGATGAAATCCTTTATTCTGTTCTTTTAGTATAGTTTTATTATATAATTTTCTTTTAATATAATATATATCATAAAATAATAACTCAGCCTTCTGAAGCATGGAGTCGAGATTCTCATCTCTTCCCTTGTCCTGGAACCCCTGTGAGCACCGTCACATTCATCACCACCACCATCATCATCACCAACCACGAGGAGCCTCCTTAGCCCCAAACTTCTCCTCCTCCTCAAGGTTCCCACCTCCTAAGCAGAGCCCAGGAACTCAGAATGAAGCACAAATTTGGTTTTAGTACAAATGTATCCATTTTCTGCAGCCTGCTCATTAAATTTTAAGTGCTGCAGTCTTTTCCAGAAGGGCTTGGAGCAGGGTTTTCCTGCTCTCTGGAGATGTGGGGTGGTGAAGGGTGATGTTGCACAGGTTCTAAAGCTGGCAAACACCATTATATTTATTGAATTAACCTCTGAACTTGCTTGAGAATAGCTCAAAACACCCAACACAGAGCAGACAGCTTCTTTTGCTTTATAGCCACAGTTTGGGTACAATTTACTTCATTTGTCATGTTCTGTAATTATTTTTCTAATGCTGCATCTACTGCAGGGACAATATGTGAATTTGAATAAGCTGTGAAAAGCTGCTCATGAATAACAATTTAGAAGTGTGGAGGTAGTTACTTACACTCATTCATTTCTTTTTAAAGGAGTTTCTTTATCCTCTTTATTTCTATTTAGCCTTTATTATTACTAATGCTGTGGCTTGTCCCCACACACTGCAGGGGTTTGAGTTAAGAGTTATTGGGAGGGCAATTCCTTCCTATTGACCTGAATTAGCTAAAATGGTGTCAGATCAGCAGGCAGGAACTGGAGCTGCTCACCTGAAATGGGGAACAAACCTCTCCAGGGAGCTGTGAGGGAATGGAGAGCCTGGCAATGAAGGGCTTTAATGGTGGAGGGTCCCAAAAAGGGGATGTGGCATTGAGGATGTGGTGACCATGGTGGTGGTGAGCTGGACTCCATGGCCTTGAACATCCTCCCCAAATTTAAGGATTCTCTGATGGATTTGACCCATCCTGGTCATTTCCTGGAGTGTTATTGGATCATTTCCTGCTCATCTTCCAACCTGTTAAACTCTGGCAGGGGTCCCACGTGCCCTGGTGGGAGGGAGGCTCCACATCTGACGGGGAGATGGTTTTAAACTGGAAAAGGAAAGGTGGGATTAGGAAAAAATCCCTCAATGTGAGGCTGGAGAGGGACTGGCACAGAGCAGCTGTGGCTGCCCCGGCCCTGGAAATGTCCCAGGCCAGCCTGGACGGGGCTGGGAGCAGCCTGGGACAGTGGCAGGGTCCCTGTCCATGGAATGGGATTTAGGGTTTCATCCTTGGACAGGGCTGGGAGCAGCCTGGGACAGTGGCAGGAATGGGATGGGATCTCCATGGAACGGGATTTAAGGTCACCTCCAGAGTTCCTTGGACAGGGCTGGGGCAGCCTGGGACAGTGGCAGGGTCCCTGTCCCTGGAATGGGGTGGCATTTGAGGTCCTTGCCCCCACAGCACTTGGTGACTCCGGGATTCTTCCAGCAGAGCTGCAGGAGCCCAGGTTTGGGGCAAACCATCGGGTTTCAGCCTCCTTTTCCCCCTGGCTGGGACCGTGTGTCCCCAGCCCAGTTTTGCCTTCCTGCTGTTCCTGGGCTGTCCCTGCCCTGCTGCTGTTCCCGTTCTCCTGCTCTGAGCTCTGGCCCTGCCCCTTTCTGCTCTCCCAGGTTCTGACCTTCACAACTGCACCAGATGCCTTCTCCTCTGTTACTCATAAATCACTTCCTCTCCTTTTATCCGGGTTTTTTTCCCCCTCATCTCTTTTTTTGCCAAGTGCAGGGCTTTGTTTTCCAGCTGTCAGCACTTCTTTAAAGGGTACCAGTGTCACTGCCCTGAAATGCTGCCAGCTGGGCACAGAACTCCCTTATCACCTGCTGGTCTCTTCCTCAGGTATCTCTGCACAGATTGATCAAGATCTCTCATCTCGGGTTCTTCATTTAGGAGAAACTCGACAATTCTTGTGTCACTGTGGCCTACAGGAGTTTTGGTTTATATTTGTATTTTGCAGTTCTTGTTCTTCATGAAGGAGTGATCTCTCCTTCTCTCATTTCTCCTTGAAATAGGATAAAAACGCATTTATCCAGAGGGATGTTCCATGCAGGGATCACACTCTGAGCAGATCACAGCTGGGTGACTCTCTCTGCCTAGCTCTCCTGTTTCCCACTGAATTCCATGAAGGAATTGTGTGATTTGTTCTTTTCCCTCAGTAAAGAACATTTCCTCAGCCTCACCGGACTGAGCTGCACTCCTCCTCACTCAGGTGCTTTGGGCAAAGTCGCTGTTCTGCTTCTCCACATCCCCTCCCAAACCCAAAGGAAAAAGAAAGGAATTCTGTCAATACCGTTCACTAAATTTGATTTTCCTCCCCGTCCCTTTCACCTCATGCCGTGGATTGGCAATGTGGGACATGCAATGCAATCAAGGCACAACACAGTTCATTAAAAGCCACAACAAAGCTCTGGATTTTGGGATTGACTCACAGGAGCACCTTGGAGCCATCCCAAATTTCAGCCCAGCCTCAGCACCCTTTGGAGATGTGCTTGCACAGCCCCACACCAAGTGGGGATAATGAAATCTTTCATGGCACAAATCTGCTGGTGGATAAATACAGAATTAGGAGGGCTCTTCCTAAAAGCCTCTGCCTGGAAAATGAGGGGATGTTGGGATTTAGTGGCAAAAGAAACAAAGCTGGGAAAAACCCTTTGTGGACTGCTGATGGATGAGAGCAGCAGAGGTGGCACTGGGGGATTACTGACAGGGAATTCAGCCCATCCAAGGGCAATCCTTTATTTTTGGGGTGTAATGTCAGTGCCGTGGGAACGTGGTGGGAAGGAGCAGGGCTGTCCCTGAGGAGGATAATTGCTGTTAAATCAGGTTTGTCTTGCATCTGTGTGGGAGAGCTGCATGGCCAAGGAGCATTTTTGGGACGGAAGTGTGGCCGTGGGGCTTCCCTTGTGTTTTATCAGGTCACATTCCTGGTTTTCCGTGTCCCTTCTCCTCCCAAACCACCTGCATTTTAACAATTCTTGGTTTTTAATAATTTTCCACTCATTTTTCCAATTTTCCAGCAACATTCCTCTGTTTGATGTGTCCAGGCTCTGCTGCCCAAGGTCCCCTCCTGTCTCTGGGTGTTTGGTGGATGTTGATGGGAGTGGGATGTGAAAATCTGCCCCAGGCTGGGTTCTGGACCAGGATTTCCATGTCCTAAATGTTATCCCAGTTTTTATGCTGGCAGCTTCCAGGCAAAGCCTGTGGTTTGCACATCAGGACAGAATAATTCCATTTTCCAATGCAGAATTCACAAACATCCTGTTCGCTCGTGTGTTGACACTGATTCCAAAAATGCCTCCTAAAATAAACCTGGAAGGGCCACATCAAAGAGGGACCTTGGCAAAATTTCCCCCAAAATAAACCTGCAAACAAAGCCCTGGCTGGGATGTTGGAATTGTTAATATTTTGTGTTGTTTCCTTGCTAAAAGATCTGTGAATTCAAGGTTTCTCATCTATTTATAAAGCATTTTCTCTCTCAGTGGTTTCAGTAAAATGGATTTTAATTTGATTTATGAGTTATGGTTAAGGTAGGCTGGCTTTTCCTTCAGTTCTATGTCTATGTACAGGCAGTGGTGAAAAATTAATTAAATTATGCTGCCAATAATGATTACACTGATCCGTGGCATGGGATACCACCAGGAATGGGATGCTCCAAGAACTTTATTTAGAAATTATATAGAAATTATGTACATAAATTACATCCATAGCACATCATGTTCTGTACAGGAAAATGAGAATTTTTTTCCTCTATTTATTGAGGTTTAGGAATCTGTCAGATACCCTGTTCTGTTCACACCATTGCTCTGGAGCTTCCTTCCATTTTCCTTCACTTCCAAGGAACTTTTGAATCATGGCCACTCCATTTTTTCCCAGGAAACCTCCATGCAACCTGATTTAAATGCTCCATGCCCTTGGTTTTGTCTTTCTGTGGCCTGGTGGAGCTCTTTAATCCTGCAGAACGAGGCCAGCCAGAAATAAAAGTCCAAGTTTTACCCTGCCACATCCAGTGGTGCCACCCAGACTTCAGGCAGGCCAAAACATTCTATTTTTAAACCCAAAATAATGCTTTGAAGTATTTATTCCAGCCAGAAAAGGCACTGGGATCAGCGCAAACTGTATTTTATTTACGCCTGAGGTACAAAATAGAGGTTTTTGCTCAGAGATTGTGCCTTGCAGAGATTTAGGCCTGCAAATGGGAATATTGTGATTTTTTTTTCCTGCTTAGCTATTCCTTGGCTAAAGGACTTTTTAGGTTTTTTGTTGGTTTCTTGCAAAGGAATAATTGGTGTCACAAAGCTCCCATGGGGGTGAATTCCTCTGGGTATTAATGCAGATTTCAACTGGTCAGATTTCCAGCTGTCAGCACATTTGGTAGATTTATGTTTCTTTAATTTATATACACAATATATATTATGTATTATGCATATTAGTTAGATATTATAAATTATAGAATATATTATATAGATAAAATATGTTATAAAATATATGCACTATATTATCTTTAATATATTACCTATAATATGTAATTCATTATATATTTATTATATGTTTTATATATTGAATAGTATGTAATTTAATTTTTTCTATATTTTATTTATTTCTAAATATATATTTTATATATTCCAGTGATGGAAACTGGGGAAAAACCTCTCTCCTTCCCTCTCCCAGTGCCCCACAAAGCAGAAACTTCAGGATTTGCATCCCCTGGTTTTCCCCCCGGGATTGCTGCAGTTGTTCATGACCCAAAACCACAAGAAGGTTCCAAAAAAAGGAATGGAAATATTGAGGGAAAGCTTCTGCTTCCCTCCTTTCTGGGTCCACCATTTGGTGTTTGATTAAAAATTCCAAACCTGGTGTCTTTTTTTATGCAAAACACCTCGAGTTGGAAACAGTCAAACGTGAAAAGCGGAATTATCCTGAATTCCCTGTGGCATTTATCCCAAATTCCCAGTGGGATTCGTCCCCAATTCTCAGTGGGATTTATCCCAATATCTCTGTAGGATCAATCCTCAATTCCCAGTGGGATTTATTGCAAATTCTCTGTGGGATTGATCCCAAATTCCCAGTGGGATTGATCCAAATTCCCTATGGGATTTATCCCCAATTCCTGGAGGCATTTAGCCCAAATTCCCAGTGGGATTTATCCCCAATTCCCAGTGAAATTTATCCCAAATTCCCTGTGGGATTGATCCCAAATTCCCTATGGGATTTATCCCCAATTCCTGGAGGCATTTAGCCCAAATTCCCTGTGAGATTTATCCCCAATTCCCAGTGGAATTTATCCCAAATTCCCCATGGGATTGATCCCAAATTCCCTGTGGGATTGATCCCCAGTTCCCTGTGGGATTTCCAGCTCGTGGCATTTTCCGTGTCAATACTCAGACAAATTGCATGGAAATGATTTTATTTATTAGATGCCTTTCAAAGCTAAATGCCTGTTAGTCCTTGCAGAAAGGAGCGAGCTGCAGGTTATTTTGGGCAATATTTGGTAAGAGAAAAACAGATTTTTCTCGTAATTGATTTCACTGTAAAATACCACGAGGCTAAATCACCAAGAGTTGTTGTTTGAGTGGGTTCCTAGCTCGGTTTCTAAGAGAAAATCTGATTATTTCTTGGCCACCTACCTATGAAAACATTTTAACAGCTTTTTTGCTTGACCCTGTAGTTATGTATTTTATTTTAAATAATTCCTGTGAGCTGAGAAAGACTAAAGGGAAAACCACAGGAATCAGCAGGAAAAAGCATTTTCTCTCAAGCACATGCTCCTGGTGCACATAAAGTACAATTTAAAAAGATTTTAAGGAGTTTTATTCCATCTCAGTCATACTCTCTAAGTCTGGAGTGCTCAGAGTTTGGTTTTTAGACCCAGCTGAGTTTCACTGTTTTATTTATTCTCTGTTTATTTAATATATTAAAGAACTACAGAATCATTTAGGTTGGGAAAAACCTTCCAGATCATCAAGCCCAATAATACTCAGCAGATCATAAAGCCCCAAAATCTACCAAATACACTTTAATATTCAAAATTCATGGTGCAAAAATAGCACAGTGAGAACCAGAGTTTGGGTAACAGTGTTTGGGCTCTGCTGGAAAGTTGAGGCCTTAAATTCAAAGTTTTTAAGGACTTTTAAGGAGAATAAAAGGAGGTTCTGTAAGAAAGGATGGAAACGACTCGGACTGGGGGAGGAATGGGAGTGGGAGAGCTGTGCAGAGAGGCCAAGGGCAAAAGCACAGCAATGAGAAGTAAAAATAGCAGGATAAAGATCATTCTGCTACCAAAAAATAGCCTGTAGCTCCTCGTGTGCATGTGAAAGGGGAATGGTGACCAAAATAACCTCCATGGAAAAAACTCCAGGATGGTTCCCCAGCAGCTCTCCAGAAAATCTGGGTATGGATGGGAGTGAGGAAACATCCCTAGTGAAACAGTTTTTTAGCCATAAAACCCTGAGAAACTCCTTTTTCATTTCTTAATTTCATTGCTGGGATCAAATATTTCATTTTTCAGGTAGTTTCATCTGCAGGTCTTTAAAAGTATAATATGCCCTAATTGTATCCAATGAAAACATTCATTGCATAATTTTGTGTTTGGATTCATTCACCCTCTGATTTCCACCTGATTTCCCAGCAGCAGAGTTTATTGCAGAGCTTTAGAAAACCAGATTAGAATATTATTTTAAGTGTCAGGAAGCATCAAGCATTTTATCATGATTTCCTGCAGTCGTTGCTCTTGCAAATTTGATTTCCCACTTCACTAAAATCCACTCGATGAAAATACTGCAGCCACGTGTGGGGGAAAGGGAGTTTATGGGCCCCAAAATTGGGATAAGGAGCTCAGAAATAGCCCTGATTCAATTTTCATGGGCTTTTTTGCTGGTGTGTTTTGTTCTGGTGGAGCCTCTTAGGTGGGAAATGAAATTAAATGTTTCCTTTAAAGCAGGATTTTCGCCTCCCAGAGCAGCACATTCATTTGCTCCCAGGATATTTTTGGGTTGGTACAGGAGAATCAGCAGCTCCTTAAGGTGAGGCTCAAATCTCAGTGTTTGTTTTGCAGGGGATTTTCTGCTCCCTAAAATGAGGTGGAATTAAAATAGCCAAGAAGGCCAAGCAAGGGAAAATAATCTGGTTTTGAGCTGGCACAAACTCCTGGGCAGGGATCAGCTCCAGGCTTTTCCTGGGGATTTGGACACTCCTGAAGGGCCATGGATGAGGCTTGGGAGGTTTTCGTGTTTAGCACCTCTCCTTTCTTTTGGCCTCTTAGCAAAGCTCATCCTTAAAGGCGTCTCCCAAAATTCCCTTTGCTTGCTCTCCCAAAATTCCCTTTCCTGTGACTTCCCTTAAATCTCCCAAAATTCCCTTTTCTTTAACTTTCCTTAAATCTCCCAAATTTACCTTTCCTTTAACTTTCCTTAAGCCTCCTAAAATTCCCTTTCCTTTAGCAAGCTCCTTGCTGCTCAGCCTTCCCTTCTGTCCCTTTCCTTCTCCCAGACTCTCTCCCTCAGAAATGCCATTATTTGGCCGTACCATCCCGTTGGCTCCAAAATAAGTTTCTCACTCTTCTACACACCAGGTTTTTCCCCCCCCTCAACATTTCCTGCTGGTATTTTATTTGTCTCCATTTAGATGAGTTTCTAGCACACCCACAAGATTCCCAAATCCTGTTTTTACCCTTTTTTTGCTCAGTGTTGGCAGCATTTCTTTGAACCTCGACGATTCAGATGTTGTTTTCTCATTCCCTGTTTGTGTCCCGCCGTCGGTCGTCAGGAAACAAACCCACTTTTTTTGGGGTGGAAAGTTGAAATTCCACGTTCTCCTGCCCAAAATTATTCTCTCACATTTTTTTGCCCCGATCTGTCGAGACACTTCGAGCTGTTGAGATTTTTATTTTTTTTCCATTCTGCTCTTCTCTGGTTTCACCACAGTTCATCCCTTTAGTGTTTGCTTGCTCCAAGCGTTGCTGGGAATAAATCTGGATTTCTTATTGAAATTTATTTATTCCAGCAGCTGGGATCAGGCAGTGCCTGCAGGGAAGGGGTTGTGGAGGTGGATTTAAAAGCAGCTGCACCTGGGGGTGATGTGCTGGGAGGCTTAGACATGGTTTGGTGCTCAGGTGTGGCAAACAGAGCTCAGGCAGAGATAACACCTGGGATACATCACTCTGAGGGTAATCCTGCAGTTCTGGGGGATAGGAGGATGAGAGGAGAGGAGATTTAATGATGCTCCCACTGCTTCATCTGGAGATGTTCCCAGAGCTGCCTGGTTTGGGTTGGAGTCCAGGAGTTTAGAGATGGGGAAGTCATCAGCTGGGAGTGGGGCTCACCATGATCCTTGCCTTGACAACTGTTAGGGAATTTTCTGAAAAATAATATGGAAAAACTGTCTGGAAAATGATGGAAAACCTGTGGACTAGGATCAGTTCTGGGGAGATGATCCAGGTGGAATAATGGGCAGGAAGAATCCCCACAGAGTTCCCCCATCCTGAGGGATGAAGTGAGGGAGCAGCAGCCTGTGAGGGACAGAGCAAGGCCCCAAAGAGCCCAGGGACTCTGGGGGGAAATATTAATGATTTTGGGAAATGATAAATCAGTGTCTGAGTGACAGCAAAATATGTGGAAAAACTCTCTGGAAAATGGTGGAAAATCTGGTGGAGTGGGATTATTTCTGTGGAGATGATCCAGGTGGAATAATGGGCAGTAGGGGAAAAAGCCCCACAGAGTTCCCCCATCCTGAGGTATGAAGTGGGGGAGCAGCACCAAAGAGCCCAGAGACTTTGGGGAGAAATATTAATGATTTTGGGACATGATAAATCAATGCCTGAGTGACAGCAAAACATTGATTTGCCAGCAGCTGTTTTTCTGGGAAATGAACTTGATCTCCCCAGCTTCCACCTCAGAGACCTGGCTCAGGACTTGCTCACCACCACGGCATGAAAACCCAACCAGCCCCTGGGATATCTTGGGTTTTCTCTGAATTTCAGATTTGTTTTTCTTCTGAAACCTTGGCTCAGGTTTGCTTAAATTTCTGTTTAAACTCCTGGAAGTGAAAGGTTGAATATTTTTGGGAATGTTGCCAAAATATTAAGCTGTGTTGCGCGAGTCGCTTCGCTCCACGCTCCCAATAAAAGGTATTTGATTTTTGTTGTCTCAAGGCTTGCCATGAAATCTGAAAACTCCAGGCTGTGTCACTTTAATATACAAACACTCCAAGCAATACAAAAGCCTTAAAATCAAAGCTGTGCTGTTATCTCTTCAGAGCAGGAGCTTTTTCAAGGAGCTTCTAATGCAGGAGCAGAATCACTTCCAGTTGCTGCTTTGAAGTTTTTTATAGTGTGCTATCATGGACCTTTAATCCCTGCTGGGGCTGCTCTTAAAAATAGGAGGAAATTGCAAAGTGAAGCAGTAAAGGGAAAGAAACATCTTGGACATTTAATCAGCCTCCCTTGGGAGAGGGACTGGTGCTGTCCCCATGGGAGGAAACCTGGTCATGGCTGTCACTTGGAATGGCCCTGTCTGGGTGCACTGCAGCCTGGCCAGGAATAAAGACACAAAAAAAAAAAGATATAATAAAATATATAATAAAAGATCTGCTCAGTTATGGCTGCAACACTCTGGTGTCACCCAGAGGGTCGGTGCTGGAGGTCCCAGCTCGTGGCAGGCACTGTTTATTCCCCTTTCCCCTCTCAGCTGCATAATTCCTTGCTCAGCCTCCCCTTCTCCATCCATTCAGAGATGAAAATAGCTGGGAACCTCCTTGACCTTCTGCTTTGATAATAAGTGCAATTAACAATCCTAACGAGCTGCAGAAACACAATGACTGTGTATGGTCTTATTTAATTAAACTGTGTTTCAGGAAAATTTGCTTTAAATGACCATTTAAATGAAAAGATTTCCAGTCTTTTGGAAGGATTTCCCTGGCATGGAATCACTGGGGTTGGAGAAGATTTCCAAGACCATCGAGTCCAGCCTTGGCCTGATCCCCACCTTGTCACCAGCCCAGGGCACTGAGTGCCACCTCCAGGTGTTCTTTGAGCACATTTGGTTTTATCTTTCTTTTTTCTGACTTCCATTTTACTTGGTGCCTCAGGCTTTAGTTTTCATATGTTTCAGGTTCTGTGCTGCTTTAGTGTGTGGGTCTGGGTTTCACATGAGGGGATGGTGAGCTGTGTGCACAGAGCAGGAGACAAAACAATTCCTGCTCCAGCTGGGCACCGAGGACAAATGACCCAAATCTCAGCCCAGGAGCACAAACCCCGTGGGCTGCAGAGAGAAAAACAAGCAGGGTGGGACTGCAGGGGCTAAAGCTGCAATGGGACAATGAACTGCAAGGTGCAAATGGAGCAGAGCTGATCCCAGGGACAGACCCCGGCAGCGCTCGTGCATTTTGGGGCCGTTTTGGTTCATCTTGGGTGCAGCCCTGGCTGGGCTCTGGTGCTGCCCAAGGTGCATCCATGGAGGAGATCCTTTGGGTAAATCCCTGCTTTATTCTGGGACTCTGCCCAGCCTCTGCTCCAGGGCATCACACTCTCTGTTCTCCCTTCCATCAGTATTTATCTCCCTCCTTTTCTCCTACATCTGCCTCCTCCCTCGTTGTTTTCCCATCTTTTGCAATGATCTCCTCATGAACTTGAGGAATAAGAACAAAACCACCTCCAGACCATTCCCTGCTCCCCACCTGCCTTTGGGCTCAATAACCAGAGATGTTCTGATCCCAAAAATCCTTTTTTAATCCTTTAAATATACATTTGTAGAGGGAAGCAGGGATAACATCCAGGCACTGCTGTTTGTCCTTACTGGGCCTGATTTATGTCCCTCCTGCTCTCAGGGGTGCAGCTCTCGGAGTTTGTGTTGTGAAATGCCTCCAGAAAAGGAGCAGGCCTTGGAAACTATTTATGGATTGGAATTGGCTGCTGTTCCATTTAATGAAGTCCCTGTCTTTGAGCCTCTGCCATTTAATTAAGCGCTTTATATAATTAGTGTGTGACATCAATTCTGTCCACTCTGGGAGGTTTGTCTGTTCCTCCTGAAGGAGGTGTTTTATTTAATGCAGTTTCTGGGTCCTGCTGCAGCTGAATTCCGGGGCAGCCACTCTGCAGCAGGGTGGGATCCTGAGATCCTGATCTGGTTATTCTTTTTTGTCTTGGTCACTGATGTCCCTGAACTTCTCTGATTCCTCCTGTTTTTAGGAAAAGGAGCTGTGGCACTACAAGCAAAGCATCTCAGAGCCTTCACATCCTCACCTCTGTCAGCTCACCAGAGGGAAAGTTTACTTCTCTGGGAAAAAACTCAACTTTTTCCCCCCTTTTTCTATTGGGTTCCCCCTTTTTTTATTGTAATTTCCCTTTTTTTTTATTCTTGTTTTCTTAAACCCTCAGATACTCTCTTTTTTCTACCTTTTTTATTGTTTTCTTAAACCCTCAGATACTCTCTATCTTCTACCTTTTTTTACTACCTTTTTCATTGTAATTTCCCCCATTTTTTATTGTTTTCTTAAACTCTCTGGATTCTCAGATTCCAGGTATAACAAGCAGGGTTTTCCATGGACAATTCCCAAATTAGTTCCCCCAATCAATCATTATTACCCCACTGTTTATACACTTGGGATTCCAGGAGCCTTTTTAAGCACTGAGCGCTGCCACAATCTCGTGTTTCAGCTGCTTATCACCCACATGATCCCCAAAATCTCCTTTCCTGGCAGCCTGCTGTTCCAGGAGAGGACACAAAAGTTTGCTTTATTCTGGATTAGTTTGCTTTATTCTGGATTAGTTTCACAAAACCAGGAATGTGGCTTGTGCTAGTGTTTTCCTGACTGGGAAATGGGAAATAATTGGGATTTCATGGATCATACCTGTCCCTGCTGGGCACAGGGAGAACAGAATTTATCATTTTTCCATCTTGTTGGCTTCCTTGCTCCTGGTTCCAGCTGTCCTGGCTGCCTCCAGCTCATTATTCAGGTCAATACAGTGGATTTTTCAGACCCAAAGGGAGGAGGGCGGGAGCTCAGAAAATAACCATAATTACATTGAACCAGGGCTCATTGAATCTGCAGAAATTTTAATTCCTGAAGGAAAAGAGGGATTGCAGCTTTCCCCTGTTAACCCCTTGGGTGCAGGGTTTGTCCCAGGTGTGGAAGGACAGGGTTGGGTCCCAGTGGTGTCTCCATCCCTGGATTTCTCTGGAAAAAGAGAAGAAAAACCAAAAGGTTTTATCTCATCTCATCTCATCTCCTCACAGCTCTGGGTGGAACACCAGGCCAATTATTCATGGGATTTCTTAACAGACAACTTTTTAAGGTCAGACTTCAATGGAAATTTAAGGGTTGTTCCCAAATTGGATTTATCTGGTGTAGGAAAAGCCTTATCAGGGCCCCAAGGAACAACATCTCCTGCTCCAGGAGCTCTCCTGCTCCCCTCAGGGGATTCCTGGCTGGGGAAGGCAAAGTGAGAATATTTTCTACATTGACACTCTGCTGCTATTTGAAGTTTCTGTGTGTTTGCTGCTTGCTGAGCTTTGGGGTTGTGCTGGATGGAATCACAGCAATATTCCATTTAAAGGTGCTGGGAAGGGTGGGAGACAGGTTTGGGAGCAGCTGGTGAGACATTCAAGCGGCTGAAAACTGATTTTTTTTTTAAATTTTTTGGCTCCTGTGTAACTCACCCAGACTGAATCTTCCCAGTTCTTGGTTTCTGCTTGGCACAAAGTGGAGTCTCTAAATCAGGAGAGACCATTTAGGCTAAAATAAAGTATTCCACTGCTCTTCCTGAGTGCTGGGAGGGAGAGAACAATGGCCCAGAAAGATGAATGCTTCTTGCTCTTTAATTGACTCTAATAGGCTATAAATACATTTTTTCCCTCAACTACAGGAGCAGAATGAAAGGCTTCTGGTAAAACTGGTTTTTCACTCTAAAAATCCCCTGCTCTCTGGAAAAGCTTCTGCACAGAGCCACCTGTGGAAATCCCTTGGAGTAGTTTTAAGGCATTTTAATTCCTAATAAAAGCTTTCAGTTCAGGGGCTGCGCTGGTGCAGGGTTGCAGAGTTGGAAATGTCATTTCGAGTTGAGTCATTTTTGCAAACCTCCCTTTTTTTTTTTTTTTATTTTACCTTCAGTGTTAACTTGATGAGCTCAGTAAAACCCAAAATGCAGCATTTTGCTGTATCAAAATGAGCAGTTCAGCACCTGTGTAAATGCAGAGGGTTTATGGCGCTCTGACCATTATTTTTAGGGTTATTGCTTTTCCTCTCATTTCTGCCTGTTTGTGCCAATATAAAAAATGATCCCTTTTGCTTAGAATTGATTACAGGGATATAAGAAATGTTTCATTTAATCCTGCTTGGGTGAAATATTCCTGTCTGGCCTTGCAATGCAATCCCTGCTCACAAAATTTAGGAAATAAATTGTAATTTGGGTTTTTCTGGGTTTTTCTGCATTGTTACCTGGTAATGGCCAAGTCTTTTCAGTACGTTTTTTTTACAGACCTTCATTTCATATTCAGCTCATCTCTGCTAATAGTTCCACCCAATTAGCATCAAAATCAGGTGAAATCTTGACATCCCTAATTTATTTTTTATTTTTAGCACTTCAATCGCACCTGTTTTGCTTTGTGCCTTTAACTGAATGGTGCCCTTTGGTAAATTCAGAAATTGAATTTGAATATCAGGCATTGATGTCCTTTCCTCGTGGTGTTGGTCACAATTTCTGAGCCTGAGCCTCTCCCACTTTTGGGGCTCCATCCCCCTGCTTGGCATTGCTGACAGGAATTGTGTCAAACACCTGCTCTGGGCCTCGTTTCCCCACCAATCCTCGTTTTTCTCCTAAAAGAGGCAATGATTGACTTTCTAATTAACATTCAGGGTTTGTGCGTGTGCAATTTAGATGCTGGTGCTTTTTGCTGCACGAATAATTCCTTTACTGTCATTATTGCTGATATTTTTAATTTTGGGGGTGTGCGTGTGGTTGTCAGAGCAAAAATTCAGGGTGGGGTAACCCAGCTGGGATTTGGTATTTCCATATCAAATATGGGAAATTTGGTGACTCCACAGCCTCTCAGGGCGCCCTGTTTGACCAGAAAAATAAAGGTTTTATTTAAGTTTTGGTGGAATTTCCTGCATTTCAGTCTGTGCCGGTTCAGGATACACAGAAATTGTTGGCTTGGTGTGTTCACTTGGGAAATTGTCCTGTGACTTCTCCAATCTCTGATGGAATAATTGATAAATAATTGATAAATCCAGAGGAACTGCACTCATTTGCTGGGGGGAGGGGCACCTGCAAATAACTTGGAATTAATAAATCCAAGCACAATTCTAAATATTTAATAAATCCAACCACAATTCTAAATATTTAATAAATCCAACTGCAATTCTAATATTGCACAGGGTGGTCTAAAGGAAAATTTAGGGAAAATTAAGGAAAATTAGAATTTAGGAAAATTAAACACAAATTCCTGAATTTGAGATAAAATAACCAATGTACAATATGCCTTCTGACCTTTCTGGGGGAAAACCAGCTCTTTAAATGTAATGTTCATTAATAATGAATTAATTAATTGCCCTGTGCTTGTGTGGACAGTTGCTTTGGTTTTCCAGGAGGAATTCCCTGGTGCCACAGGGGATCAGTGCAGGAACGTGGGACACGACCCCAGGGATGTTTGAGATTGCAATTTAATCTCTGATTTAATCTATTTGGAAAATGAAATATCAAAAAAAAAACCCAGAGCAGAGGAGAATTCTGGTCCCTCCCAGCCCTGGGATGAGCAGCATTCCCAAGGCTTTGCCTCTGGTGGAGCCATTTCCACTGAGCTCATTTATAACACCGTTCATTAAAATTATAACACAGTTCATTAAAATTATAACAGAATTCATTAAAATTATAACACAATTCATTAAAATTTGTTTGGGTGTTTCAACGCCAGGAACGGCATTAAAAATAAACCAACTTTAATACAGGAATAAAACAGTTTATTAGCATTTATTTTTCTGGGTTTTTGCTCAAAAAGTGGAAAACCCAAATTAAACTGTGCCAGAAAAGGGAATTTCCATTCCCTGTGCCAGGGGATGCTCCCGGGGATGGGGGGTGCTGGAAATCCAGATTGAGCCTGGGCTGCTCCCAGAGGTTACTCCGAGGTTACTCCGAGGTTACTCCGAGGTTACTCCGGCTTTACACCGGCCCCAAGTCCAGCCCAACCCTGCCCTCTGCTGGGCCCGAGCAGGGAATTAAAGGGATTTTAATTAATTAATTAAAATTAATTCCCTGGGTTTGTGCGTGTCAGTATTTATGGGCTGGGGGTGCACCAAGGGCAGCGGGAGGGATTCCACCTGTGCTTTAAAATGTAAAAACAAAAACACGTTAAATTTGATTCTGCTCTGCCACACACTGCTTTGAAATTTAGAATAAAAATTTAGAATAAAAGCGTTGATTCCACTCTGCCACTTGATGCTTTAAAATTTAGAATAAAAATTCAAAATAAACACATTAAATTTGATTCCACTCTGCCAGTTTGTGCTTTAAAATTTAGAATAAACACATTAAATTCTATATCGATTTGCCACTTGGTGATTTAAAATCGAGAGTAAACACATTAAATTTGAGTCCACTCTGCCATAAGGTGCTTTAAAATTTAGAATAAAAATTCAAAATAAAAAATTCGGAAGAAACACATTAAATTTGATTCCAGTCTGTCATTTTGCGCTTTAAAATTTAGAATAAACACATTAAATTTGATTCTGCTTT
The DNA here is from genome assembly GCF_027887145.1 of Ammospiza caudacuta. Lineage (NCBI taxonomy): Eukaryota > Metazoa > Chordata > Aves > Passeriformes > Passerellidae > Ammospiza > Ammospiza caudacuta. The sequence continues at coordinate 26,061,481 of NC_080603.1, forward strand.
ACTAATTGGTGCTTAAAAATTTAGTATAAAAATTCGGAATAAACTAATTTAATTTGATTCTGCTTTGCCAATTGGTGCTTTCAAATTTAGAATAAAAATTTATAATAAAAAATTCAGAATAAACTCATTTAATTTGATTTTACTTTGCCACTTTGTGCTTTCAAATTTAGAATAAAAATTTAGAATAAAAAATTCAGAATAAACACATGAAATTTGATTCCACTTTACCAATTGGTACTTGAAAATTTAGAATAAAAATTTGGAATAAAATTTTATTATAAGTACATTAAATTTGATTCCAGTCTGTCACTTTGTGTTTTAATATTTAGAATAAACACATTAAATCTGGTTCCACTCTGTGATTTTGTGCTTTACAATTTAGAATAAACATATTAAACTTGATTTTACTTTGCCATATGGTGCTTAAAAATTTAGAATAACAATTCAGGATAAACACATTAAATTTTATTCCGCTCTGTCACATGGTGCTTTAAAATTTAGGATTAAAAATTTAGAATAAACACATTGAATTTGATTCCGTTTTGCCACTTTGTGCTTTAAAATTTAGAATAAAAACATTAAATTTGATTCTGCTCTGCTTAAAAATTTAGAATAAAAATTTTAAAATAAAAAATTCAGAAGAAACACATTAAATTTGATTCCACTTTACCAATTGGTGCTTTAAAATTTAGAATAAAAATTTCAACACATGAAATTTTATATCACTTTGCCACTTAGTGATTCAAAATCTAGAGTAAACATATTCATTTTGATTCCACTCTGCTGCATGGTGCTGTAACATTTAAAATAAAAATTCAGAATAAACACATTAAATTTGATTGCGCTTTGCCAATTGGTGCTTAAAAATTTAGAATAAAAAATTCAGAATAGGCGCATTAAATTTGATTCCACTTTGCCAATTGGTGCTTTAAAATTTGGAATAAAAATTTAGAATAAACACATTAAATTTGATTCCGCTCTGAGAATTGGTACTTAAAAAGTTAGAATAAAAATTTAAAATAAACACATTAAATTTGATTCCGCTCTGAGAATTGGTACTTAAAAAGTTAGAATAAAAATTTAAAATAAACACATTAAATTTGATTCTGCTCTGAGAATTGGTACTTAAAAAGTTAGAATAAAACTTTAAAATAAACTCATTTAATTTGATTTCACTTTGCCAATTGTTGCCTAGAAATTTCGAGTAAAAATTTAAAATAAAAATTCAGAATAAACATATTAAATTTGATTGCACTTTGCCAATTGGTGCTTAAAAATTTAGAATAAAAAATTCAGAATAGGCACATTAAATTTGATTCCACTTTGCCAATTGGTGCTTTAAAATTTGGAATAAAAATTTAGAATAAACACATTAAATTTGATTCCGCTCTGCCAATCGGTACTTAAAAAGTTAGAATAAAACTTTAAAATAAACTCATTTAATTTGATTTCACTTTGCCAATTGTTGCCTAGAAATTTCGAGTAAAAATTTAAAATAAAAATTTCCGAATGAATGCATTAAATTTGATTTCACTTCTCCACGTGGCGCCGTAAAATTCCGATTTTTAAACCCCCGAGGCGTGCGGGTGGCCCTGTCCCAAGCCCTGAGCTGTGGGTGCGCAGTGTGTGCGCAGCGCAGGGGCTCTCCGGGTAATTATTTCAGGTAATTAATACCCTAATTAAGGTGATTAACGGCGCTGTTAATTGCAGTCGGCGGCGGAGTACGTGAAGGCGCGGCTGCCCGAGGTGCTGAAGCAGCACCTGCAGGACTACGAGCGGGACAAGGAGAACAGCGTGCTGTCCTACCAGAGCATCCTGGAGCAGCAGATCCTCTCCATCGACAGGGAGATGCTGGAGAAGCTCACCGTCTCCTACGATGAGGCAGGTACGGCTGGGCTGCTCACAGTTCTTGTTTTCCTGCCAAAAAATGGCTCATTTCTCCAAATCCCCTGCGCAGGTTGAGCTTTTTGTCCTCGTTTTTGCTCCTCCATAGGTGGTTCCTCGTAATTCTCATTTTCCTGCCCCAAAAATCACTCTTTTCCCCAAACCCTTCAGCTTCTGTCCTTGTTTTCTGAAATGTGTGCTCCTCTTGAAGTGGTTCCTCATAATTCTCATTTTCCTGCCCCAAAAATCACTCTTTTCCCCAAACCCCTTCAGCTTCTGTCCTTGTTTTCTGAAATGTTTATTCCTCCCAAAGCGGTTCCTCATAATTCTCATTTTTCAGCTCCAAAAATGGCTCTTTTCCCCCCAACACCTTCAACTTTTGTCCTTGTGTTTATGAAATGTGTGCTCCTCTTGAAGTGGTTCCTCATAATTCTCATTTTTCTGCCCCAAAAAATGGCTCATTTCTCCAAATCCCCTGTGCAGGTTGAGCTTTTTGTCCTCATTTTTGCTCCTCCTTAGGTGGTTCCTCGTAATTCTTATTTTCCTGCCCCAAAAATCACTCATTTCCCCACACCCCTTCAACTTTTCTCCTTGTTTTCTGAAATGTTTGTCCCCCCTGAAGTGGTTCCTCGTAATTCTCATTTTCCTGCCCCAAAAATCACTCTTTTCCCCAAACCCCTTCAGCTTCTGTCCTTGTTTTCTGAAATGTTTGTTCCTCCCAAAGTGGTTCCTTAGAATTGTCATTTTTCTGCCCCAAAAAAGGCTCATTTCCCCAAGCGCCTAGTGCAGGTTGAGCTCTTGTCCTTATTTTTTGTGAGAAGTTTGTTCCTCCTGAAGTGGCTTCTCACAATTCCCATTTTTCTGCCAAAAATGGCTCTTTTCCCCAAACCCCTTCAGCTTCTGTCCTTGTTTTCTGAAATGTGTGCTCCCCTTGAAGTGGTTCCTCATAATTCTCATTTTCCTGCCCCAAAAATGGCTCATTTGCCCAAACATCTTCAACTTTTGTCCTTGTTTTGTGAAATGTTTGCCCCTCCTGGAGTGGTTCCTCATAATTCTCATTTTTCAGCTCCAAAAATGGCTCTTTTCCCCCCAACACCTTCAACTTTTGTCCTTGTGTTTATGAAATGTGTGTTCCTCTTGAAGTGGTTCCTCATAATTCTCATTTTTCTGCCCCAAAAATGGCTCATTTCTCCAAATCCCCTGTGCTGGTTGAGCTTTTCGTTCTTGTTTTTGTTCCTCCTCAAGTGGTTCCTCAGAATTCTCATTTTCCTGCCCCAAAAATCACTCATTTCCCCAAACATCTTCAACTTTTCTCCTTCTTTTGTGAAATGTTTGTCCCCCCTGAAGTGGTTCCTCATAATTCTCATTTTTCTGCCCCAAAAAATTGGCTTGTTTTCCCAAACCCCCTGTGCAGGTTGAGCTTTTTGTCCTCATTTTTGTTCCTCCTGAAGTGGTTCCTTAGAATTCTCTTTTTACTGCCCCAAAAATGGCTCATTTTAAGTCCTTCCCCAAGGTCCTTCAACTTTTGCCCTTGTTTTTGTGGAAATGTTTCATCCTCCTGAAGGGATTCCTCATAATTCTCATTTTCCTGCCCCAAAAATGGCTCATTTTTAATCCTTCCCCAAACACCTTCAACTTTTGTCCTTGTTTTTGTGGAATGTGTGTTTCTCCTGAAATGGTTCCTCACATTTCTCATTTTCCTGCCCCAAAAATTGCTCGTTTTCAGCCCTTCCCCAAACCCCTTGAACTTTCGTCCTCATTTTTGTAAATATTTGTTCCTCCTGAAATTATTCCTTATAATTCTCCTTTTACTGCCCCAAAAAAATTATTCATTTCCAGTCTTTCCCCAGTCCCCTTGTGCAGGTTGAGCTTTTATCCTCATTTTTGTCATCTTTTATCCTCATTTTTGTGAAATACTTGTTTTTCCTGTCCCAGTTTGGCTGGGGATGTCCCCCCTGGGTGCTGGCAGGAGCTGAGGGGACACTTCTGGCAGCTCATTGTGCTCTGCTGTTAATTATTTTAATTATTTCCTGTGTCTCTCCATTGCCACCCCCTGGATTTTGTTCTTTTCCCCTTCACAAATTCCTGATTTTTGGCCTTTCCCAGCTGGGAGTGGACTGGGCAGGCACAAAATCTGATTTTTACCCTGACACGAGGATGGGCAGCCAAACCCAGGCAGTTTTTGGGGCTTTCTGGACACTGAACTTCCAGCTTGCAGATCTGACGCTTTTCCTGGCATTTTGTTCTCAGAAATGCCTTTCAGCTTTTAAATCCTTTTGTAAAATACACCTCACACCACGAGCTTGGCCTGTGGGTTCTCAAAGGCCAGCACAGGTCAAAATGAGGGTGCAGAATATTTCTTTCATCACATATGGCTTGCTTTTAATAATGCACAAAAAATAAGCTTCAAAATTTGTTGCTTTCTGTCACCTCTGTTGATTTTTCTCACACAGAATTTCCCAAAATCCTGTCATTTTTTTTTTCCATTAGTTTGGTCATTCCAGCTCCTCTCCACTTATTTTCATTTAAAGCAGTTTGTTAGGGAGGAGAAAATGCAGGAAATTACTGATTCCTGTCAGAAGGAAAAGAAAGCTTTTTCCTTTATGGAAATCTCAGTGTTTGTATGGTTAAAATAAAGATTAAAACTGCTTGAAACACATATTTGGGGATTTATCTCATCCAGCAAAAATCATGTGGAAATGAGAAGCTCTGTAATAACTGGTTTAGAAGATTCCCAGCAGCACAGCTGTAAATGAAAGCCCCAAATTCATCAGAGATGAAAACACAGCAGTGGAGCCCCTCACCCTCCTAATTGTGCCCCTTATTTATGAAAAGGCAGAAATGGCTCTACCTGCCCTTGGAACCAGAGCTGATTGTGAGCAAAGCACAGAAAATGGGCAGTTAAATGTAATTACAGCAGCTGCTGGTGATCCTGGGTGCTCCAGCCCTTGGTGCTGACATTTTCCCTTTTTTTGGCTTTTTTTCCAAACAAAATCAACTGAACGAGGAACTCGAGCTGCTGGCGGGGTGTAAAAAGTGAAGGAAACAATCCTTCAAAATTGGCAAAATATGAAATTAAATATTTGTTAAAATTATTCCTTAGTTTCGCTCCGGACAGGTTTTGTTCTTGTGGTCTAGAAAAATTAATGTCTCGCATGTCTTCTTTCTCTCTTCTGTCTCATAGTTTAGCTCATTTAACAAAACAAGAATCTGAATTTGCCACTCTTTGTGCCTGGTTTTTTTGGGGGGGTTTTTTTTTTGGGTTTTTTTGCTTCAGCTTTGGATTCACTGAAGCTGGAGTGAATCCCCAAAATATCTGTTGTTAGCATGAGGGGCAGGTTTCTCCATTTTCAGGTTTCTCCATTTTCAGGTTTCTCCATTTTCAGTGCCTTGATAAATGAAGCCTAAGAGGGGAGTGATTCACTATGAGAAAAGGCCTTTGGATTCTGACAGAAATTTCATCTTGAATTGGTTTTTAGATTTTGCTGCTGCTCCCAAGGAGCAGTGTGGGAGCACCTGGAAAATGTTTGTGTAGTCCAGTCAACAACCTTGGTTCTTCAGCCAGTTTGGGCCCATTTGTTCTGTAAAAGGCCTCAGCCTGAAAACAGAAGGTGTTGCTGTTGGGAGACACCCATCCAGAGAAATCCTTGTTTGTGGAAAGCAAAATTCTCACAAACGACTCCTACACCAATCATTCCTCCTTTGATGGTGGTGAAAGGGGAGAAAATGCAATTTTGTCTGTGATGTGAGGGATCCCCCAGAGCCCCCCTGGAGCCCTGCCAGGGTTCCATCCCTGCAGGAATGATGAGCAGCTGGAATTCCAGCAGCTGGCAGCCAGGGGAGCTGCCAGGGAGGTTTTTGGGGGGCTCCCAGGGCAGGGGAGCATTCCCACACCTTTTCCAGCCTTTCCCATCCCTCTTGGAAGGACCGTTCTGCACCCCCAGGTAAATCCTTTCTCCCAAAGTGGGTTCAGTTCGAGTTCAGCCGCATCCCTTTGCCAGGAGAAAGCTGAAATGCTCTGATTTTGGCACAATTTTGGGTGTTAATTTGGCCTTTCTGGCAGCATCCAGTGTTAATAAAGTGCAGCCTTGATGGACTCCACATCCCAACGTGGATCTTTCCCTTTTTTTGCCTTTAGGAAATCAATCCATCAGAGCTACACATAAAATGAGTTTGTCTGGGAATAGTCGAGTGCTGGCAAGATTTCTTTTTGTGAGTTTCGAGTAAGGAAGCTTTAAAAAATGAAAGCAGGCCAAAAGTGACAGATGGGGACAAATCCTCTGCTAATCTGTAAATCCTTTAGTTTAAAAAGTGGCATTCTTGACTAGCTAAGGCTGGGGTAATTTTGTGCAAGAATTTTTTCTCCCAACAAAGCTTTGCTGGCTCTTAATCCCATTCCTTTGATTTGCAGCATCCCTAAACATCCGAGGTGGTCAGTGCCTGATCTGTGGCAAATTTTGGTTATTTAAAGGAATTTTAGCATTTAATCCCAATGTTCCAGGGAATTCCAGCCTGCTGGGAGGTTCTGGAGGGGTTTTGTCCTGTGGGAAATGGCTTTTTTCTTTAATGGATGGCCCTTCTTCCCTATGAGTTCTGAAAAAATTGAGTTTCATTACTGCACAACAAAAAAAGAGATGGAATTCATTTCTCCCTGCTGTCAAGCAGTCCTGGAGATATTGATATTTAGGGATTGCATCCAGAGCCAGGAGCCAGAGCCAGCCCCAGAATGGGGTTTTTTTTAGCTGATATTTGCTGGTTTTGGGTGAGGGGGGCAGGAAGGGGAAGATGGGAACTGGAAAGGAGATGGGAAATGGGAAATATTCCTCCCATTTTAAGGTGGGCTCAGTGCTCAGAACTGGAAAGGAGATGGGAAATTGGAAATATTCCTTCTATTTTAAGGTGGACTCAGTGCTCAGAACTGGAGAGGAGATGGGAAATGGGAAATATTCCTTCTGTTTTAAGGTGGGCTCAGTGCTCAGAACTGGAGAGGAGATGGGAAATTTGAAATATTCCTTCTGTTTTAAGGTGGGCTCAGTGCTCTGGGGGTCACAACTGGGACTCCCCAGTCTTGGAAGTCCTTCCCACCTCAACCACCCTGGCATTCCGTGACAGGAACAGCACTTTCCTGCTGATCAGGACCATCCATTTCATGGCAGAAATGTGATTTTCCCCACCTCTAAGAGCAGCCGCTGTGGTTCTGTGCAGGCACCACGTGTCTGATCGCCCTGCTGTCCGACAAGGAGCTGACCGTGGCCAACGTGGGCGACTCGCGGGGCGTCCTCTGCGACAAGGACGGCAATGCCATCCCCCTGTCCCACGACCACAAGCCCTACCAGCTGAAGGAGAGGAAGAGGATTAAGAGAGCCGGTGAGTTGTTGGGAAGTTCAGCTTTTATTTGTCGCTAAAATTGACATTTCCTCCAGGAGAGGGTGGGAAGTGACTGAGGTGGCAGCAGATCAAATCTCCTGTTCTCTGCCCAAAATTCCACAGGGCAGAGGTGGCAGCAGATCAAATTGGAGTTCATTGTCCCATTGCAGCTTTAGCCCAGGCAGTCCCTGCTTGTTTTTCTCTCTCCAGCCCACGGGGTTTGTGCTCTGGGCTGAGATTTGGGTCATTTGTCCTTGGTGCCCAGCTGGAGCAGGAATTGTTTTGTCTCCTGCACTGTGCACACAGCTCACCATCCCAAAATGTGAAGCTCAGAACTGCACAGTAAAACAGCACAGAGTCTGAAAAATATAAAAACTAAAACCTGAGGCATCACCTCCCATGTTCTGAGCTCTGTAATCCCTCAGGATGAAACTTTGGGGGGTCTGGCAGGAACCAGAGAGCTCCTTGGATGTTCCAGAGAGCTCCTTGGGTGTTCCAGAGAGCTGCTTGGATGTTCCATAGAGCTGAATGTTCCAAAGAGCTCCTTAGATGTTCCAAAGGGCAATTTAGATGTTCTAGAGAGCTAGATGGTTGAATGAGCTTCTTGGATGGTCCAAAAATCTGTTTGGATGTTCCAGAGAGCTCCCTGGATGTTCCTAAGGGGTCCTTGGACATCCCAAAGAGCAGTTTGGATGTTCCAAAGAAAGAGCAACCTGGGTGTTCCAGAGAGGTCCTTGGACATTCCAAAGAGCTCCTTGGATGTTCTAAAGAGCAGCTTGGATGTTCCAGAGAGCAGCTTGGATGTTCCAAAGAGCTCCTTGGATGTTCCAGAGAGCAGCTTGGATGTTCCAAAGAGCTCCTTGGATGTTCCAGAGAGCAGCTTGGATGTTCTAAAGAGCTGGATATTCCAAAGAGCTCCTTGGATGTTCTAAAGAGCAGCTTGGATGTTCCAGAGAGCAGCTTGGATGTTCCAAAGAGCTCCTTGGATGTTCCAGAGAGCAGCTTGGATGTTCCAAAGAGCTCCTTGGATGTTCCAGAGAGCAGCTTGGATGTTCTAAAGAGCTCCTTGGATGTTCCAGAGAGCAGCTTGGATGTTCCAAAGAGCTCCTTGGATGTTCCAGAGAGCAGCTTGGATGTTCTAAAGAGCTGGATATTCCAAAGAGCTCCTTGGATGTTCTAAAGAGCAGCTTGGATGTTCCAGAGAGCAGCTTGGATGTTCCAAAGAGCTCCTTGGATGTTCCAGAGAGCAGCTTGGATGTTCTAAAGAGCTGGATATTCCAAAGAGCTCCTTGGATGTTCCAAAGAAAGAGCAGCCTGGATGTTCCAGAGAGCAGCTTGGACATTCCAAAGAGCAGTTTGGCCATTCCAAAGAGCTTCTTGGATGTTCCAAAGAGCTGATTTAAGTGTTGTTTCCCCCCCCAGGTGGGTTCATCAGCTTCAACGGCTCGTGGCGCGTGCAGGGCATCCTGGCCATGTCACGCTCGCTGGGCGATTACCCCCTGAAGAACCTGAACGTGGTGATCCCCGACCCCGACATCCTGAGCTTTGACCTGGACAAACTGCAGCCAGAGTTCATGATCCTGGCCTCGGACGGGCTGTGGGACGCCTTCAGCAACGAGGAGGCCGTGAGGTTCATCAAGGAGCGCCTGGACGAGCCGCACTTCGGCGCCAAGAGCATCGTGCTGCAGTCCTTCTACAGGGGCTGCCCCGACAACATCACCGTCATGGTGGTGAAGTTCAGGAATAGCAGCAAAGCTGAGGAGCAGCAGTGAGGAGCCCCCGGGCCCGCTCAGGACTCAGGACAGTCTGTGTGTGCTGGGAAGCTCCAGGAGCGCTGTGCGGGCTCTCCCGCGGCCGCGGATCCATCCGGGCTCTGCTCGTGGCTTGGCAAAAGGAGCAATACAACAAATAAATCCATGCTGAGCGACCACAAGAATCCAGTCTGCCCCCTGCCCCTGCCCTGTGCCCTCGCTGCTCCCTAGGAACCGACTGGAAGCTCCCATTTCTCACTTTTCTTTAGGAATCCTGCGTGGGTTTGGGTTTGATTGCTCTCCTCAGGGGCACGGCAGGGCCAGGGCAGTGCTGCTGCTCCTCCCTCCTGCTGTCCCTGCTCAGGAGCTGCTCTCGTGTCCCTCATCTCTGCACCCTGCAGTGGGAGGGCTGGCTGGGCAAGGGTTTGGGATGTGAAGGAGGAAGAGGAGCCAATCTCAGCCTGCTGCCACTGCTGGCTCTGCTTTGTTCAGCCTCCCCCCACAATAAACCCTGCTGAGCATGTGAGTAGGTAGAGCTCCTGAAGCACCACGTCTATTCAGGCTGTGCATTACTCTAGGACAGTTCTTCTAGGCCATATTGTATCCAAACCAACTCATGGTGAACTTCAGCAAAGCCCCGGGAGCTCTGAAGCTCGTGGCTGGGAGCAGAGCTCAGCTGTGGGAGCAGAACGTGTGTCCTTCACCGAGATCCCCCTGACCTTACTGCTGTGGAAAGAGATGGGAGAGCAAATGGATTTCACTGGTGACTGGTGGGAGCCTCACCCAAGCAGGGCGTTCCTCAGAGGTTCCTCAGAGCTTCCTAGCTGGAAGTCAAGCCTGAGAGAGACTTCCCTGTACCACTGCAGGTGGATTTGTGGTGTTAATCCCAGGGCAGACCCCTCTGGACGGGCTCTTGGGATGACCTGCAAATGCCAGGCAGCATCAATGCACTGTAGAGATGAAAGGTTGTGTTAAATCTAGGTTTTAAAAGTGTGTTTAGATCTAACTTTCAGTATTTTATTGTATTTTGGGATCTGTGACTGCTGTGAGTTGGAGTGAGGACAGTTTGGGTTTGCTGCACCTCTGGTACCAGCTGTGTCATGGCAGAGGGACAGGGCAGGCAGGATTTTGGATGGCTCCTTTGTCCTTACCCTGCCTTACAGAAGTCCTTGGGATCTCCCCAGAACGTGGTCCTGGACACGCTGCTCAAGTCTTCAGGGTGGTGGAGGCTGTCTGTGTTTGGTGTGGAGCTGGGTCAGGGATGTGACGGATTCCCTGGCCTTACCTGTTCCTTGGGAAGGTCCAGTATTCCTCATTTCCCAGCTGTGACCCCCCTGCTCACCTGCAGGAGCTCTCAAGGCAAAAAATCAAAGAGCACAAACTTCTGCTCGAGAAGGAATCCCCATCTTTGTCTTGTTTTGTCCCCCCAACAAACTTCCCTCCTTTAATTTGTTTGGGGATAATCTCAGCCCTCAGCTGGCTCTGGTGGTGTTTCCAGAATGTGTCTGGAGCCCTGGGAGAGCAGTGCCCAGCAGGCAGGAGCCTGCCCTGCTCCTTTCCCTGCCCTTTCCCACCCCTGGTGCAGCTGAGTGCCCCTGGCTGCCCAGCTGGGCAGCGAACAGGAATTGCTGGGAATTGCTCCAGGTATTGCAGCGTGCACAGAGTGAGGGCAGAGCGCTGAAAGTGCAGCCCTGGGTGATGGTGATTCCATGGGAATGCTGGATCTGGGCTGGAATGGCACAGAGCACTGGGAGAGCAGCTCCAGGCAGAGCTCAGGGTGTGGAGTTTGCCTTCCCTGTCCCCTTCCCTGTCCCCTTCCCTGTCCCCCTGTGCCTTCCCTGTCCCCTTTTCTGTCCCCCTGTGCCTTCCCTGTCCCCTTCCCTGTCCCCCTGTGCCTTCCCTGTCCCCCTGTGCCTTCCCTGTCCCCTTTTCTGTCCCCTTCCCTGTCCCCCTGTGCCTTCCCTGTCCCCTTCCCTGTCCCCTTCCCTGTCCCCCTGTGCCTTCCCTGTCCCCCTGTGCCTTCCCTGTCCCCTTCCCTGTCCCCCTGTGCCTTCCCTGTGGAGGGCACAGCTCCTGGGGAAGGAGGAATTCCAGCAGCTCTGAAGGATGTTTGTGAGCCCTGAGCCATCCCAGGAGCTGCAGGGATGGCCGTGCCCAGGAGAACAGCACAGATCCAGCTGGGGTGGCAGCTCCTGGCGCATTCCTGAGGGATCCACGAGCCCTGAGCACAGCCAGGAGCGGGAGCTGGCAGGGGTGGCAGCCAGGAGGGAGCACTGGCAGGGCAGGGCACTGACCCAGCAGGGCAGGAGGGGTTTGCAGGTTTGCTGGATCCTTCCAGGATCATTCCAGGATCATTCCCTGTCCCCCAGCCAGCCCTGTGCCAAGCTCCAGGTGGCTCAGCTGCAGCAGGAACTGTCCCAGCACCTTCAGCTTCCTCCCCCCTCCCTGGCAGTGCCATCCATGCCAACATCTCTGCTCAGCCCGGGGTTTTTTTGCTTTGATTGCTTTGGAAAAGGAGCTTCAGCTGCTCCAGGTTTGAAGGAGGAGGAGTGATGGAGGTGAGAGGCTTTGTGTGGTGTCCCACATCCACGTGCAGTGCCTACCTGTGCTCCCAGCTGGAGGCTTTGGAAGCTTTCCCTGCCAAGGGAGGCGTTTCCAGCTTCCAGTGGTGCTGATCTGTGCCAAACTCTGCCGTGACACAGCTGGAGGCTGCAGGATGAACTCCTTGTGCACATTGCTGATGCACCCCGACCAGTGCAGGGCTCTCCCACTGCCTTAACACTGCATCCATCCATCCATCCATCCATCCATCCATCCATCCATCCATCCATCCATCCATCCTCCACCTGGGGAGGAGCTGTGGCCAAGAATTCCCTGTGCCCGTGGCAGCAGGGCCCCAGCCTTCCTGCTGCTCTGCCCCCAAACACAGCTGGGCACAGCTGGAGCTGCTCCTGCCAATCCCCCTGGGCACAGCTGGAGCTGCTCCTGCTCACCCAGCCAGGTTTGGTGGCTTCATTCAATCCCCCTGGGCACAGCTGCAGCCTCAGGGCACAGGAGTGGCTGCCAAGGAGCATCTGCAGATGGCTCAAAGTGACAGAGGGACCTTGAACCACGAGGCTGAGCCAGTGCTGGGGAATTGGGCTGTTCCCAAACTGGGCTGTTCCCAAATTGGGCTGTTCCCAAACTGGGCTGTTCCCGAATTCATCTGTTCCCAGGAACATCCCATCTCCCAGAGCTGGGGAATTGGGCTGTTCCCAAATTGGGCTGTTCCCAAACTGGGCTGTTCCCAAACTGGGCTGTTCCCAAACTGGGCTGTTCCCAAATTGGGCTGTTCCCAAACTGAGCTGTTCACAAATTGGGCTGTTCCCAAACCGGGCTGTTCCCAAATTGGGCTGTTCCCGAATTGGGCTGTTCTCAAACTGGGCTGTTCCCAAATTCATCTGTTCCCAGGGACATTCCAGCTCTCAGTGCTTGGGAATTGGAGCATCCCAGTGCTTGGGAGCTGGGCTGTTCCCAAATTGGGCTGTTCCTAGGGACATTCCTAGGGATGTCCCAGCTCCTAGTGCTTGGGAATTGGGCTGGCCCCAAATTGGGCTGTTCCCAAATTCATCTGTTCCCAGGGACATTCCAGCACTCTGGAATTCAGCTGTTCCCAAATTCATTTGGTCCCAGGGATGTCCCAGCTCCCAGTGCTGGGAATTTGGGAATTTGAGCTGTGTCCCAGGGATGTCCCAGTGCTCAGGAACTGGGCTGTTCCAGGGACATTCCAGCTCCCGGTGCTTGGGAACTGGGCTGTTCCCAAACTGGGCTGTTCCCAGGAACATTCCAGCACTCTGGAATTGGGCTGTTCCCAAACTGGGCTGTTCCCAGGAACATTCCAGCGCTCTGGAATTGGGCTGTTCCCAAACTGGGCTGTTCCCAGGAACATTCCAGCACTCTGGAATTGGGCTGTTCCCAAATTCAGCTGTTCCCAGGGGTGTCCCAGTGCCAGCTCCCTCCCCTGGGATGCTCTGCTGATTCCCTCCTCCTGCAGCACAGGGACTGCTCTGGGGTTCACCCTGCCCTCGGATCACTCCTGGCATGTCCCAGCCTGTCCCCAGCCTGGTGTTTCCTTCTGCTGGCCTCAGACATCCCCACAAACCCCACAGCAGCCCCTGGGATAGAGGATTTCAGCTCCCACTGCTGCTGCTGCAGGTTAAACCATTTCCAGAGTGAAATTTAAAATATTGTGCAGATTTTAGAATACAGGAGTCAAAGCACTGCATCAGCTTGGCTGCAGAAACACCAATGCCACAGCCTCAAAAAAAAACAACAAAAAAAAGGGAATTTTGTGTCTCAGGATACAGGGCAGCCCTGCTTTAAATAATATGGATTTATTGCTGATGTAGCTGAGACTTTTTTTACACAGAGAAGCATTTAGTCAGTGATTATATTACAGAAAAAACACCTCAGCAGCCTGTCATGCCCCAAAGCAGGATTCCAGGCCTCTGAACAAAATTCCAGGTGAGAATGTTCTGCTGGGATTTGGCCACTGCAGAGCCCAGAGCTGCAGCCCCTTGTGCCCAGTGTGTTCATAAATGGCTTTTCTGAAACTCCAGAGAAAAAGATCTGTACAGACAATGAATAATAAGCTGAAGTTTCGTTGCTTTTATTTTTCCAGTGCTGACTGGACGTGGCTTAGGGGAGCCAGTGGATGAGTCTGGATTTTCCTGAGGTAACTCAGAATCCCCTGGACCAGCTCTGGAGGATGCTCTGGGAAGCAAAACCTGCTGGGAGCAGCTGGAGCCCTGCCAGAACCACAATCAGGGGTTTGGGGGCAGTTCTGGAGGGAAAATGATGGATTTGGATGGATTCCATGGGTTTGGGCAGCTCCTGGGCCTGCTCTGCCCAGCCCTGAGGGAGGTGGGGATGAGGGGGTTTTTGGGGGTCCCTTCCAACCCAAACCAGTCTGGGATTCTGGGAATTACCTCAGCAATAGGGAACTGAAGCACTTTAGTTCTATTCCCAAGCATATTTCATGGCCAGTCCTGCATTTTTTGCAGCCTGAGTTGCACCCATGGGCACAGCCTCTCTGACACCAAACATCCATAAATGGGAGGCAAAATTTGGGGAAATATCCCAAACCTCCTTTACACTGAGCACAGGGAGTGCTGCCCCACATCCCCTGTGTGATTTATGGGAATTTCTCTGTGCCAGGGTGCACACAAAGCATTGCAGCATTTAACTCCCCTGAAATAACAGCCAGAATGGGAATTTCACCTTCTGCTCCCCACCCAGCAGCAACTTCCAAACACCTTTGCCCAATTTATTATTATTATTATTATTATTATTATTATTATTATTATTATTATTAGGCTTTTCATGTCAGGAAACCCCACAGTTTTCCCATCAAAATCACAAATATTTTGAATTCTGATTTAATACAGCTGCATGAGGAAAAAACAAAAAACTTATTGGGATTTGGGAAACCTTTAGCCTGTGTTTTACACTTTGTTTTTAGTACAATATTCCAGCCGATGCAATAAAATTTGGCCCCTCCCTACTTCAGTTCCCAGATTATTTCACGCTTTTAAGGTTTTTCACCTTTTGCCAGGCTGCTCACACTAAAAACTTCCCTAAAATGGCTTTGAGCAGGAACAGGAGCTCAGTTAGGAATTCTACAGCCTTTTAAGCAATAATAAAGTCAGAATCAAATACAAGCCAGACTTGGAAATGAGGTTTTTTTTTTTAGGAAAGCCAGGAGCAGGATGGATGTATTTCCAATGCTGCTGGCTCTGTAAATGACAATTAACTTCAGGTGGCACAAAGAGATCACTGTGTACAAACCTAAGCCTTGGAACCTGAGAGCAGTGTCAGCATTTGGGGCACAAAACCCCGAATTCTTGCAGGTGACAGGAGAATTTCTGGCCATCCTCACCTCCCCATCCCTCCCTCACCACGAGCACTCTCTGCTTTATCCATTTTCTGAAGGCAGCAGAGTCGTGATTACGTTTTTATTTTGGAAAAAGCAATACAAGCTGTGCTGTAGTATCAGTGTTCTTGTGGTAAATAATTTATTTCCAGGCATTTCACGTGGCAGGCTCAGAGAAGAACGGAGGGGTTGGGGTTTGAGGTGTGTAAACAATCACAGAACAGGGCACTTCTCCCAGTACCTGCTCAGAGAACAATCCAATCCCAGCTCCTACACCCACAGCACAGCTGGAATTTCACCTGGGATACAAGAGCATCATTCCCTCAGTTATGCAATACTGTATTTTCCCAAAAATAAAAGAAAAAACAAATAATAGCCTTTATTTTTTAAAAGCTTTGATGAGAACACTGAAACCCTTGTCTGGAGAGTGCTGTCCCCCAAGACTTTTTCATGCTTAAAAACAACACAAGAAATTCCACCCCAGCTCCCAGCTGTGGAGCAGAGCCAAAGGCAGCAGGGTCCTGGTGAGCCCTGAGCCCTGTTCCTGCAGCTCTGGGCAATCCTGAGCCCTGCCAGGCTGTGGGTGCTGCCCAGGGCTCTGCCAGGGCTGTGGGCAGCTCTTCCATGGCTCGGGGCATCCCTGAGCTCTGCCAGGGCTGTGGGTGCTGCCCTGAGCTCTGCCAGGGCTGTGGGTGCTGCCCTGAGCTCTGCCAGGCTGTGGGTGATGCCCTGAGCTCTGCCAGAGCTGTGGGTGCTGCCCTGAGCTCTGCCAGGCTGTGGGTGATGCCCTGAGCTCTGCCAGAGCTGTGGGTGCTGCCCTGAGCTCTGCTAGGGCTGTGGGTGATGCCCTGAGCTCTGCCAGAGCTGTGGGTGATGCCCTGAGCTCTGCCATGGCTCTGGGCATCCCTGAGCTCTGCCCATGGTTCTGGGTGCTGCCCTGAGTTCTGCCATGGCTTTGGGGTGCTGCCCATGGCTCTGGGTGCTGCCCTGAGCTTTGCCATGGTTCTGGGGTGCTGCCCAGGGCTCTGCCAGGCTCTGGGCAGCTCTGCCATGGCTCTGGGCATCCCTGAGCTCTGCCAGGCTCTGGGCATCCCTGAGCCCTGCCCATGGCTCCGGGTGCCGCCCTGAGCCCCAGGGGAAGCCCCGGCAGCGCGGCCAGGGCGTCTCCGCGGTCGCTCCGCCGCGTCGTGGATGTGTCCAGGTGAATTCTGTTCATGCAACTGCAGATTCTGTATCGTTGTCCATTAGAAGTGTAAACTACTGAGAACTGGGCCTTGCTGATATGAATAAAGTGATTAAAAAATGGTCTTTACACACGGGGAGGAGTTGGTCGTCTTTATGGTAGCAATGGGCGGATTTCTTCCTTTTTTGCATTATCAAACTGGAATAAAAAACTCATCTAGAAAAAGGCTTAAAAAATTCATAAAGAAACAGGCACAGCAGAAATGGTTTTTCATCTTCCCCACAGGGTTCCAAAAGTCCTGGGATGCACCACGCACACACACAGGGGTGGAGGATTGATGATCCTGGTATTTTTGGGATATCCAAATTGATCGTGAGCTCCACTCCATCTCCCTGGCCTGGCAACAGCAGCAGAGACAGCAAAGTCTCTCCATTTCATGTGCACACACAAAGTGCATCACATTTTCAGCATTTCTCAGCAGCTCCTGCAGATCCCACGGGATGCCCAGGCTGGGAACGCTCCTGGGAGCGTTTGGAGATGACACATTTAAATAACAAGGTGTGACAGTCTCAGGAGGTTGACACAGAAAACAAGGTTGGGTTGGGCTAAATTCTGGGCAGAGAACAAATAAAGGAGAGTGGCAATAAAACAATAAAAGCAATCCAGGCAGGGATTCAGGAAGCATCCTCCAAGCTGCTTTCTTGGCAGGAACGTCTTTCCTCGATGGCATTTTGTACATTCCAGAGGATTCAGGGGGAAATCCCAGGGCTGATCCGAGGACATGGAAAGGCAGCAGAGGCAGATGGGACAGAGCATTCCAAGGCACCCTCTGGGTGTGGGATACACACCTGGAAAAATGCTTTGTGAATCCCTGGTTTTGGACAAAAGCCCTGGAATGCCCTAGAGGAACACTGCCCCAGCAGTCAGAGTCATTCTAGAGGCCACTCTTACAGCAAATGGAAGTTTCTAAATAAATCCACAATCAAAGGCAAGGTTTTGAGGTGTTGGATGACAAATCCTGCCAAAACTGGATCAGTTCACTTGATGTAAGGCCATGAACTGCAATCAAACATCTGTACTTACAGATATCAAAGTCAATTTCATAGAGAAAGAATTGCTCTGCATCTCGTGGGAGAGTGATGTTGACCTTGAGTATATTTAAGCAAATCCCCACATAAACATCCTCAAATTTCAGAGGTTTCACGTTGCCCATCAGCTCGTAAGTGCTCAGGGCCAGTTTTCCATCCAGGACGTACCCCAGGCCGCTGCAGAAGGGAGGACAGAGCTGGAGGGGATACTCCTGTAGGAGATGAACCTTTTCCTGTCGAAGCCTCGGTAGGCAGAGATAATTATCGATGAGGGGGCACGCGGTGAAAACGTTCTCCGAGGAGTTCAGCTGCAGCAGGAGCTGCAGCGGGTTGGGAGCGTTGACGAGGATATCGGCGTGGGTCCTCATCAAGAACCTGGCGCTGGAACAGAGCTCGGAGAACCACTGGAAGGCCGTGGTGGCGTTCAGGGTGAGGTCGTCACACGTGTCCACGATGTCCCCGTGGAGGACGCTCGCCGTGTCCGCGCTCTGCGCGTGCTGCCCCAGCAGGGACGGCGCCAGGACGTGCTGGCCCCACCAGCAGTGCCCGTGGTGTCCTGATGCCCTGCCTGCCTGTCACGTCCCCGGGGCTGGAAGCCACCAGGATGACCAGGAAGGGGCGGAGGGGGGAAGGTAAAAATCAACTTCCTCAAATCAAGCAATGTACTCAAGGTGGTTTTGACCAAAATCGTGACTGCTTTTACCATTAGCCAGGTAATTTTTGGATTTGAGGCACACAAATTCACAGCAGGTCCCTCCAGACCCCTGTGGGATCCGTGCTGAAGCTGCAGCTCCGATGTCAGGATCAGAGATTCCAATGGATAAATCTTCACAAAACTCGGTTTAAAACCAAAGCCCCAGGCCTGTACCACATGTAGTTTCATTTCCTTAAAACCACACGTGCTCTGTCATCTATTTTAGACATCTTTAAGCCAAAATAACCCCAGTGCCTAACTGTGGGAATTCCAAATGGTTTCTGATGTTTGCAGTGATAATATTTATCCTGCACGAGCACACACAAAGACACAGCCAGGATGACAGAAAGTTTGATTTCACAGCACAATTAATTATGCTTTATCTTCAAAAATATAACCACAGGGCTCATAAATGTTTTAGATTTGACAAATAAATCCAACACCCAGAACAGCAGCGTGGAGTCCAGGGGAATTCGATTTTCCAGAGCCCACCTGCCTCGTGTTTCTGTGTAGGATCTGATTTTAAAATTTTAATTTTAAATTAATCATCCTTTAAAGGAAGCATTTGGAGAACATTTCACCAACAATGGCCTTAAAGCAGATTAAAACAATTTTATATAAAGCATTTAAATAGCAGAATTTCAGACTGATTCCTCTCAAAATCAGTAATTAACTAATAGGAATCTTTTTATGCATCAACCTGATTTTCAGTGGACAGTAGGAGAATAAATACTGGAAGAAAAAAACCTAAGTTATGTATCAGTGCTTATTATTTGATTTTAGATCAATAAAATTTATTTTGATTATCAACTTTAAAGCTTATCAGTGAAAACTGATCCGTTTGATCATGGAAAACATACTATAAATAGTTTGATTTTTATAGGAAAGAAAGCCTGGTTTCGTGACACTCTGAACAACAAAATTGGAGACAAATCCTGATCTGCTACATAAGGAAAAATCTATGAAAATAACCATCAATCCAGGTCCTTCAGGAAACACCAGGCACACAGGGAAATGAATCCCCACCTTGTCCTGTTGAGTCAGCAAGGTCTGAGCGCTTCTGCCCAGTCACGGTGCAGCTCCTGCCCTCCAGCTCCTCCTCCGCTCCCAGACTTTGTGCTGGCGTTTTTTCCATTCCAGCTGTGGACGGCAGCTCCTTCCAGGGCATTACTTTCATTTTCTTCCAAGCTGAGATTGTGCCAAAACATAAAACTGGTGACTTTTGGAATAAATCTGAGGCAACACAACGCTCAGAATGCTCCTGCACGGGGATTTAGATCCATCTCCACCCAGGTAGGGGATCGTGTAATGTGGATGTGCTTGAGCATGAAAAAGGTGGGAAATTCTCATATTCATTAAAGATGACTAATTACAATAACCAATAGTCCAATATTATTATTTTAAAATACTATAATAATAGGTGTATAGGAAAATAATTCCTTTTTAAAGCTACCAGCAGAAATAACTTGGAAATACATTATTTAAAGCTGGCTTTAAGGCCGGCTTGGACGGAGGCTGGACTGTGGGAGGCAGGAAATGAACGAGATAAAGTTTAAAGTCCTTCCAGCCCAAACCAGCCACCGATTCTACATTTTTAAACTTAAAAGCAATCGAAACTAGAGGCAATTTTGCAAGACCCCGGGCTGCGATGCTCTAATGTACCAAAACGTCAAGGTTTTTATTTTACAAAATGAAAAACCTTTATAAGACCTTTACCGGCGCCTGGCTGTCACTCGCTGCTCCCGGTACCTGTGTCGGAGCGCGGGCAGGAGGGGATGGCAGCGGGGCTGTGCCGCCCTCTGCCGAGCCCAGGCACCCAGCCCAGCCCTTTCTGCGCTTTTTCATCCCCGCCGGCAGCGCCGCTCGGGGCTCGCTCGGTGTGCGCGCTGCCCCCGCACGCATCTCACCGCACCCTGGGCTGCCAACCCGCTCTCCATCCCATCCATCCCGTCCCATCCCATCCCATTCCATCCCACCCCATCCCATCCCATCCCATCCATCCCATCCCATCCCATCCCACCCCATCCCATCCCACCCCATCCCATCCCATCCATCCCATCCCATCCCATCCCATCCCATCCCGTCCCATCCATCCCATCCCGTCCCATCCCATCCCATCCCATCCATCCCGTCCCATCCCATCCCACCCCATTCCCCATTCCCCATTCCCCATTCCCCATTCCCCATTCCCCATTCCCCGTCCCATTTCCCATCCCATCCCGGTTACCGTGTCCCGCAGCGGGGAGGAGCCGCCTCCCGTTCCGCCTCCCCGAGCGGTGCCCGCTCCCCGCCGTCCCTCCGGCATCAGCCCCGGGCACTCACGGCCGAGCCGCCTCCCCTGGCGCTGGAGCCGCTCCCGGCGAGGATTCGCTGCCCGTGAGCGCATCCATCACCCCCGTCACTGCACCGAGCCTGCCTGGACAAGCCGGGTTTGCGTTCTGCTGTTCGGTTCACGAACGGGTTACAGGCAGAGCTGGAGCTGGGATCAGTCGGCGCTCAGTCAGCTCTCCCGCGTTTATGGCTCTGGGTCTGCGGGGGGCTGGAGGCTCGGCACAGAGCGGGTCATCGTATTGGGTAAGAGACCCGACACAATTGATCCATGGACCGAGCTACCCCAGGATAACAGCGCCATCTCCTCCGGGAGTCCGTACGGACGGGGAGCTTCGCCACCTCGGTGTTGGATCAGGACATCCTTCCTAGTGCTGCCGCCGCTACTGAGGCTCGTTTGTTCAGCGATTAACAAACCCAGCCTTGGACAAAGCGAAGCTGGAGGAGGCTCGGTCCGGTCCGGTCCGGTCCAGCCCCGGGGCAGTGCCGGGTCAGGGCTCTGGGGAATCCGTCCTGAGAACTGATTCCTGCACGGTCAGAAACCTGCAGAGCCCCACAGGAATTGCCTCGTAAAAAGTCAGGCTCTGCTGGATCCCTGCCTTGAAGTGACAGCGGATGGAGGAAATGACAGCTGTTACCATAAACACCCAGCGCAGGTGGAGCGCGCAGAGCAGAGCACTGTGAGTGATCCTCAAATCACAGCTGGGGACAGAGCATCCATCCCTGCCTTGCTCAAAATATCCATATTTTATTGGAATCTCATCAGGGAATTCTGGTCCATTTGACATGTTAACCCTGTGTTCTGCAGTTTGCTGCCTCCCCATCTTTCAATTCATTTGTAAAGAAATACAAACACTTTCCCCCCTGGTTTAATACATCCTGGTTTAATAGATCCTCACCTGCTCCTGAAAACCCCTCCACATAATCCAGCCGTGTTATTAACTATGAAAAACGTGCAGCAAGGAGTGTGCCTCTGCCATCTCTCGTTGCCCCCAATTAGTCCTGCCCTAACCCTTTTAGCCTCAAGAGAAACCAGATTATAACTTGTCTGTCAGGGCTGAGGTGGATTTTACGCAACCAATGTCGTAATTATCGAAATGATTGCTCTATCAGTCAGCAGCTTGTTACAAGACCTTCACATCTTTTTGCTGATTCTGGACTTTCTGAAGCAAAGAGGAATGGTTTCCTGGGTGTAAGGGCAACTCCTGCAGTACTCAGGATGTGTCAGAGCAGCCCAAGGTGCATCCACTATCAGGAGAATGAGCAGTCAAAAGGAACTCATTAATAGCTGACTACATTTTCTATCTCCTCTTGCTTTATTCTGCTACTTGGAGTGGTGGCCAGAAAAATGATCAAGACTTGGTTATTTCCTTGCTTCTTGACCCTTTCCTGAAGGAAATCTTCACTGGGCAACCACGGAGTAAAGCAAAATGAAGGTAACAGGAATTTTAGTGTGAGGCAGCAGGATCTCAGTGATGAGCAGACCACAAGCTCTGGATTTAGGCTCCACCTTGTGGGGTGCAGTTGAACTCATTCACCAACAACGCAAACAAACTCCCTGAGTTTACAGCCCTGGCAGGAGGAGTCACTGAGGCAGCTGCTGAGGGCAGAGCCCCATTTTACTGGAGTTCTCTTCAGGTTTGATTGAGTCCATGTGCTGGAACTCACATTCGAGACCACCTAAGATCAGTTTGTGGGAGATGAATGCACTGATAAATCAGCTACCAGCTCATTTTGTGGCTTGCTAAGTATAGAAAAATCTTAAATCTTAAATCTCCCCTCCCCACTGCTTGTGTTCATATCTAGATGCCTTGTGCAGGCTGCCCTGGAGCAGAGTCCCAGAATAAAGCAGGGATTTACCCAAAGGATCTCCTCCATGGATCCACCTTGGGCAGCACCAGAGCCCAGCCAGGGCTGCACCCAAGATGAACCAAAATGGCCCCAAAATGCACGAGCGCTGCCGGGGTCTGTCCCTGGGATCAGCTCTGCTCCATTTGCACCTTGCAGTTCATTGTCCCATTGCAGCTTTAGCCCAGGCAGTCCCACCCTGCTTGTTTTTCTCTCTGCAGCCCACGGGGTTTGTGCTCCTGGGCTGAGATTTGGGTCATTTGTCCTTGGTGCCCAGCTGGAGCAGGGATTGTTTTGTCCCCCTGCTCTGTGCACAGAGCTCACCAACACTTAACATGGAGCTCAGAACTGCCCACTAAACCAGCACAGAATCTGAATATAAAATATCAGAATATACAAGCTAAAGCTTAAGGCATCAATCTCATTTTCCTCCCAGCTGGCTGTGGATGCTCAGGGGGATTCTCTGGGAGCCAGGACGTGGCTGTGATCAGGGGATCCATGGATCAGGCTGCAGGTGCTGGGAACGTGGCTGCTCAAAGCAGCTGGCAGGCTGTAACCTTTGTGCCTGTGCCAGCGGGGCCGTGGTTACTCATCCCAGTCCCACCCACAGGCTTGGCACGGAGCTCTGCGCCTCCCGAAGCCTCGTGGCTCCTTATCACCCCGATAAACGCAGCGTGTGTTTGTGCAGAGCCCCGGCGGCTCCACAGCTCGCAGCTGCCTCTTCTCTCTCTGCTTGTGCCCCACCTCAGCAGGGAGACAGGCAGCGACACAAAGTGGCCCAGGGAAGAGGGGGAATATCCCTGGGATTGAGAATTCCCGGGATAAATGGGCCTGCAGAACGGCAAGCCCTCAAGGAAGGGGGCCAACATCCCGATGCTGGGGCTGGACTCGGCGGGGAAATCCACGCTGCTCTACAAGCTCAGGTATAAGGATGCTTTTGTAACAATGCCAACCATTGGCTTCAACGTGGATATGATTGAAGCAGGGAAGGATTTCACACTGACCTTTTGGGATGTTGGAGGGCAGAAGAAAATGAGGGAGCTCTGGGGCAATTTCCTGGAGGACGCGGGCGGGCTGCTGTACGTGGTGGACAGCGCTGACAAGCGGCGCCTGGAGGAGTGCAGGAGGGAATTTGAGTTCATTTTAAAGAACGAATCCATAAAAAACCTCCCGGTGGTGGTGCTGGCCAACAAGCAGGACCTGCCTGGAGCCCTGAACGCCGAGGAGATCACCAGGAAGCTGAAGATCAAGAAGTACTGCAGTGACAGGAACTGGTATGTGCAGCCCTGCTGTGCCCTCACGGGCGAGGGGCTGCCAGAGGCCCTCCAGAGGGTGGCCTCGTTTGCCAGGCAGTACAAGAAGTCAAAGGAGACTTTCATCACCATGAAGGAACTCAATTCCTTTTAAGGATTTCTACCATCCACTTCTGGTGACTCTTAACGTACTGTATTGGACAGATTAAATCTGGATGTACTGGACTCTGAAGAACTTTTATACATAAATATTTATAAGGGACTTTGACAATAATGAAATTCTACTGTTATACCTGCAGATACTTGATGTACCTGATGGGATATCTCATACCTGAGATAGGACCTCGTAGCATTTTATTATTATTTTTTTATTTACTTGGGGTTATTCAGGTTGAATGATGACAAAGGGGCAGTCGAGCACACGGAAATAAAATGGGTGAGCAGTGTTTAAGTGGCTTAAATTAAATGAAGATTCAATTTTTTCCAAGATCTAAACCAGCCAAGTCATTTGGTCAGCAGTGATCACACGCTGTTTTGTAATCAATGGAATAGATGTGTTTCTTATTTGAAAAGAGTGGGGTGAGAGCTGCAATCTAGTTATGTACAATAGACTTTGGCTGTTCCTGCTCTAGAAACAATTCCTGCAGGGAGGTGGTGACCAGCAGGACGAGCTCCTCACCCAGCCCTGGACAGAGCCTGGCTCCAGCGCTGTCCCCAGGGTGCAGCTGTGCCCTCCCATTGTCCCAGAGACCCTCGTGTCCCCCCCTTGTTCCTGCATTGCCCTCCCCACAGGAGATCAGCCAGGGAAGGGCTGAATCCCCTTGGGTTTGTGGTGATTTCCCAGCCCTGGCCTCTGGAAAAGCCGTGGCAGGGCTTCCCTTGTGCTCCCATTTTTTGTTTCAGGATTACACCAAGGAAGTAGGTGGGAAGTAGGAAGTTTACATTTCATTCTTACTAACAAACAGACAGGAATGTCAAGTTAAAAAGGGTGAAGCAGCAATAAAATCACCCAGACATACCCTGTTGTCTCATGCACGGGTTATTCAAAGACAAAAAAAACATCAGGTGGGTTTGCTGAAATAGTAAACAAGGGGAAGTTTCCCAATTGTAGCTGTTATTAATACTGAGACTAATTAATTACCAGGGGCTAAAGCCTCAGTCATGCTGAGACTTGCTAAAAGCTGAGAAAATGTCTGGATTTCTCATTGCCCGCTCTGGTGATTTGGGCTCAATAGAAAATATCATCTTCTGTCCCTAAAAAGATCTTTAAAAGGCATAATGTTGGTTTTCCAGGCCAAACAATTCAATGCTTTAAAATGTGG
Organism: Ammospiza caudacuta; assembly: GCF_027887145.1. Taxonomy (NCBI): domain Eukaryota; kingdom Metazoa; phylum Chordata; class Aves; order Passeriformes; family Passerellidae; genus Ammospiza; species Ammospiza caudacuta. The sequence continues at coordinate 26,086,110 of NC_080603.1, forward strand.
TATTTCATATTGATACATTTATAAATGTTTGCATGTGTAGAGGGTGAATTCTCTTAATCTGCTCACGTGTCTGTTATAAAGCAGAATTTACTTCTGTGGCCTCAGCACTTCCTCAGGGAGAAACACTCCTGAGAGATTTAATGAGGGTGCACCAGGGTCTCAAATTAGCCAGGAAGCAAGTGGTGAAGGGAGAAATAAAGTTGTAAAATAGACCAGCTCATACAGCTAAAAATGAGAATAAGCTCTCAGGCACACAGGCCCTTCTGCAGGTTATCAAATTACACTAAATGACACTCACATCAACTTGAAGAAATGTTTTACATTATGCTTCAAAGGAAAGGAATAAACTCAATTCCGTTCCCTTCGCAGAATATCAAGTATTTAAAAACTGCATTTTTGAAGAGCTTGGTTTCCCAGAGAAGTGAAGGCAGGCCTGTTCCATCTGCCCAAGGAGACCCCAACCTTTTGGAATCATTTTAAAGATTTAAAATAAATCTCAGTCAGGCTGGCTTGGAGGTGCAGGTTCTCAGAGGAATTAGATGCCTGAAAGTTTAATTTAAAACCTCAGTGAGGCAGAGAAAAGTGACCACCCTTTAAAGGCAAGGCTGTGAGGCACAAAAGCTGATTCTCACGGAGATAAATGTTCCATTGACAGGGGACATCAATCCAGAGCCAGGCTTCATGGGCTCCTCTGCTCCTGGAGCTGCTGGGGCACACAGAGAATCCTCAGCGTGGGACAGAGATGGGGTGCACTGCCCCAAACCTGGAGCAAAACCCTCCCTGGCACTCAGCACTTCTTGGGAAGCTGCAGAGGGAGGGAATTTGGGCTCAGCTCTGAGCACAGGCTCACCCCAGCACGCTGTGTGCTCCCAGGGGAAGCCTGGGAATTGTTGGATATCTGATCCCATCACGTGTTCCATGGTGAAATCAATACTCAGGGACTTGCAAAGGTTCCAAAGCTTCCAGCTCCATCCCTCTTGCGGAGTTGGAACTGCCTGGCTGAACACCATGAGCAGAATTGTCTTGGTGTTTCAGGAATTCTGACGGTGCTAAAATCCAACCCTCAGCACAGGGCTAATTTATTCCTACATAGGTTTGGCTTATTTTATTATTTAGAATTTTTACAGATTACTCACTACAAAACTTTTAGGATGTTTGAAGGGTTTGGGATGCTTTGAGATAGTGAGAAATCAGAATCTGAAGAGCCCTGAGGCAGTGGAGCTGAAATCTGGGAGCTGAAGGCTTTTCATGGGATGAAAATCCTTGAAGAGTTGGGGTCAGATATTTGCTGGGGTCAGCTGTTTATTTTGCTTCAAATATGGGAATTTTTTCATCAGCTCACCCTGCTGTTTTGCATTTTTAATTGCTGCCTTCTGGCAGTCTCGTGCAGGTGTTCTGTAGCTGAAGGGCTCAAATTCTTCAGTGTCTGCTCCTATTCCTTAAGGAGTTTGCTGCGCCTGATCCTTTGTGCTGACAGAAAAGTCAATGTGACAAAATGAGTGGGACACGAAAAGAGAAGGATCTGAACCCCAGGGCCTGCAGGACCCGGTGCCCTCTCAGGGAGGTGTGTTTGGATGGCAGCATTTAAAGCTGACAGACCCAGAGAATGGGACCAGTCCTGTTGGCCATTCCTTGATAAGATCCCTGTGGTTTGAAGTCACATTCAGGTTTCAGTTTAGGAATAATTCATGGAGCTCACTGAACATGGGTCCAGTGGGGTGAAATGGGGATGAAATGCCATTTTAAGCATATAATTTAGAATCCAGGAGAAGTGCAGTGTCCAAGGACTGCAGGACAAGGCTTCTCCAGTACCAGATAACTGGTGTTACTCAAAATGTCTCTGTGCCATCTCATTTTGGACAAGTAACTGAAGCAAAGGAGAGACTTCCCTGTGTCAAACAAGTTCTGAGTGCTGCAAAGGAGACAGCACCACTCTGAAGTGCCATGTGCACATCAAACAGGTTTTTTCCCCAGGTAAATGGGCCCTGCTGAGTTCTGTGCTGCTGCAATCAGGCTTCCTGCACTTTAATTAGCTCAGGTATCCTGTTTGGATTCTGGACATCCATCTCTCAGATCCCACAGCCTGGATTAGCCAACTGGCTGTAATTTGGGATGTAAATTCTGCAGGGTGGAGGCCCCCAGCACACACCACGCTGCAGGGACCATTTGCAAATGGAAATTCATGGACAGCAACGAGCCCAGGCACATTCTGAAGGCAGGGGATCTTAGCAACCTGAGCATTCCTTGTGCTTCAGTTTCTCCAATATTCCGTTCCACAGCTGTGCTCGGCGTTCCTGTGCCGCTCCTGCTCATCCCTGATGTGTTTGTGGCACTTGGACTGGCACCCTCAGCCCTGGCACTGTGTGTCCCCTCCCTGTACCCAGCAGAGCTTTCTCCCCGTGCCAAGGGCAGTGCGGCTCCCCTGGTCTCCTTATCAGATTTCCCCTGGGTTTTTGGGTTTGTCCTCTGCTTGGAGCGACCTACAGACATTTACAGACATTTACAGACATTTACAGATATTTACAGACATTTACAGACGTTTACAGACGTTTACAGACATTTACAGCCCCATTTCATTGTTTTCTGCCAGCTCCTTCCTCAAAGCTCTCCTTTCCCACGATGTATGCAAACCTCCTGACAATGCTTTATGTGCTTTATGAGCCGTGGCTTTTGATGACTATTTTTTATTATTTCCTTGTTCTCCCCATACTTACTCATCTGCTCCCTTTTAGGTGCTTTCATTGGTGCAAAGATCAACTTTTTGTTGGGTTTTTACTTTTGTTTTAACCTTTTGTTGACTTGTTTTTACTTTGTTTTACCCTTTTTTATTTGCCTAGCCAATGAGAACTTTCCAGGCATTGCATTACCCTGATTCTGGCAAAATACTTGCAAAAATAAGTAATTTTGTGAGTTTAATAACCCACCTGGCTCTGAAACCTGAGCCATGCCTATTGTTTGGTTTCAGCAATTATAGTTGGGAGCAGCAGCAAGGATTTTATCGATCCAGACAAAGGCCAATCTCCCCTGAAATTCTGCTTGGCAGTTAAAGGCTAACTGTGCCTTGATCAATAGTTTTCAGTTGCTTTATCTAAAGCACACACGTTTATCACTGAAGAATGTGAGCGTCTCAACCTTCCCTCAAGAGCTCAGAGAAGTTTTATTTCTTACAGGCCCGTCCCAGGTTGCTGTGAAAATCCCTGGCATCATTTGGATGTAACACAAAACATGAAGGCATTCTGCAAACAGCTTCATTAACAGTGATAAATTAATTTTTTATTAATTGGCTCCTCATGGGGTGGCTCAGGGCTGGATGCCTTTCCCAGCACAAGGGAATCATTTTGGGCTGAATTCACGTGGATTTTCCTTTGTTGAGGATTAATAATAAAAGGGAATAATTTTGGACTGAATTCATGTGGATTTTCCTTTGTTGAGGATTAATAATAAAGGTTTAATTTACCTAAAATGTCTATAGGTGGTCACACAATTCTTATGTGCCCATCAGTATTTACACAGCTTGAATTCTCTGAAAAGGTGAAAAAAATAAAAAATTACAGAAGAATTTAAGGAGTTAATCAGGAGGGGTGGTGGGGGAAGATAAATTACAGCAGTGCTATGAGAAAGGGAAGTGAAAAGAAAAGTGAGAAAATTCTCAGGCCAAAGTACTGAGCGTTGTAGGTGCACAAAGAAATAGAAAGCAAAAAAAGCTCCTTCCCAGGCATTAACTTTGCACTCTGGGGCAAAGCCGAGGCTGCTCCTCATTTAAAATCAACATTTCATGTGTGCAATCCCTCCTGGTGCTCGCAGGGGAACGTCCCCGTGCTGCCCCGAACGGTCAAAGCTGAGGGCAGCAGTGTCACAGATAAAACAATATCAGGCCATAAAGATAATGCAACTTCGGAGCAAACGCTCTGCAAAGAACTGTCTGCTCGCAGCAACTCCAGTCTTAATCCTGAGTGTGAATATTTAAAGCTATTTAATATATTAAAGTCAAGCATTGTGGAAATTATTATAGTTTTACATAACTCTTCCATTTAACTACACAGGAAAATCTAAAATTTCTTAGCTGTCACCTACATTGAGCCTTTTCTTTTTGACACTTAAGGTTTTCCACTGAGTCATTTGGATCATTGATTATTTAAAATCCCCATTTATTGCCCACGCTAACAGGTAAATTTACAGGCTTGGCTTCCTCGTGAGCTGCTCAAAAGCCCCTGTCAAGCACTAAGGAAAACCCGAGAAAAACACCTGAAAATTGAGAAATGTTGTTTAAAAATACTTGTATCAAATGTGTTTCCTCGCTGAGACATCTTGTGGTGTGTGGGGCTTCCTGCAGCTCGTCAAAACGAAACTACCGGGTTGCAAATTCAAACGGAGAGCAGGGGAGCCCCAGAACTCCCTGAGAGGCTTAAACCACACAGCTAAAAATCGCTTTTTTTAAACAAAAACTGCCTCATTGCAGCACTGATGGGCTTATTCTCAGAGACATTTTTCAATTTGTTAAATAAATATAAATATATAATTATATAATTATGTACACACCTATATATAAAAATACAAATGAATATATAAATATAGATATGTGAATATATTAAACCTATGGATATAGATATAGATATAGATATAGATATAGATATAGATAAATTATAAATATAAATATAAATTATAAATATAAATATAAATATAGATATAAATATAAATATAAATATAAATATAAATATAAATATAAATATAAATGTAAATATAAATGTAAATGTGTTGCTGCTCTCTAGGTAAAGCCCACATTTGTTTTCATAATGCATTAAGATGAGGTTTCACTTTGTGGCACTGAAAATTTCTAACAATGAGTGATGCCCAAACAAGCAGATTCCCAAATGGGAATTCCCATTTTTTCCATGTTGGTTGTGATTTGGAAGAGCCCTGGTTACCAGTTCATAACTGGAGTGAGATTTGAATATAAAGAGGAATAATGAGCACTCCAAGGAAGGGTTGATCTCAGTGATCTGACTGAGGCACAGATTCCTGAAGCTGCTGAAATGCTGTGTAATTCAGGAAAATTATGTGCCCATTCTTCCCCCTCAAAAGAAAAGCCGAATAGAAATATTACCATTTATCAGCCATCAGAAAATCAAGGAAATCTCAGTCCTGAGCCTTGGGAGAATGGGCCTCGTTAGTGCTGCTGCTCAGAGCTCTCATTTTCTCCATTACAGCGGAACAAAGAGAGATGCAAACTTGGAGTATTTTCATTTCTCTGCTCAATACCAAGCCCTGAGCCTTTCAAAATTCTTTATTCAGCCATGTATTCGAGTTTCCTTTCAAAATGAGCCTGAGACACAGCACTGACAATGGCAATCTGCAGCTGGACATTTACATTTTTGTTGCATCTTGGGTTTGGTGCTGTTTTATGAGCTAAACTCTGCTCCCTGGAAGTGTTAACAGCCAGAAATAAGAGTTTAAACCTGAGATGCTCCCCAAAATGTCTCTGTTTTCATGATCCTATCAGTGTTTCTGTGTGCAACACGAACCACATCACCTAACACCTCCCACCATTTAATTATCTGAGCATTTGTGTAGATTGATTTTTCAAATACAGCTCCTATGATCAGTCTTCCTTCTGGAAACCTGAGGAATTAAGGATGGAAAAACAAATTTTCTGCAGTCAAGTGGAACAGGATCCAGAATACTGGAGCTCCCAGACCTGCCAGCAGATCAGAAATTTTCCTTTCCTTTTAGAAATATTACTGAACTCACCCCAAACCAGAGACAGATGCATTTTTTTGTCCCTGTCACACCATCAAGTGCTACAAGGATTTGTTTTAACATGGAAAAACCACATCCCTGGATCTTCCAGGGCACCCTGACTTGGCTCATTTCACAGCCATTTCTTCACTTTTTATCTCAAATGAATTTTTTCCCTTTCCTCTAATAGGAAATTGTGCTGGAAAGGCAAAGCAGCTGGACACCAGCAGGGGAGTGCAGCTCCACAATCTGCTGATTGAGGATTGATTCCTCTCCTTCTTGGGCTGCTTGCAGCTGATGGATTTTTGGGAACTACTCCAGCTCTGTACCAAGGAACATTTTTGCCAATGGTCACGTCATGACCTACAAATTTGTCTGCAAAAGCTCTGATTTAGCACATGAAAAACTGAACATTTATGGGCCGAATTGTAGCAAACATGCCACGGCAGGCCCTTGGCTGCCCTAACGTCTGAGAGGGGCCAGAGCAGCCCCAGGATTTCAGTGAAGGGTTAGAAAGGGAAGGCATTGAATTGAATTCTGTCATGCTGCAAACATGTGAAGCTGATTTTCCTTTCCAAGCCTGTGCAGTCCATCACTTTAAGAAGCTGATTTTTAAAAGTGAGTTTTTAAGTACCACCCCAACTGAATAATACTTTTCTCAAAGTGGAAATACTTCTTATTTTTCTAAATAGAAAGAAAAGCAGAATACAGTGTAACCTAAATACAGTGGTTCTAAATGAAGAAACATAACCAGTGGTTCCAAATGAACAATCCAAGGAAACCACACACGGGAGCTCTACAGCTTTGCAATAAAAATGTTCCTCCACAAGGGAGCAAACCCTGAGTGAGTGTGAGCCCAGCCTGGAGACAGCAGGGCTGTCCAAGTGTCTGTGGGCCAAATCTTTGGTTCCTCCCCTCACCCAAAGCCCTTTGGACAACTCCCATCAGAAATCCCCTTCAAACCTGTCTGAGCACAGCAGCTGAAAGATTATTATAAAATATCCTCCCAGCAGTGGGCTGCTTCTTTGTTAATACCAGCTATTCCATTTGGATAAAGCCCGGGATTAATGGGTGTTTTTCTGTGTGCAACACAAATCTTTGCGGCTTTACATAACATTTTGTTCCTTATAGGAGGGAGATAGGGCCATGAAAAGCCATTTGCAGGAGCTCCTTTCACCTAAGTGTACATCTAGTAAATAAATTTTATCTATTTTGTATATATTTTTACTAATATACTAGTAAAAGCATTCAGATCAATTCACATTATTACTCCAAAAAAGTGTTTAAGATAAGCTGAGAATTGAACATTTTCTAATTGCATAACGAGGTGCAAAATTCACCAATTGTGAATTGTAAACAAAATGTAAACTCTTTGTAAAACAAATCTATCAGTTGCTCGAAGGATAGGAAGGTGAGCAGAGCCTAATTCCCACCTTTACATTTGCATTATTATTTTTCAAGCTAAAAAATATGCAAAAAATAACAAAGAAGCAGAGCTTTGTTGTGTAGCATCACATGAAGTCTGAACAGCACCATACCACAAGAATTTGTGTTTTATGCATAATTTATTATGTAGTAGGCACCTACAATACAAAAACTGTAAAAAAACCTGATTTAGCAAAAAAACTGATTTAGCAAAAAAAAAAAAAAACGATTAAGTAAAAAACACTCATTCAGAATTGAAATATCCAATTGTTTGGGTTTGTTGTTGTTTTCTTTTTCAAGACAGCCCAGTGACACAGGATTGAGGATTCAGAGGGGAACTGCTCTGTCCTTCAAAATTGTTCCTCTGAGGGTTTCTGCACTGTGGACCTGAGGTAAAATCAAACAGAAATAATGAAATTGTTCCTCTGAGAGCCAAGCAGCTTAACTAGATTACAGTTACACAAAATGCATTGATTCATCTCTGATTATGTCTACAATAAAATCACAATATAAATTATTCTTTGGATGATACCAGATCAAAAGGCCACCAAAGGATTGTCTTCCTTCATAACTCAGCAAGAGCAAAGCACATTTTGGATATTATTATGGAGTTACACAGAAAGGAAATAAGGTGTTTGTAAATAAATTTTATATATTTTACATATTTTTTACTAATAAATATTAGTAAATACTAATATAAGTTAATACGTTTTATATATTTTACATATTTTTACTAATAAATACTAGAAAATGCTCATATAAGTAAATTTTATATATTTTACATATTTTACTAATAAATATTAGTAAATACTAATATAAGTAAATAAATTTGATACACTACATATTTTTACTAAAAATATTAATAAGTACTAATATAAGTTAATAAGTTTTATGTATTTTACATGTTTTTACTAATATAGAAAATGCTCATATAAGTAAATTTAATATATTTTACATATTTTAGTAATAAATATTAGTAAATACTAATATTAGTAAATATGTTTTTAATATTTTACATATTTACTAATAAATATTAGTAAATACTAACATAAATAAATAATTTTTATTTATGTTACATATGTTTTACCCATATACATACAGTAAAAGCAGCGAGGTGGTGCAGCAAGGAGATTTTTGGGCAGGGCTGGATTTGGAGGAAGCCTCTCCAGGGTGATTCTCAGTTATTTTCAAGAGGTTACTCGCACAGTGTGGGATCTCAGCACCTCAGGATGGAGGTGCAGAGAGGCCGAGACCACCCTTGGGGGGCTCGGGAATCCTGGAATGTTGCCAGAAGTGTCTGGTGGCTGGACTTTGATCCTACACAGGAGATGAGACCTGTATGAGGATGGGAGGATTCCACTGGGTGAATGGTGAAGGGATAAGTTAGTTAAAGTGTAAAACACAGGGTTTAGGATTTTGGTACAGGGGGGTCTAAAGAAGTAAGATGGAGGAATTGGGGCGTGTCCTGTTCTTCTTCTTCTTCTTCTTGGCCTCCATCTTCTGTGGTGATGGTGGCACTTTGGGATTGGTTATTACTAGAAGTGCACCGGTTAATAAGGGTAGAAGGTATTGGGGAGAAATGATAAATATTGTACACGTAACTTAGGGTATAAAGATAAGTGACCGCCCGGGGGCTCGCAGTGTGCCCATGGCTGACTTGCTGTGCAGACCTCTGTCGGGCTGAAAGAAAATCTTTTAGATAAACAATTAATAAACACCAAGACTGAGACAAGATCAGAAGTCTCTCCTCATCCTTTGAAGCGTCGGCTCTTCAAGGCCATCCCTGGGCCTTTCCAGGCCACCTAAACAGCTCACAGAAAACCTAAACAGCCTAAACAGCCGAGAAACCGAGCAAATGTCATCCCTGAGCTAAATCACCGGCCAGGACATAAATCAGCGCCGGGAGAAAAGAGAAGAGAAAAACATGAAATCTAACAGCACAGGAACGGGGCTGTTGCTCAGCCCCTGAGCTGGTCAGTCCGTTCGCAGGAGCACACAAGGATGATTTCCCTGCGAGGTCACTGGCACTGCTTTGGGCTCTGAGTCAGGCCAGGATGTGCTGCCTCTCCCATTCCATTCCATCCTCCCCAGACCACACCAGCCGGTGGGATGAGCAGGGCTGGGGTAATAAAGACATGGGAAAGGTGCTGATGAGAAGGGCACTGATGGAATAAAAATGTTTTCTTTCCTTTATAAAATTCCAGGCTGGGTCTGACACGGTGGGTATTTTTTACCATCATGTTCTGACTAGTTCTGAGCACTGGGCAGGAATGGAACATGCAGTACCAGTGTCCAATTTCATTATTCATCGGAGAATTTCTGCCTAATATCTAATCTAAACCTACGCCCTTTCAGTTCAAAACCATTCCCTGTGTCCTGTCCCTCCATCCTTGTCCCCAGTCCCTCTCCAGCTCTCCTGGAGCCCCTTTAGGCTCTGGAAGGGGCTCTATAGATCACCCCACAGACTTCTCTTCTCTAGGCTGAACATTCCTAACACTCTGTAAATGAAACTAAGCACTAACTAAAGATACTAATTTTTAAAAAAATTTTATCTCTATGTAGTCTTCTAGAACATGACTACATAGAGAATCCGCATCACATTTTAAAAAGCAAATAGCTGTATTTAGAAAATGTCATTTTTGTCCATCCAGACTGGGATGTGAAAGGGCTGCTGTCCCACACCAGGTTTGGAGAAAATGCTTTACACACTGTGAGACAAGCCATGCCTGTATGAAATACCACCAGCGCTAATTAGCCCTGACTAATTTACCTTCCTCATATTGCTGTGACATCGCTGCTACGTTTATGCAGCAGATGGGGCTGCGGTGACTCAGCCTCTGCCACTTTTGGGGTTTTTTTGGAGAACTATCTAGAGCCAAGCCTCATTCTCTGGGAAACGTCCAGAGATAAAACACACATAGTCTGAAAAATTATTGTGTTTTCTCCAGGAGCTAAACCTAGTTCTCTTTCCTCAGTCTCTGAGGGACTTGGAGACTTCATTTTCACGCTTGAGAAAAGCATCTCCTGTCACAACTTTGATTTTTCTCAGCAAGTATCATGGAAAATTATAACAAGCTCTATCAACAATAAAGATGTCACAGAGTTAATTTCCAATCATTAAAAATGAGAAGAGACTACATGCAGGATCAGGGCAGTATGTGTATATTTATTTGTTTGTTTGTTTATATGCATACCCTAGAGAATTATTTTAGTAATGGCACAAAAGCATTATTTTCCAGGTAAAATTTCAGAAGTAGGAACAAAATTACTGTCCCCTCTGCTCTGCAAGTGCATCTCTCTATTGCTTTCAATACTGTTTATCTTATTTCATTAAAAATTTAAAGTTTCTGTAGCAGCTTTTTTTTTTTTTGCTAAAATTCTGGAAGACTGGAAGGAAGGGGGATTACTCTTAGCGAATGCAAAGTGTAGGGAGGGAAAAGATTTACGTGTAATTTTCGGCTCCATGATGCAAATAAATGCAAAGTGTAACGAGGGAAGGATTAAACTTAATTTTTGACTCCATGATAGGAGCAAATGCAAACTTTATTGAGGGGAAGGATTAAACTATTAACTTCGGTCTCTGTGAGGGGACTGAATGTAAAGTGTAGTGGGGAGAGCGATTCAGGGGTCAACTTTCGGCTCCGTGAGGGGAGTGAACGCCAAGTGTAGCGAGCGGAAGGATTAAACTGTTAACTGTCGGCTCCACGAGGGGAGCGAAGGGAAAGCGCAGTTGGGGGAAGGATTAAAATATTAACTTTGGTCCCTTCCCGGCAGCAGCGCAGGCGCGGGGAGCGCCCGTGCCGCCGCCCCTCCCCTCAGCCCCTCAGCGCCCAAGATGGCGGCGGCGCTGAGGCGGCCCCTCCTTCCCTCCCCGCGCCCGCGCTGCGTCACCGCTCCCGCCCTCTCCCTCCCCGCCGCCATTGGCCGCGGGGCGCGCGGGGCGCAGCCAATGGGCGGCGGCGCCCAGAGCGAGGCTGGCCCCGCTCCCCCCTCCCAGCCTCGCTCGCCCCGTCCCTTCCCCCGCTCGGCGGCACCGGCGCGTTCGGGCCGCCGGGACCGGCCCGGGCCCGCTCCGAACCGCCCGCTCCGGGCCCCGCTCCCGCCCGCCGCACCGCGCCCGGCCCCGCTCCGGGCCCCCACACCCGGCCCCGCAGCGGCGCCCCCTCGCCCCGGCCCTTCCCGGCTCGCCGAGGCCGAGAGCGGGCCCGCCGGGCCCCCGGCGCGCTCGGGCCCGGGCGGAGGCGGAGGGGCCGCGCTCCTCCCTGGCCGCCCCCGCCATGGCCGACAACGAGAAGCTGGACAACCAGCGCCTCAAGAACTTCAAGAACAAAGGCCGCGACCTGGAGGTGAGCGCGGCGGGGCCCGGCCCGCCCTGAGCCGCGGGGAGGCGGGAGCGGCGCTGCCGGGCGGGGAGGGAGGGCAGGCCGGGCCGGGAGGGAGGAAGGAGCCGCCGAGGCCGCGCTGCGGGCCGGGCGCGGCCGGGCCTGGGGGCGCTCGGCGAGGGGCAGCGGCCGGGCCTGGGGCTTCCCGGCCGGGAGCAGCGGCCGGGCCTGGGGGCGCTCGGCGAGGGGCAGCGGCCGGGCCTGGGGCTTCCCGGCCGGGAGCAGCGGCCGGGCCTGGGGCTTCCCGGCCGGGAGCAGCGGCCGGGCCCGCCCGGGTCGCTCCGGGGCTCCTCGGGCCCGGCAGCGGCCGCGGCCCCTCCCGGGTGGCGGCGCCCGCCGAGGCTCGGCCCGGCCCTGGCCCAGCGGCCCCGGTGCGGCGTGGGCTCGCCGGAATCGCTGCAGGAACGATCTCTGCGAGCGGCCCCGAAAAGCCTGAGTCAGGATTAGGGCCCGGTTGGGTGTTCTGCTGCGCGTCTCCAGGATACCTCATGAAATAAATAACGCCCTAACTTTCATAGCAAGATTATTAATTTTTTTATAAACACTTTTTCTCTCTCTCTTTTTTTTTTTTTTTTTTTTTTAATTTTTTCATATTTCTGTTTTCTGCTCAGATAGTTGAGAAGCCGTTCTGGCTCGTAGCACAGAGCCCCTGAACTTTTTGGTGGTTCAATTTGAGCTGTGAAGGTGCTTCCTAAACACAGCAGGATACATAATTAACTTGAGGTTTCCTCAGGAAATGGTCAAATTTTAAAACTAGGTATCAATCCTCACCTTTAAACACTCAGCCAGGAGTGCTCTTTGGAGCTTAAAATTGTCTGTTCAGGGTTCTGGACAAGAATTTTGGTGTTCTCATGGCTGCTTTTTACTGGCCTCAAAGTGTTCCTTGTGTTTTCCATAATATTCCAGTCTTATATTTGAAGGCATTACAATGTTTCAAAAGTAAAAACTCCTTTGTCTTCCCTGTATTAATTTAAACATCAGCCAAGTTTCCCAGGAGTCTGTAACACCTGGCTTTTTAACCTGTCCGGGTAGATTGATAAAACAGTTTATTACTCAGGTATGTCCAAACTTTTGGCAAAAATATTGGGAGTGGGAGTAATTAATTACTCTGTTCGCTGGCAGGGTTGTGAGGTAACCCCTTGCCTTAGATACTAATTAATTTTTATATCAATTTTGTTACCACTGAATAGGCAGTTGTAGGAAGGCATCTTTAGGACTGCACACAGTGAAAAATGGGATTTCTGAGTAGACACAGGCTGGAATTCAGGGGTTTTGGTGCAGCATTTTAGGGGGAAAGGCTGAAGCAGGGAAGGTTCAAGATGGACACGCAGGTAACACCACGTGGGAGTGTGTCAGAAGCTCTTCAATCATTTTTTTTTATTTGCTGCAGCACTGAAATGCCTTTCTCCACAGCCCAAACCCACTGCTGGGCCGTGTTAAATTTTAGAGAGTGACATTTATCCAGCAAATCCTGGAGCACATGCCTGCTCCCTAAAATAACCACGGTGCAGGGCTATTTTTCATACAATAGCTCAGGCTCCTGGCTGTCCCTGCTGCTCAGGAGCTGCTTACACATCACCCTGCCCATCAGGCTGCCCAGGCAGCCCCCAAAATCCACCTTGCAGGGCTGCTTGGGCTCAAATTGTGTATTTGTTTGGCAGAGGAAGCCAGCATTTGATCTTTATCTCCTTCACTCCTCCCCCTTTTTATCTGCGCCGAAATTCTCGTTGGCCCTGGGTTGTTTTTACAAAGCCATCGTTTTTTAAAAATTTTCCATGACAGTTTACCCCTAGAGAAATGAGAAATCACCCTGATTTTGGGGAGTCCCAAATGGAGAGATTTCTAGAGGTTGTGAGAGGTTGCCATGCTGTGAATTGCAAACTTCCTAAAAATGTTATCTCTTAATTCCATGTGCTCACATCAGCCCATTGACAGTTCCAGTTCCTGTCACACTGTCCTTGCCTTCCAGGTTTTACATATCCACAGGAAGTTCTTGTATTTCTGACCAAAATCAGTGATTTCCCTACATTTTATCCCCTAAAGTACCAAACATTTATTCACCTTTTTGGATATTTAATTTCTTTCCCCCAACATGCTTCTAAAAAACACAAATTCTGGCCTGGAAAAAAAGAGGGGGAAAAAAGAAAACAACCCCCAACACAGGCACCTGTTTTCCATAAGATATTTGACAAAATTCCTTCATGTGCTGAAATCTTGGGCAAACATTTCCTGCAGGGGCAGATTGTGAATCATTGCTGCCATGTGTTTGGGGTGACAGGTTGCTGTGACACTGGGGATTGAGGGATTCTCTGGGAGCAGCAGTCTCCAGGAAATCCTTGTCCTGCCCAAAGGAATACACGGAGTAGTAAAGTTTGTAATGGAGGCAGAGCAGTCATTTGGAGCTGAGGCATTTCTGGGGGGAATTGAGGATTTCTGGTCAGGGCTTGCTGCATTTTTGTAGGGTCTTCAAGGTTTTACAGCTGTGGGGGGAAAATAGAATTGATCCAGCACAAAGAGGAGCCTTACAAACTGCAGAAGTGGCCACGGTTTTTAACCTCCAAGCCCAAAGCCTGACTGGAATTAGGGCTTATCTGGACTCTGATATTAAATTATGCAAATACTGATCCATTAGGGAGCAGGGTAAGGTGACTTTTTTCATCTTCAGTGAGGAACAGGTTTTGCTTGGGGTTTTTTTCCCCCTGGATGAGAAGGGTTGAGCTGGTTTTTACTGGTTATTGTGGGGATGGCTGTGCTGACACCCATCCAGCCTTTGTTTTTAATGGTGATACCACAAATCTTGGAATTAAATACCAGATCTTAACTGAACAGAGCCCAGATAAATCCAAATTGATCATTGTGGCTGTGCTAGAGTTTTATGGACAAATTTAAAAATAATGCCTTTTTAGCCCTGCATTTAGGGGTCTTGATTTGGGAAGGTTTGCAGAGTTTTGGGGTGTTTCATTTGCTTCATTTTCTTTCACCTGCTGATTGAACATTTCACTTTCTCTTGGTGTTTGTTGCCTGCTGCAGCATTGCAATCTGACTGACATTTAGAGGGGTTTTTTTTAAAATGAAATAAAAAATATTTCCTGCATTTTATTTCTGTGGAAATCTTGGAGGAATCTGCTGAATCTTTCCTGCCCTGCCTCACCTGTGTTGCTGGGCGGGAGATGAAGGATTGCTTGAACACAGGAGAGGTGTTAAAAAGAGATTTCTGCTCTGCAGTTGAGAGATGCATGAAGGGAAATGATGATGATAATTCTGTGATGCAGAGCACTTCAAAACTAATTTTGGAGCAGCCATTGCCTGAAGATCAGTAATGTCAGGATTTTAAGAGTTGCCAACATCATTCACTGGACTTCAAAAATCCCAATATTTTTTGAGAACACCAAGGAAGCTCCAGGGGAGTGAGGGAAAGGTGGTGGTGGGAGATATTTTGAATATTGCAGGTGCTTTGAAGCTTTTCAACCCCTTCTGTATCCCACACAAAATAGTCTGCTTGGGATTAAATATGGAAGAACTGAAGGAGAGCAGGAATTTCACTCAGTGGGATAAAAATAGGCTCCTTTAAGCTGACTTGGAGTTCTGTGGTGAAGCTCATCCATCTTGTCACTTCCAGATGATACTGAGATATTTGTTTGAGGCATTTTCCCTGCCATGCACATCTTCTCCAGGAAGAATGGGCCTGGTGGCACATGGAATGTCATATTGATTTTTGTTTTTTATCTGGGGCTCAGACTCCCGTTTCCATTCTGAAGCTGCTGAGATGTGACCTCTGGGGGTATCTTGGCTTGGCTTTATGATCCCAGAGCATTTTTATCAGTGGTCTCTGGAGCAGATTTCATTGCTGCACTTTGAATTGAGATAGGATTTGTCTAGGAGGGGGTAATGGATGGAGGAGGGCCTGAATCACTGGCTGTAACTGAGGAAAAACAGTCTGGTTTCTGTTCCCTGTGGGGTGTGTTTTGTTTTTATTTGGAGTCCCAGACCACACTGGTGCTGGTTGCAACTTCCTGGGAAGGAAGGAAGGATGGCACAAGCAGCTCATTTTTTATTTACAATAACTGTTGACTTTGCAGTTCCCCAGCAGAAACAATGTGCCCTTGGAAACCATTCCCTGGGCTGAGAGCAGCAGCCAAAGTTCTACAGTTACTCCTGTGCTGCAAGTGTGGAAATTGAGTGGAACATTTTATAACAGCAAAAAACCAGCCCAGGCAGGAGGGAGCACAGGCTGGGCTCCGGATCTCCCTTCAGGGAGGGGATCCCATTGCAGGGTCCCCATTCTGGGTTCCCATTCCTGGTTCCCATTCCTGGTCCCCATTCCGGGGTCCCCATTGCAGGGTTCCCATTCCTGGTTCCCATTCCGGGGTCCCCATTCCTGGATCCCATTCCAAGGTCCCCATTCCTGGATCCCATTCCAAGGTCCCCATTGCAGGGTCCCATTCCTGGTTCGCATTCCGGGGTCCCCATTCCAGGGCCCCATCCCAGGTGTGTTTAGGAAGAGTTGTTGCATCCCAGCTCCTTGAAAGCCCCCAGAATGTCCCAGGATGCTGCAGGCATCACTACCAGGAGATTTTAATGATAAGCTGAAGGGCTCAGTCATGACTAATGGTCAGAAATAGCCCTTATGAGAAATCTGAAGCTAAATATAATTGAAAAAAGGAGGATGGAGGGGTGGCCATGGCAGGGTGACAGAAATAGATCGGATCATTTGATTTTTGATGTACAAATGACAAACAGGATCCAGAGCCTGGGAGAGCCACGTGAATTCCTCACAGAGTGGGCCATGTTCTCAGCTGGAGCCCTTGCCAGGCCTCTCTGAGCTGGCTGTGAAGCCCTTTCTGGTCACAGTGGTTTCCTGTGGTGTGGGAGCTGGTTCACAGAGCTCAGATCTCCCCCAGAGCAGAGGAATCGCTCCCCACCATGGTGCCAGGACACCCCCATCCCTCATCCCTCATCTCTGCTCTGAGCTGCTCCCCAAGAGCTGCACAAATCCAGCTGGGCTCTGCTGGGCATTTTCCTTTCTCCAGACTCTCCCATCTCCAGCTGGGCTGGTGGCACTGGGGAATCCCATGGCACAGCTGATCTCAGTTCCCATTTGTTCCTCTTCCTCCTCCTCAGAGGATGAGCAGTGCCAGGCTGACCTGTAACTATTCTCTCAAGGCTCTGTGTACACACAGAGTGATTCTGGTGCAGCCAGCCTTTGGGAAATTGTGCTTCAGGGTGACTCCGCTGCTGGCTTCTCTTTCATGTGAAGGCTTTTGTGATCCCAAGGTGTGCAGGCAGGAATTCAGCAAGGGAGAACATCCTTCTTGTCCCACCAGAGGATCCTCCAAAGTCTGGTCACCTGCAGACAGGAATTTTTACTTAAAGACTTTTCTAAATGATACAGACTTTTTTCTAAGTATTACAGACTTTTCTAAATGACACATCTGAGGATTTTTTATTGTAATATTCGTTCTGGTCCCACTCAATTCTCTCTGTGTCACCACCAGCTTTGCTGTGAGCAGCAGTGTCACCCCTGGGGTCTGGGAAGAGCCATCCCTCTCCCAGGAAGCTTTTGGGTGGGAATGTTGATTTTGCTCGTCCTTTGGGAAGGTGTTAAAGCCCTGTGAGATCATCAGGGGTGTGGTACAATTCTGCAATCTGATTATCAGAGCCTTTCCTCCCATTATTTTATCTTGGATGTGCCAAATCTGTGGAGTTTGGAGAAACTCCCCAGAGCATTTGGGAGCCTGGAGTACCTGAGGCAGGTGGAAGCTGCAGCAAAGCCTGGAAGGGCTGGGTGGGATCCAGCAGGGGCTCAGCTTCTCCTGGAGCTCAGAGACATCCCTGGGGCGATTCCTGCCTTCCCTGTGCCCTCAGAGACATCCCTGGGGTGATTCCTGCCTTCCCTGTGCCCTCAGAGACATCCCTGGGGTGATTCCTGCCTTCCCTGTGCCCTCAGAGACATCCCTGGGGTGATTCCTGCCTTCCCTGTGCCCCTCAGACATCCCTGGGGTGATTCCTGCCTTCCCTGTGCCCCTCAGACATCCCTGGGGTGATTCCTGCCTTCCCTGTGCCCTCAGAGCTGCATCCATTGTCCTGGGGGATATCACCCCAGCCCTGAGGATCTCCCAGGGCTCTAACACCTTCCCAAAGCACAGGGCAGCAAATCAATCTCTGTTTTGGGTGGGAATGCTGATTTTGGGAGGGGAGTGGCTCTCCCAGACCCTGCTGCTCCCAGCAGAGCTGCTGCCGACACAGAGAATTGAGTGGGACCAAAACAAATATTGCAACAAGAAAGAAGCCTCATCTCCTCTGTCCTGGCTCTCCAGGTTGTGCAGCTGCCCTGGCCCTTTGCCTTTTCCAGAGCAGGAGCTGTCCCTGGGGCAGGTTGGATTTTCTCCTCAGCCCCCAGAGCAGCAGGAACCATCCCTGCTTTGCCCCTTTTTCCTCTCCTTACCCTCTTTCTCTGGGGAGCTGCAGTGTCATGCTCAGCTGAAATTTGTTTTGATGAACTGCACCTTCTTTTTGATAGGAATAATGAAGAAAAACGCTTTGAAAGTGAGGTTTTAATGCTTATCTTCACATCTCCTTGCTGTTCAGGAGGTTCCCTTTCCTTCTGTCCAGCTTTCCCTGGGCTTGTCACAATAAAAATGGAATTGTTTGGAATTTTGCTGTCCTCATTCACTGTAGAGTTCAAAGTGTTCAAATAAAATCACTCCAGACTGATTTGTTTCTGCTTTCACTGCAGCAGCACAAGCAACAATAAACCAATTTGTGTATATTTACAATTTTACAATTGTTGTTTTACCCTGAGCACTGTCAATGGCAGCTGTAGAGAAAATGACAAAAATACTGCTCTTAGAATGTCAAAGGTTCTAATTTATAAATAATGGCTCTGGAACTCAGCTTTGCTTGCAGCTCTCTTAATTTGAGCTTCTTTATAAAGTTATTTTACTGCTAGATTGCCATGGTCCTTTTAATGCTTTTGGTGCTGTTTTGTGCACAACTCCTTTCCATTTTGCACTTTGAAAAATGTGGTTTTATTCCTAATTCCTTTTTTCCTCGACATGAAGACTTAGGAGAACGTTTTAGTATGAAATTACAGAAATATTGTAGTTATTTCCATTTCCTGTAGGATCTCTACTTTTATAATGAAAATTAAACCCTGTGTTGAACTGGAATACTTGTACAAGAACATTTTAAATTTATCTAAATTCAGATTATAATTATTTTTATCTTTATGCTTTCCAGACTATGAGAAGACAAAGAAATGAAGTTGTCGTGGAGTTGAGAAAGGTGAGATGACCCAGAGTTTTTATTCTTTTATTTTATAAAATTTTTCTCACCAAGTGGGATTTGACTTTGTTGTTACTCTGATAAAATGTGAGAGTTTTCACTAAAGACTCAAAAGTTCTGGAGTTCTGGGAGTTCCACAACTTTCGTCCTGCAAACCAGGAGTTTATTTGTAAGCTAATTAAGGGACTCCTTGCACTTCTAGAGGTTTTTAAAGATTTGGTTTTTCCTTTGAAAATCAGCTGTTGCTGCTCATCTGCAGGCAGAAAATAATTTCCTTACAATTAAGTATGGAAGAGTGTGAAGCCAAAACTGGAATTGTTGGGAAAAAGGAATCACAACTGGAATTATTTTTCTTCTGAGCTGAACAGAAAACCTCTGGGAATTGCTGTGTCCTGATAGAAATTATGACAAATAACAAACAAAATGGAATGTTGATGGACATGTGCACATCAGACTTCCAGCACAAGTTGGATGCAGGATTTTTTAGGAAGAATTCCCAAAATGTGCTTCTCTGGGCAGTCCTTTCCAACTGTTTTTGGAAAATTTAAGTGTCAGTGCTGGGGTATTAATGGTTGTTTGAAACAGAACACCCCACACCCCCTAAATCCAAGTTTTAAAGGTATTCAATCATTTTTCTCTTTAAGAACAAAAGAGATGAGCATCTCCTAAAGAGGAGGAATGTTCCCCACGAAGATATCTGTGAGGATTCTGATATTGATGGGGACTTCAGAGTGGTAAGAATTAACTTGCAATAATTTCTTCTTTTTGCATCCTTAAAAGACATTTGGAATTTCTAACTGCTTCTTGTCTCTGTTTTCTAGCAAAACACTTCTTTGGAGGCAATAGTACAGGTAAAAACTATGACATTGTTTGAATATTCTTCATGGCATGATGAACAGATGTGTGAAAAATGTATTTTCTCTTATTTTAGAATGCTTCAAGTGACAACCAGGGTATTCAGTTAAGTGCTGTGCAGGCAGCAAGGTAAGAATACACTTTACTCAAATATCCTGATTTTATTTTGTCGTGCTCTTAATGTCAGAAAATGTGGTTTAGCTTAACTGAAATTGTATTAATGAAGTGATTTTTAAAAGGAAAATAGAACTTTAAAGAAATCAGAATACACAGACCTTGTAAGTACTGTGGATTTTATTTACATGTAAATACCTGGATTTATTTTGGTGCAAGCTTGATGAGTAAAATACACACTTTAAAGGACTGTCAAATCTTTGGCTTTAAGTGCAGACAGAGCTGAGTGTCTCGTTTTGTAGGAGTTGGAGCAGAATAACTCTTATCTTTTATTTTCCTGGCTGGTGATAAACTTCCAAAGGGGAGAAAGCATGGAATGAAATGGCCAATGGATGCAATGCCTTTGCTTTTCCAGTGGCTCAGTAATTTCACTTTGGGGGGTTATTTTCAATTAAAGAGGAGGGAACAAATCCTGTGGGTGGGTGGGAGGAGGAGGGAAACCCTTGCGAAGGAATTCCCAGCCCAGCAGGAGCAGCTTGGTTGTTGGAGATGCCAAACATTGGAATTTCCCCAACTCCATCTCCATTGGGGATTCCCAAACTCAGCCACAGGGAGCCTTTACTGACCTGCTCCAGTGGCAGCACTGATCCCTTTTTGAGGGGAAAGTCGGATTAAACAACTCCCTGCTCCTTTCCAGGCAGGATCTGTCAGTAATTTGGATTTTTGTCCATTTTCCTGCAGGAAGCTGCTGTCCAGTGACCGCAACCCACCCATCGACGACCTCATAAAATCAGGAATATTACCTATCCTAGTGCACTGTCTTGAAAGAGATGACAAGTGAGTGCTGCCAGAACTCAAAATATTCACCAGCTCCTGCTGTTCAGCTGCTGTGCCAGCTCTGAGTGCTGACACCTGTGCTTGTTCTCTGTCTGCAGTCCTTCCTTACAGTTTGAAGCTGCGTGGGCCCTGACAAACATTGCCTCTGGAACCTCGGAGCAAACCCAGGCTGTAGTGCAATCCAGTGAGTGCTGCAGGGGGAGCTGCTGCCATCCACAGCTGGGGTTTGGCTGGGATCAGGTTGGGATCAGGTTGTCAGTGCCCTGAAGGAGCTGTGCCAGCTGTTCACCTCACACACCTGGTTTTGCCTTCATTTCCTCAGGGTTTAAACCCACTTGGGTTTCCTAATGGTGAGCAACAGCTGGAAACTCAAAATATCTTAATCTTAAATACCAACTCTGTAAGCAGAGTTGGTACCTGCTGGCCTCCAGTTTTCAAACTTGAAAAAAGAAAATCACCAAAAAACCTGGAATAAACCAAACAACCCCTCTGAAAAGCTCCCTGTTGTGAAGAGGGAAGAATATTCACAGATCAGAGGTTGCCTGAACTCTTCCAAAATTAAGTTGAATTACAAAACCTGTCCTTCCTATTTTGGGGCATCTGAAACCTGGGAAGGAATTGTAGTTGGAGTCTGAGCTACCAGGCAAAGCAAACTTTGTTCTGGACTCCACACACGTCCTGAAGCAGAGCTTCTGTTGCTAAATCAGAGCTAAGTGAGCAGGAGTTTTAATTGAATGAACAAACCAGAGCTTCTTGAAGAATCAAAGATACAGTGAAATGAGTTCTTACTAAAATTTAAGGAAAAAATACACAAAAAATTATGTTGGCTGCAATATCAGTTGCTTCTATTTTTGCCAGCTTGGTTAAGAGTCTGTGAATTTCAATATAATTTGATTTTCACTCTTACAGGATGTAACTTGGTAATACTTTTATCTTTTTCTCCATCCTCTTCCTTTCCCAGTTGCAACCTGAGTTTTCTTTGGGAAATCTAATTAATAAATAATCTATCCCACCCCTGAGCTAGAACACTTTAGATCTAATTTATCAGTGGATTGAGCACTTTTACAGTGGTTTCTGTAGGTCTGTATTGCACCCTGTTAGTCAGTTTAATAGCTCTGATATATTAAATTATTTATTTCAATTTAAAATTATTTTCTGTAATTTTTCCATAAGAGTCTATTAATCTGCTTGCTGGAGATGTTTTTTTCTTCTTGCATTCAGACACTGGAAATACCTTCATTTGCAGGAAATAACAATCCTGCTGATTAGTTGTTTCTCTAGTAAACACATGATTTACAGGAAGAAAAAAATCTAACTAAAAATTCCAAATTTCTCTTGAAATTTATGAAATAAATGGGTTCCTTACAGACTGGGCTGTTATGTAAGCAAGCACCTCAGTGCTGGGGGAGAATAAAACAGAATTAATTATGTAAATGTGGATTTCTTTCCTGCCCTCTTCCCACATTCCCTCTCCTGAATTCCCACTCCATTCCTGCTTATTCTCCAGTTGCTTCATTGGGGTTTGGTCTCTGTTGTTCCTTTGCACTTGGGGCTGCTGCATAACTTAGCAGAGAATTTCTGAATTCAATAAATGGAGCTAAATTTGGATCCTACAAGCTTCAGTAAACTTGAGACTTGCAATGCAATGAAATGTCAGGGGTTTAATATTCTCAGGTGCAGGCTCTGTAAGGATGTGCAGCAAAGGAGGAACCATTGCAGTGTTTCATTTTAGCATCACCTGGGAAATCAGTGAGGCTTTGACCAGTTCTGAACAGGAAAATAAAGTCTCATGGGAGAGTTTTTGCTTTTTAGAGATGCATTTTGAACCATTTCCCTGGGGTATTTTTGTACCTTTCAGATGCTGTGCCGCTTTTCCTGAGACTGCTGCATTCACCTCATCAAAATGTTTGTGAGCAAGCAGTGTGGGCTTTAGGGAATATCATAGGTGGGTCTTCCTCCTGCCACCACCACCCTCTGGGGCTATTTCTTTATTATTTATTTATATTATTATTATTATTATTATTATTATTTGTTATTTGTTGTTATTATTCCTGCCACCGTCAACTTCTGGGGTGTTTATTATCATTATTATTATTATTATTATTACTCCTGCTACCAACAACTTCTGGGATGTTTTATTGATTATTGTTACTCCTGCCACCACCAACTTCTGGGGATGTTTTTTGGGTTTTTTTTAATTATTATTATTGTTACTCCTGCCACCACCAACTTCTGGGGATGTTTTTTTATTATTATTATTATTGTTACTCTTGCCATCATTAACTTCTGGGGGTAGTTTTTATTATTTGGAAATTTTGTCAAGGAATTTTCAGGAATATTTTGGGCTCTCACAGTTCTTGGTGGTCTGGTGTTGTCTGCCACCCCTTTCCCTTACCCAGCACCATAAATCTGTAAATCATGGGATGTTTTCTGGTAAAATCTGTAAATGCTGGGATGTTTTCCAGTAAAATCTGTAAATGCTGGGATGGATGGTTTTTGTTAAAATTTGTAGATGATAGAATGTTTTCTGGTAAAATCTCTAAATGATGGGATGGATGTTTTCTGATAAAATCTGTACATTTTAACAGAATAGAAATCTGTAAACAATGGGATAATGTTTGCTGTTAAAATATGTAAGCAATGGGATGTTTTCTGTTAAAATCTGTAAATGCTGGGATGCTTTCTGCTAAAATCTCTAAATTTTAACAACAGAAATCTGTAAACAATGGGATAGATATTTGCTGATAAAACCTGTAAGTGCTGGGATGCTTTCTGGTAAAGTCTGTAAATGCTGGGATGTTTTCTGATAGTCTAAATGCTGGGATACTTTCTGGTAAAATCTCTAAATTTTAATGGAATAGAAATCTGTAAGCAGTGGGATGATGTTTGCTGTTAAAATCTGTAAATGCTGGAATGTTTTCTGGTAAAATCTCTAAATTTTAATAGAATAGAAGTCTGTAAACAGTGGGGTGTAAATGATGTAAACAGTCTATAAATGCTGGGATGTTTTCTAGTAAAATCTGTAAATTTTAACAGAACAGAAATCTGTAAATGATGGGACGGATGATGGGAAAAATCTGTAAATGCTGGGATGTTTTCTGATAAAATCTGTATACAGTGGGGTATTTTCTGATAAAATCAGTGAGTGCTGGGATGTTTGCTGTTAAAATCAGTGAGTGCTGGGATGTTTGCTGTTAAAATCAGTGAGTGCTGGGATGTTTGCTGTTAAAATCAGTGAGTGCTGGGATGTTTGCTGTTAAAATCAGTGAGTGCTGGGGTGTTTTGTGTTCCAACCCCCTGCTCGTGTCCCGCAGGTGACGGACCCCAGTGTAGAGATTACGTCATTAGCCTTGGAGTGGTGAAGCCCCTGCTGTCCTTCATCAGCCCCTCCATCCCCATCACCTTCCTCAGGAACGTCACCTGGGTGATGGTGAACCTGTGCCGCCACAAGGACCCCCCTCCACCCATGGAGACCATCCAGGAGGTGCTGCAGGGGGGCTGCAGGGCCGGGTGGGCTTTGGGGCTTCGCTGGCTCCACAGTAACCCCCAGGTGTTTGTCTCCCCCTCAGATCCTGCCAGCGCTCTGCGTCCTCATTCACCACACCGATGTAAATGTGAGTGACCCCTTACGGCCACTGCAGCTTCTGCTCTGCTTTTTGAGCTGAAATGTTAAATAAAATTAAAATTATGATGTTCCGTTTGATTAGGACGAGCTGCTGTGGATATCTATTAACTGCTTCTTTTAAAATGCTGATGTTATTTTTAAATAGTGATTTTTTTTTTTTTCCCCTAGTGTTTCTGTCTTTGCAAGTGTTTATTTGCATGTACTTTCCCTGCCCTTATGACTGAAACCGCTTTCTATTTTTATTCCTGTGAGCATTCATTCACAGGGAAATACAGAAGTTTTTTTTGCCTGGCACTTTAATTTGTAATGAAAATCAGTGTGAATGAAATAAAAACCAGTGTCTGCTGCACATGTCAAATGTCAGGGTTAACTGTGACTTCTGAGGTGTTAAATATGAAATTGGTCTTTAAAAGTAAAGTAAATGAGCAAAACTTCATTGAAATTATGGAATGAGTCAGCTTTTTGTCTGAACATAAATCAGAATTTAAGATTAATTCTTTGCTTCCAAAAGAAATTGTAGCTGAGTTAATGGCAACAGTGCTCTGCAAAAAAAAGTCTGTAATAACTTTGCGATTCCTATAGTAATTACGTAATTTAATTTCTTGTCTCTGAGGAGGTGAAATTAAGTTTATTAGAATTTTGGAAATTCCTGTATTGGTGAGCCAGTTAAGAGCTGCCAGCTGAAACAACACTCACTGAATATTTTTAACAGCTGTCAGTTGAAATATTCACATTTCCTGCTGCTTAAACTGGCTTTTCTGCATGTGCATGCACACAGATATTAATTCAGATTAATTGTCAGTGTATAAATGCCCATGATTTACATCAGTGTGTGTGATATCAATTCAGATTAATTCAGTGTATAAATGCCCATGATTTGGATCAGTGTGTGTGATATCAGTTCAGATTAATTCGGTGTATAAATGCCCATGATTTGGATCAGTGTGTGTGATATCAATTCGGATTAATTCAGTGTATAAATGCCCATGATTTGATCAGTGTGTGTGATATCAATTCAGATTAATTCAGTGTATAAATGCCCATGATTTGGATCAGTGTGTGTGATATCAATTCGGATTAATTCAGTGTATAAATGCCCATGATTTGATCAGTGTGTGTGATATCAATTCAGATTAATTCAGTGTATAAATGCCCATGATTTGATCAGTGTGTGTGATATCAATTCAGATTAATTCAGTGTATAAATGCCCATGATTTGGATCAGTGTGTGTGATATCAATTCAGATTAATTCAGTGTATAAATGCCCATGATTTGATCAGTGTGTGTGATATCAATTCAGATTAATTCAGTGTATAAATGCCCATGATTTGGATCAGTGTGTGTGATATCAATTCAGATTAATTCAGTGTATAAATGCCCATGATTTGGATCAGTGTGTGTGATATCAATTCAGATTAATTCAGTGTATAGATGCCCATGATTTGATCAGTGTGTGTGATATCAATTCAGATTAATTCAGTGTATAAATGCCCATGATTTGGATCAGTGTGTGCTGTTGTCTCCTGTCAGATATTGGTAGACACAGTCTGGGCCCTCTCCTATCTCACGGATGCTGGCAACGAGCAGATCCAGATGGTGATAGACTCTGGCATTGTCCCTCACCTGGTTCCTCTCCTCAGCCACCAGGAAGTCAAAGTCCAGGTGAGTTTGGGTCACACAGAGCAGGTGACCCCAAAATGTGCTGCTGCACAAAATCCTTCCTTTCTGTAACTCACATTGAAGTAGAATAAATATTATTTTCCTGTGTGCTGCAGCATTTGCATAAAACCTTTACATTTGCTGAAGAGCTTGTTTTGAGAGGAAATGTTCTGGTTGTGTTTCAGACTGCTGCACTGAGGGCTGTGGGGAACATCGTCACTGGCACCGACGAGCAGACACAGGTGGTTCTCAACTGTGAAGCTCTCTCACATTTCCCAGCACTTCTGACACATCCCAAAGAAAAAATTAATAAGGTGAGCAACACCAGGGACTTTACCTGATGGAGAACTTTTATATTTGCCTGAGCTGGGGCTCCACATTGTGTAGTGTCATAAAGATGTGAATAATCACCTCCTTCCACCAGTTCGTGGCAAATTTCAGCAAATACTGATTTGTTTTCTGGAAATGAATATCCATAGGGAAGGAGTTGAATGAATATCCATAGGGAAGGAGTTGAATGAATATCCATGGGGAAGGAATTGAATGAATATCCATAGGGAAGGACAGGAATGTCAGTGTTTGTAGGAAATCAAAGCTTGCCATCACCAACCTGGCTGTTGACTGGTGTAGGAGTTGTCAGTACATGAAATGTCACCCTGATGGATTGCCCTGACTCTGAGAGGTGATGACACAGAGACAGTGGGGTGTGTGTGCATGGGGTGTGTGTGAGAGGGGTGGGGGCTGTGTGTGCTGTGTGGGGGCTCTCCTGGGGGCACTGATGGCAGTGCTGAGCCAGGAGTGCATCTGAGGCGTGTTGGGCACCTCAGGGGCCCCTCTGCAACACTGCCTGTGATTAAAGCCCCAAAAAAGCCCACCAGGAGAGCCCAGGCAGCCCAGATGTCTCCAGGGTCACCAGTGATCCTGTGCTCTGATCTCAGAGAGTCAGGGATGCACACTGCTGAAGCCTCTTTTGAAATTCTCAGCTAAAAAGTTCTCATTCAGGGAGGCTGAGAAGGGAATTGAATGGTGGAGGAGTGCTAGGAAGGGGGAAATCTATCAGCTGTGGGATTGTAAATGGTTGGTACTTTGAATATACTTAAAATTGTATTAAAACTGTTACTTGTTGATTAAAGTTTGGATTCCCACTCTGAGAGGGAGGTGAGGGAGGGGCTGCTGGGGAACAGATCTGTTCTTTGCCTGGCAGGGAGTCCTGGCCTTGTGGACACAATGAGCATAAACTGCAGAGTATTGTTAAAAATCAGGTGTTGAATTGATAGTGCTGCATTTTCCTGAAGCTAAGGAGAGCCATTAGGAAGGAGGTAAAGAACTGTCATGTCTGGAGTAAGGATTCTGTCAGGAATCCTGTAATTCTGTCAGGAATCCTGAAACCTGCTCATTGGCAGTGCTGGAAGCAATCAGAAGTGCTCATTTGGCATTTTCTGTCTCCAAATAATTTCTCCTTTTAATTTGAAGTATTTGGTTGAAGCTGGTAACAGTGAAAGGCTGAGGAGTCTGGTGGAGCCTCCTGAGGTGAGATTGTGCCTCTGGTTTGTCTCAGCAAGATTTCAGCTCTGCACAGTCAAGCTGAGGGAGTGCTTGCTTGTGTTCAAGGCTGGCCAGTTGCAGTGCACATAAATGATGTGCAATCTTTCTGTGAGTTAATTGCTGGTGTTTTATTTTGCAGGAAGCAGTGTGGTTCCTATCCAACATCACTGCAGGAAACCAGCAGCAAGTTCAGGCAGTAATAGATGCAAACCTTGTTCCAATGATAATCCATCTTCTAGATAAGGTCAGATCCCAAGCATTGGTGCTGGGCTTCAAATCCTGCTTTCCTTTCCGGCTCTCGGTGTCTTTTAAAAAGTGATTTCCCAAACCACTCTGTGCTGCCAAGGGTCTGCTGTGGCAGAAGGAGGGAACAGCAAAAGCATGTGGGAATTCTTTAAGGGAGAAGACAAATAACCCAGAGCTGGTCACAGATAGCTCTGTTAACTGCCAGTTTATTGATCTGTGAGGAAAGGTTGGAGACTTTTCCATGTCACCTCAGCCCTGAGGTGCTGCAGCAGCCCCAGCTGCAGCCTGCAGGGCTTTATCAGAGCTGCCATGGGCTCAGCTGGCCCTGCAGATGTGGCAGCTGCTGATAAGGGCTGGCAGAGTGCAGGGCTGCAGCTCCTGCTTGCCTTGCTGTAAACAACCTAACCTTCCCTTCCCTTTCCCCTTCCCTTTCCCCTTCCCTTTCCCCTTCCCTTTCCCCTTCCCTTTCCCCTTCCCTTTCCCCTTCCCTTTCCCCTTCCCTTTCCCCTTCCCTTGCCCCTTCCCTTGCCCCTTCCCTTGCCCCTTCCCTTGCCCCTTCCCTTGCCCCTTCCCTTGCCCCTTCCCTTGCCCCTTCCCTTGCCCCTTCCCTTGCCCCTTCCCTTGCCCCTTCCCTTGCCCCTTCCCTTTCCCACCCCGGGTGTAGGGAGGGATGGACACACACAGACTCAAACAGGACAGGATTTATTTGTTACCTCACACTGAGCTGCTACAGTGACTCCTTGCACTGGGGACTGTAACAAATGCAGATTTGTGGGAATCCTGCCTGACACGGACCCCGGGATGACTGTTCTGTCTCTGCTTGTGCTCGCAGGGGGATTTTGGGACTCAGAAAGAAGCTGCTTGGGCAATAAGCAACTTAACAATCAGTGGGAGAAAAGACCAGGTGAGTGCAGCTTTGGGGAAACATTTCCTGCCTTGGGAGGTGCTGGGGTTGGGGGTGTCTCTGTTCCTTCTCTGTTCAGTACTTTCCCTTCTCCCCATGGGATTTAGGAGTGACCTCCCCTTGTGCTGGGGTGACCTGAGGTCAGGAGCATCCCTGGGGTTTGTTGGAAGCTCTTTTGGGATGAGTGATTTCAGTCAGGCTCTGATGGGATTCTCGAGCATTCCACATTTCTTTTTTACCTTTTTCCCCACCCCACAAGGATGTGATCATTAAAAGGACAGTAACCCCTGAGTAGGGGATACACAAGTCCCTTGTAAGCCCAGAGTCAGAGATTTGTGGCAGGGTTGGGGTGGTGCTGTCACTCTTTAGAGGGGAAGTTGAAGCTCCTTATCTGACACTGACAAATTCACAGTATTTGCTCCTGGGGTGCTGTAAATCTCCAATCTATTTGTAGTTTAATACCCAAAGTTCCCCAAAAGGGGTTCCTGGGGTGGCCACTGCAGGAGCTCTGGGCTGGGTGGGTGACATTGACAATCTGGGTTTGCCTGTGCTGCTGCCACGTTCCTGCTGTAACTCTTGCCTTTCCCCCCCTCAGGTGGCTTACTTGATTCAACAAAATGTAATTCCTCCCTTTTGCAATTTGCTGACAGTAAAAGATGCACAAGTTGTGCAGGTGGTTCTGGATGGACTAAGTAATATATTAAAAATGGCTGAAGAGGAAGCAGAAACCATAGCCAACCTTATAGAAGAGTGTGGAGGTAGGAGGAGCAGAGGTTTCATAACTTTTCCAGGGATTGCTGCTTTGGCATCCTGCTGGTGCTGGGTTTATTGTTGGCACAGATATTTTAAACAAACCTGGTTTAAAGTACCTTTCTCATGCCTATCAGATGAATATCCACAGCTTCTCCTAAGTGCATGATCAAATAAAATGTGGAGGAGCAGGGTAATGGCAGTAAAGTTCATGAGGTGCTAATTTTGTAACAGGCTGCATATCAGACAAATTAGTCTAATTAACAGAAACTAAATTAGTCAATGTAGGGA
The DNA here is from genome assembly GCF_027887145.1 of Ammospiza caudacuta. NCBI lineage: Eukaryota > Metazoa > Chordata > Aves > Passeriformes > Passerellidae > Ammospiza > Ammospiza caudacuta. Next base: position 26,115,764 of record NC_080603.1, read on the forward strand.
TGATGTGCTTACCTTAATCATGCACAAGTCATGTCCAGGTGAACTTAGAACAAATAATTCTACATACAGTGGTTGTGAAAATGTAGTAACTTTAATTTCCTCATGGTTTTGAGACTTTCTCCATATTCTTTGTGGTTTAATTGACTGAAACTTTTCAGGGATGAAAGAACAGTGATATTAAATTTGGGCACAGGTGAAAAACTGTGGGATTTGTTAACATGGAGTAGAATAATCCTTAAAATACCAAATCTGTGTACTGAACTTCTGTGTTAATATGTATAAAATATAAATAGGCCAGGTGGGTTCAACAGCATTGTATTCATAACCAGATCATTCATAACTCTATTCCCAATGTATTTTTTAATTGCTTTGTTGGAAGTTGTCTGCCCTGAATTTGCTGTTCTGAGATTTCTTGTGTGTTGGTTGCAGGCCTGGAGAAAATTGAACAGCTACAAAACCATGAAAATGAAGACATCTACAAACTGGCTTATGAGATCATTGACCAGTTCTTCTCCTCAGATGATGTGAGTGTGCAGCTCCTGCAGTGTGCTCGTGGTTTGCAGTTCCAGATGTGCTGCAGGGAAGGGCAGCAGCCCCAGGGCTGGGCCAGGGAGACTCTGAGCCCTGGCGTGACCCCTGCACCTCCTGCCACTGCTGCTGTGAGGCAGCTAAAGCAGATCTGGTGCCTCATTTAAGGCTCATCTGCAGGGATTAAACCCAGTGTGAACAGTCCCTGAACTCCCAGCCTGACCCTGCCCTGGTGATGAGCTCCCTGCTGGCTCCAGGCCTGAGGCTGCTGCTCCAGAAACAGAGTTGGGATATTTGGGGAATTCTGGAGGTGGGATGTGCTGATCAGGAGCTTTGTTCTGTTTCAGACATGAACATAAATCAAAGGCAGGGCTGGTTTTGTGCATTTCCATCAGGAAGTTCATTGCAGTCTGGGCCGTGCAGGGAGGGTTTCCTGCTGCCCTGATCACTGCACAAATGGTCAGGTTCAGCTGCATTCATGGCTGTTTGCACTTGGAAGGTTTTTCGTGCTGCATTTCACTTTGATGTGAGCAGTGAGATCCAAGTCTTGTTTAGCAACTCAACTTTGGCATTTACAGCTGGACTTGGAATTTAATCCCATGTCGGTTTGGGCTTAGGGCTTCCTTGGTTTAGTGGTGCCGGTCTTCTCCTGAGGACTGAGATTGTTTCTGAGACTGCCAGAAGGTTTTCCAGGGGAGAAAATGGTGTCAACGGGAGGGTTTGGGGTGCCATGTAGCACTCCCTGACCAATCCAAACTAAACATTTGGGTTTAAATCACCACATTTTGGTACTCTCACTAAACCGGGGGAGGGATGGCAGGGCTGGGTGCAGGGAGGTGGGGAGAGAGCTGCTTCTGGGGAGAGAGCTGCTTCTGGGATTGTCCAGCTCCTGTGTGGGGCTCTGTTGGGTCCCTGCTCACGGTGTCCCCATTGCGTTCCAGATTGATGAAGATCCAAGCCTTGTTCCAGAAGCGATCCAAGGCGGAACATTTGGTTTCAATTCATCTGCCAATGTACCAGCAGAAGGGTTCCAGTTTTAGAGTGGTATTTTGGAAGTTTAGGTACAATGCAGCACTGAATAAAAAAAAAAAAAAGGTTTGATCCATCAATCTTGGCTCATGGGATCCGCTGCTGCATTAAATCGGGAAAGTAAACGCGAAGATTTCATTTGGAATCACAGAAAAGCCCAAATGAAGTCAAGATGGCGAGTGGGTGCGAGTGAGAATGAGTGGCAAAATGTAATGACAAACTTCACACTGAATGCTTCTTTAGATTGTTCAAAGAAAAGGGCTCCAGGTCCCAGCTCTGCAGTGCCTGAGGAGGAACACCGCCCTCCCGAGCCGGGGGCCGCAGGACTCTCATCATCAGCCTCGTCAGCATCAGCGCCGTGGGCAGGGCAGGGAGAGCGCAGGCCTTGCTCTGCAGCCGTGTGAGTGATGGCAGCGTGCAGTGCAGTGCATGCAGTGGGTGTCTGCAGCTCTGCTGCAGTGCAGTGAGTGTCTGCAGCTCTGCTGCAGTGCAGTGAGTGTCTGCAGCTCTGCTGCAGTGCAGTGAGTGTCTGCAGCTCTGGTGCAGTGCAGTGGGTGTCTGCAGCTCTGGTGCAGTGCAGTGGGTGTCTGCAGCTCTGCTGCAGTGCAGTGAGTGTCTGCAGCTCTGCTGCAGTGCAGTGAGTGTCTGCAGCTCTGCTGCAGTGCAGTGAGTGTCTGCAGCTCTGCTGCAGTGCAGTGAGTGTCTGCAGCTCTGCTGCAGTGCAGTGGGTGTCTGCAGCTCTGGTGCAGTGCAGTGAGTGTCTGCAGCTCTGCTGCAGTGCAGTGGGTGTCTGCAGCTCTGCTGCAGTGCAGTGGGTGTCTGCAGCTCTGCTGCAGTGCAGTGGGTGTCTGCAGCTCTGGTGCAGTGCAGTGAGTGTCTGCAGCTCTGCCCCGGGCAGGGCAGCGAGCGAGAGAGGCGTGCCTGTGATTGTCTGTGAGCGTGGTGCGAGCTTGAGTCGCCTCCAGGGGCTGAGAAACCTAAAATCATCCAATGAGTTCACAAGTGTTGACTTACACTGGACACACCAAGACCGGTTTAGCAGCAGACTCTGGTTTACTCCTGCAGCCTGTGTTTTCCTCTTTTTTTTTGTTTTAGTTTAATTTTTTTCCCCTCTTCTTCTTTTTTTTTTTTTTACTTTCAGTTCTTTTCAATTTCTTTTTCCTGTTACGGCTTCTTAGTTGTTTGTAAAGTCAGAATTTCAGGAAGGCTTCCCTGTGCATTTGCACCAGATGAATGTTTGATGTTATGAAAAGCTTTTCCATATCATCAAAACTAATTTGTAGATTTTTGCATGGAAAAAAACAAACAAAAAAAAATCATCCATTTCCCTTCAAACTAGACTGTGTTGCAGTACACAAGTTGCCATAATAGTAGACAGCAGTAAAAATGTGGTAATAAAACCTCATCCTTTTCATTTTCAAAGATAACACGAGACCTTTGCATGTGGTAATCTCCAGCATAGTTCATTTTTAGATTTCGTTGAGTCCTGTAACCAAAATGTTTCTGTTGTGGTAGGATACCGTGCTGTGTTTCAATGTTACTTGTTTTCAAACTTTGTTTTCTATGAAAATGATATGGAAACGTCTAAAAATGAAATTTGGTGCATATGTACTGCTGAATAAAGAGCGAAAAAAAGAGGTGTGAATAGATGTACAAATCAAGTCATGGTTTGAACACCTTTAATATGCCTAATCCAATTGTTTTAGACTCTTTTTATCCTAGATGTAGGCAGCCATGAACAATCTATTTTGAGCCACTTTAGAGAGAAAAAAAAAAAAAAAAACTTTGTATTTTTAAGACTTGCACAAAAAGGATGCAAGTGTTTTTATAATTGGAGGAATGCCTCAGTTTTGAGGTCGTGCACACTAAATTCAAGGTGATGTTACAAATTTGTACAAACTGAACTCTTGATAAGGTGGCTCATTGTAGGAAATGCTGTGCCTTCCCCTTTGAGCACAAGTGTTGCATGAACAACAGTTTGCTATAAGAAACCATCCCAGGTTAGCCACCATTAGCATCTATATCTACCTTGTGTTTTCAAATCAGCTGGTAATTCTGAAACACTGTAGAATGGATAAAGATTATTTTGTGATCATAACTCTTTGTTGGACTAGAGTATTTTTGCAGCATTCCTTGTCATCAGAAACATGGTTAAAAGTTTAAAACTAGAAGCAGCGGAAAACTAGCTTGTGAATTTATCCAAGTAGAGTGCAGGCTAGGCTGTCTTGGGGAAATAAACATTAAAACTTGCAACTCTGCTGCCCTGCCTGTTTCTTTATGGAGTATTCACGTTTTTCAGCATGAAACACAGAGATTATGTGAAGAAAGTGACTTTTAAAGGCTCTGGGTTGGGGTTTTTACCTGTTAAATGTTTGTGTGTTGCAGGTTGGAAGCGTGGAGTTTTTTTGTTGTAAATGTTAAAAAAAATTTTAACAATTTTATTTCAGTTTTCCTTAATTACCTCTGTATATTCACTGAATAAATCAGGGCTGTTTTCATGGAAAACATAGGGAATCCATGGAGGAGGGAAATTAAACCCTTTTTTCGGAAGTTGCAACGTTCTAAGGAAAATTCTAACCAGTAAATCATAATTTCACCCTCGAACACCTTTGTGAGGGACGTTCATAGAAAATGGAACAAATTGTTTTGCAAAAATACCCCCAAAACTCCATATTTAATGCCAAAAAATGCCTTTTGGGCACTTCCTCATAAATCCAGAAAATTCCCTTGAGCTGGTGCTGCTCCCGCATTTTCCCTTTTTTGGTGGATTTGGGGCTTTGGGGTGAGTTTTTAACAGGGAAATTCTCTTCCTCTGCTTCCCAGCAGTTCCTGTCACGGTGATTTCACCAAAACACGGGAATGTGAAATATTCCAGAATATCCACAGGGTGGCACCACCGGAGCCGCTTTGGGCGATGCCTTTTTTCCCAAAATTTGCATTTTGAGGTGATGCCGTTGATTCTTTTGTGGGGGAATGGGGGATACAAACAAATAATTTGGGAATTGCCTCTGGGAATACTGATCACTGATTTTGGGTGTTGTATCCATATTTATATATTATATATATATTAGAATTATCCTGAATTTTGGAGTAGAAAATTATCTTTTCATCTGATTTTCGGATAGCAAATAGAAAAATATTTACAATATTAAATGGACAAAAATTAATCCACAAGTCAGCTGTTCGAGGTGGGAATTTTTATTTTCAGGAAAGAAAGGAATAATAGGAAATAGGAATAAAGGAAAATAAGGAATTTTTATTTTAAGTGGAAAAAAAATCAATTAGCTACCTGGAATTTTAGGATCTGGGAAGAAGAATGAGAGGAAAGGGGATTCTTGAGAGAAGCTGATCCTTTCTCTGCTGGCAGTGGAATTATCCCAGGTTCTTTTCAGCATTCCCTGGAGAGAGCTCATCCCACCTTCCTTCCCAGTAAGTTGTGAATTTCTGAATTTCTGCTTTGGGAGAGGGACAGGCTGGTGAAAATCCCAATTTCTGCACACAACAGTCAGATAATAACAAATTAAAAGGGTTTCAAGGCAAAGGAAACCCTGCCAGAGTCACTTCATGACTTTAGGATGTCTGCAGATGAAACCTCAGACGTTTTGCCACTTCTCACTATAAATGTTTGCTCGGCTCTGCGTCACCGAGCTCTGGCAGGAGAGCTGCTCCTGGGGCTGGAAGCAATTAGAGCAATTCTGCATCTGGATCGAATATTGCCGGAGGAAACTTGGTAGCTGCAAACGTGTCAAGTTTACAAACTGCTCGGGGTCAGTTGTAGCTACTGCTCCAGTGAAACGGGGGACACAGAAACCCTTGGGAAATTAATATTGCTGTGTTATCCACAGAAAGGGCCTGGAAGCTTCATTTCCATCAATAATTCCCATTTTTGCTAATCAATCCTTTATAAATCCAGTATTTACCCTGCTGGTTTGGTGTGCCCCAAAGCTGAGGAAGACTTTTCCTTAAGCTGTCATTAAAATGTCAATACTTTCAATTTTAAATTTCTATAAAGCACTAAAAGCTGCTTTTACTAGAAAAGGACCAATTTTGGGAAACTTTAAATGCCAGTTATTGGTAAATGTGTTCCAGGAATTTTGTAATTTGATGGAAAGGTGGGTGAGGGTCAGATTTCCTATCAGCAGTACAGACCATGGCTTTGATCACTGATTTAATTCCTGGAGTGGCAGTTTGCACTTGAAATGCTGCCTCTTAATTTGAGTACATCAAATAGATGAAAACCAACAGATGCTCTAACCCTCAGTATTGTGAATTATTGTCAAAAGCTCCCTTATTTCCTGCTCCTGTAGTTTTCCCCTTAAGGTTTTCCTGATGCGTTGGGTAATTTATGATTAGAGCTTGAGGGGTTTTTTTATTAGAAACTTAATTCTTGCTGTTTCCCAGATATTTGTACAATATTCTCTACACAGTAGTTTTAATACTTGATTCAGTAAGTTTGAAACGATGGTGCATTATTATTATTTACATCACAACATTAAGTGAGTTTCATTTCCTTTTCAAATGCACTGTATAACAGCTGAGAGTAACTTCAGTGAACTGTAAATTAACAGAGAATAATGTGAATATGAGAAAAGCCTTCATTGGGTGCTTCTCTGGGCCTGCCCTCCCTCTCAGGGCAGAATTCCTTCCCAAAATCCCACCCAGCCCTGCCCTGTGTCCTAAAACCCTCTCAGGTGTCTTCGGCAGATAAATGAGCTTCAAAGAAAGGCGAAATAATTTAAATTTCCGTGGTCAGCAGCTGGCACAAGTTGCGGTTCCGTGGCTCCGTTTTCCACCTTCAGGATGAATTTTCCCGCGGGTTGTGGAGAGGAAGGAGGTTGAGGTGCCGGACACAGAGCGGGGATGAACGCGCGGCTCCGGCTCCGGCTCCGTGTCCGTCCTGCCCCGAGCGGGGTCAGCTCCGCTCCTCCATCCCCCGAGCCCCGGAGCGGGGTCAGCTCCGCTCCTCCATCCCCCGAGCCCCGGAGCGGGGTCAGCTCCGCTCCTCCATCCCCTGAGCCCCGGAGCGGGGTCAGCTCCGCGGTTCCATCCCCCGAGCCCCGGAGCGGGGTCAGCTCCGCGGTTCCATCCCCTGAGCCCCGCAGCGATTCCTGCCGCTGGCGCCGAGGGACCCTCCCCGCTGAGCTCCGCCACAAACCGCGCTCCTGCCGGCCGAGGGAGGGAGCCTGCGGGCCCGGCCCTTCCCTCAGTTCCGTCGCTGCTCTCCCTCCCTCCCCTCCCTCAGCTCCGCCCGTTCCCGCCCCCATTAAAGGGCCCGTTCCCGCCATTGCCATTAAAGGGCCGCGGCCGTTACCGAGCGGGGCGCCGAGAGCGGCTCCAGCGCAGAGCAGAGGAGCTCCCTCGGAGCGGTTTCATCGCCGAGCAGAGGAGCTCGGAGTGGTTCCATCGCTGAGCGGAGGGGCCCGGAGCGGCTCCATGGCCGGGCGGAGCTCCCGGGAGGGCCCAGGCGGGCGCTGAGGGTCCCCGCAGCCTGAGGGGCCCGGCCCGGTGAGCGCCGCCCTCCCGGGACACCGCGGGGTCGGGGCCGCTTTTCTCCTGTTTCAGCTCGGTGCTGCCGCTGGGACTCGCAGCGTTCAGGTGCGGATCCCTTTCCCAGCCCCTCGTGCAGGGACGGCACCCATCGATGGCCGTGTCCGGAGCTGCCGGGACAGGTCGGGGTGTGCGGTACAGAACAGGTAAATGCTCCTGGCCAGAAGCTTTGACAGAATTAAAGGGATGGAGCGTTAGTCTTGGCAGTGGAATCGAAAGATAGAGAGGGATATAGAATCATGAAATACACTGAGGGAATTGGAAGGGACCCACAAGGATCCAAACTCCTGGCTCTGGTTTCTACTGCTGTCTTGAAGTTTGGTGTTAAAATTCGCAGCTCAGGTTCCTATTGTAAATATCTTGATTGAAGTGATACCGGTACTGGTATTGAAACATCTCTGAGATGGAGGCAGAGTGTGAAAGTTGAGTGGAAATTGCTGTGGATTTCTTACAGGCCAAAGCTGGCACTGAATTCCTTCTGACATGAAGGAGCAGAGGCAGCCCTGGCTGTGCCTTGGTTTGTGCTCAGCAGTGTCACGGCCCGAGGCTGGCAGCTCTCCTTCCTAGGGGGCTTTGCCCTTGGAATGGGCTGCCACAGCCACTTCCCAATGCCACATTCACCTTTTGAATCCCTCACAGGAGAATGGGGGTGGGATTGTGCTCTAAAGCAGTTATTTATCCACCTACACACTGATGGCTGCTGTGGCAGATAAAGACAACATTTCCCAGCTTCCTGCTGCTTGTTTTTCCCCTGGAAAACTTTTTTGTTCTCTGCTGAACTCTGTGGTGTGTTCTGTGTCCTTTCTGTTGTGTTCCCAGTCTGTTCACTCCAGCCTGCAGGTGGAAATCCATCAGTAAATGAACATTTCCTCCGTGCTGCTGCCAGTTTGCACCTTTTCCTTCGTGCCGCAGGGTGACAGGGCAGCTGTGCTGCAGCATTTTAAGGAACTTGGTGGCACCCTGGCTGCACAAAAAGCAGCTCTGCTGAGTGCACTGCATGAACCCGACAGCCGCATTTCAGAAAAATACGATCCCCTCGTGGAGGACGTGGAACAACCGAAGCTAGGAGTGAGTGAGCTGAAGGAGCTGCATTGGCTCTTCAGGAGGAGTCCCTGCTGCTCTTCCTGGAGAAGATGAACGAGCTGCAGCTGTGGCTCCACCTGAACCTGTGGAGATCCATCCTGGGATGGAGAAGGTGCTGCAGGACACGTGGTCTGCAGCTGAAATGGGGCAGGTGCACAGGATCCACACCCCAGAGCACACCTGGCTGACAAATTCAAACAGCAGCATCTGCACTCTGGGCTGCTCTTGCTGAACCACGGGCTCCTCTGCTGATCCTGATTTCCCTTGTGTTGTTATGGCATGGGGAACTCTCCTCTGGCACACCTCTGGAATTCCTGCTGTGCATTCATCAGGCCAGAGTGCAGGAGCTGTGCCACGCCTCTGGCCTGCCCCTGGAGCTGTGCAGGAAAACCCTTCCTGACTACCTGGATTAGACTGAAAACCTCACACAGCAATCCAGCATGATTTTATTATTTTCAATTTCTACTTAAACACTGGGTTGTTAAAGCTCTACACTTGTTCTGTTTCTGTATCCTTCTTTTTCTGTACTGTATGGATTTCCTGTGAACCAAAGTCCTGATCCACTTCAGGTGAGGAGAGGTGAGCTTTGCCTTGATCCAGAACTGGGGAATTCAGTCCTTAACGTCCTCCTGGAATTCTCTGCCCAAGTTCTGCCCTGCTGAGCTTCCCCTGCTGGAATTCTCTGCCAAACATCAGGTGTATTGCTGAGCTTCTCCCATAATTCTTGGCACTTTTGCATTATTTTGCAGCAAATGACACTGATTCCTTAAATTCCATTCCTGCTGTCTGTGTTTTTGGTGCTGCCCCTGCCCAACCTGATGCATTCTCTTTTCATCAATTTACATCTCCCTTTCTCCATTTTTACATGACATTCAAAATCTGGAATTTATCGATGCTGGGTTTATATAAACAAGATAAAATTTTTACAAAATTTATTTAAAATTTACAGAACAAAACCAAGTCTATGATACAAAATGAGATCAGATAAAAACAAACAGCAGCCATGGGCTGGAAGTTGCTTCCTCCTCATTTCTCAGCTACACTGCACGCAGGGAGACCGAGTTCCTCCAGTCCTTTCACAGCCAGGATTTTGGGGTTGGTGGCCACACTCTTGGTGGTGTTCTGGGTTTTATAAATGCCAATTAACCTGTCTGCAATCTCAAACATGTTGTTGCGCAGGCTGATGATGATGAACTGGGCGTTTTTGGTTTGTTCCTGAAACAGAAGGGATTTGTGTTAGTGCCCAGCACTCCCAACATCCCCTCTGTCCTGGCGTGGCACACAGAGCCACGTTTAAACTGCAGCTGCAGGCAGGGAACCTCCAAGGGCTTCCCTAATCTGAAGTAGCTGCCCCTGATCTGTCACTTAATAATAACTCTGAACATTCAATGTTTAATTACCTGAACTGGAGCCATGTAAGGGGTTGCTTTGATTAAATAAAACTTCTGCTGAGGGCAGAAGTTTTAAAGGCATGAAAAAAATTAATTACTACTAGATGAAAGACACTGATGGGAATGACATGGAAGTGTAAATCCCAGGAACCTTGGGAAATCACAAGCTTGGATCCACGGAGACATCAGTGCCAGCTGAAGTTGTGCACTCTGCCAGCAGCTGATGGATTTGGGGGAACTCTGTGTGATCCAGGGGGAGCAGTAAAACTGCACGGCCCAGACCTCAAACCTGCCAGGAATTATGTGGCCACTGCGTCCCTCTGAGGAGGAGGGCTGAGCCATGAACTCACATAGATGTAAAAGGCCACGATGGAGACGTTCTTGAAGTCGAGGGCGGCGTCGATCTCGTCCATGAAGTACAGGGGGGTGGGTTTGTAGTGGTGCAGGGCGAACACCAGCGCCAGCGAGCTCAGCGTCTTCTCCCCTCCTGACAGGTTGAAGATTTTCTTCCAGCTCTTCTTGGGAGGCCTCACGCTGCAACAGAGCAAGGGTGGGGCTGTCAGCGGTGCTGGTCCTGCCTGAGCCCAGCTGGGGGACAGGGGATGTTCTGTGCCTCACTGCCTTTCCCAGCTCAGGGATTTATCCTGGGAACACTCCTGCCATCATTCCCTGGGCAGAGTGAAGTGACCTGGGAATTAAGAAGTGCTGGGAAAGGATTTCAAAGCTTTCCAACTGCTTTAGCTCCTGATTTCTCCAGGAGAAATAAATTAATCTGAGGGCTAAAAACTTGTGGTTTCTGTCACTATTTGCCCACATTGAGCCTTTCCTGGTTCACCGATGATCCATTTACTTTAAAAACAGGGTGAAAAAAGGACTATGATGATTAAAAATTAACAGAATATAAAGTATTTTAAAAACCTGAACATGATTCCCTCTGAGAAGGGATCCAGACTGTCCACAAGCTCCAGCTCAGCATCCCCTCCCAGCGTGAGCATCTGGTAGTTCTCCTTCAGCTTGTTGGTGATGACATTAAAGCCTGCCATGAATTCGTTCAGCCTCTGTTTCCTCAGCTGTTCAAAGGCCTCTCTGAATTTGTCCCTCTCGCTGGTGATGTTGTCCAGCTCCTCCACGTGCTTCAGGTACAGCTCTTCCTGCAGGGGAAACATCCAAACCCAAGGGCACTCAGAGCAGCTGCAGTTTAAACCCAAACACGTTTCCTACCATTTGAAAATTCCTTCTCCCCAGCTTGGCCAACAGCCCTGAAACAAAACCCCCAAATTCTCTCTTTTCCCATCTCTGCTGCTGAGGGGAAACAAAAAACCAAACTTGTGTCAAAATAAAAAATACTTCATCTACTGAATGGTTCACTATTACTGATGTGAGGAGGGAAAAATCCAGTACTGTGTGTCTGTGTTGGCTGGGAAGACTTGATTCTGTTAAATAAACATTCCCAGGAGAATAATGGAATTGCTTAGGTTGGAAAAGACTTCTACATCACCCAGGAAATTGTCACCTGACACTGATGGTGTGGGAAACAAAAGGCACACGAAGCTCCTAGAAACAACTTCCACCTTGGCTAAGGAGAGCTGCTAACAGCAGGAACAGCAAATTCCTGTCTTCCCAAAGGAAGGAGGGGATCAGGGTCGTTCCCCCGGGGCTGGGCCGTGTCCCCAGGCTGGGCTGTGTCCCTGGGGCTGGGCTGTGTCCCTGGGGCTGGGCTGTGTCCCTGGGGCTGGGCTGTGGCCCCAGGCTGGGCTGTGTCCCTGGGGCTGGGCTGTGGCCCCAGGCTGGGCTGTGTCCCTGGGGCTGGGCTGTGTCCCCAGGCTGGGCCGTGTCCCCAGGCTGGGCCGTGTCCCCAGGCTGGGCCGTGTCCCCAGGCTGGGCTGTGTCCCCAGGCTGGGCCGTGTCCCCAGGCTGGGCTGTGTCCCCAGGGGGGCTGTCCCTCCCCCCGGGCCGTACCTTCCTCCTGTACTCGGCGATGGCGCCCAGGTTGGGGCGGAGCTGGTGCCGCTGCGCCTCCAGCAGCGCGATTCTCTTGCTGAGCACGTCGGGCTCCTGCAGCGCCTCCAGCTCCTCCTCGCTCAGCACCCGCAGCTGCTCGGGGGCCTGGCCCTCGATGGCGTGCAGGGACAGCTTGGAGATCTGCAAGCACAGCGGGGGCAGCTTTAACACACACCCGGAGCTGCTTCTAACACCAGTTTGTTCTGGGTTACTACAGGGAAATTTCTAATCTCCAAACGTTTCAAGATTCTTCCCGCAAGTCCCTTTAAAATAGGGAGTGAAAAAGAGAATAAATTCCCTTTATGCTATTATCCTGATCCTGCCTATACAGCAATAAGCTGGGATCCGAAGAGGAATTTTCTGCCAAGTCCTCTGTTTTCTAAGGGTTCATCCTGTGAGATCCACAGAGCGGCTGTGGCTGCCCCTGGATCACTGAAGTGCCCAAGGCCAGGACTTGGAGCTACCTGGGACAGTGGAAGGTGTCCCTGAGGGACATTCTCATCTGGATGAGCTTTGAGGTGCCTCCCAACCCAAACCATTCCACAATTCCCTGATTTAAGGTTTTGGAACAAAAGCATTTCTTACCTCTTTCTGCCAGTATTTAACCTTTCCCTGGTGGGTGGAAATGTGGCTGTCAATCTGTTCAATTTTCAGCTTGATGCTCAGAGCTTCACTTTGAAGGGCATGTTCAGCATCTCGAATAGTTTTCATCTCCTGGAGTAAATTCTTCTGCTCCTCCTGCACTGCTGGCAAAGATTCCTGAAAAAAGGCAAAATGCCCCCAAAAGGGCATTAATCAATTACCTACTAAAATGTTGCCCCTTTTTTGGGTGGTAAGTCTGTTTTCACTTAATTTACTTATGGCTATGGATGGAAACAAATAAATATTCTTGGATTTATAACTGATCCTTGAATTCTGGAATGACTGAGAAAATGCTGCAATTGGTATTTTCATTCCAGATCTGGATCAAACAGGTCCTACACTAATTTTTAGCTAATTAGAGAAAGACATAAAATCTTGGATTTATTTGAAAGCATTTCAGCCATCCTGGTTTTCCCTTTCTCACAGAAATCTAGATGGGAAACTAAAATTCCACATAACTGGGAAAGTTTTATGTTTAAGAAAGTTTTTATATGTAAGAAAAATTTTATGCTTCAGAAACCCAGCAATTTCTTTGGGGAAACCTGGTGTAAGTTTTCTCCTAAACTGGGTCAGGATAATTTCCAGGTGAGTATAAAAAATGACAATACCCCATTGCCGTGGCCTGGCTGCTCTGCAGAATGGGCTGTCAGTGGGACACAGGAGGATTTAACTCCCCTCCCTGATTTCCCTGGAGCCCAGAGGGGTCCCAGCACTCACCTCAGCCTGCTTGCACTCGTTCATCACCTCGCTGGCTTTGTCCTCCAGCGTTGTCATCTCTTCTGTCAGTTTTATCATCTCCTTCTCATTCTCCTCCATCTCCTTCTCCGTGCGCTGCAGAGCCTCCTCGCACTTCTTCAGGTTCCTGCCCAGGGACAGGGAGCTTTGTGCACCTCACAGAAAATACCCCAGGAGCACAATCTCACTGGCAACAAGGAGGAGGTGCTGGCTTAGGCACCAACTCCCCCACTCCAGAGGGATCCAAGGAAAACAAAGCTGTCTTCCTCAGCAGCCAGACCTCACTAAATGGCTTCGTTTCTTCTTTCAGAGTTTGGAATCTCTGTGGAGTGGTGAGCTCCCATAAAAAATAGATCCCATTTTATTTCCTGACAGAGCTCCTAATAAAATCAGTCCCTTCAGATTTGAACTGCTCCAGCACATCCAATCCAGTGCTATTTTGGACTTTATCCTGAATATTGCAGTTTAGGCAATATTAAAGAAATCATTCAGGCAAATACTACAGAAATGCTGATTAAATATGACTTTTAAACTATTAGAAACTACAAAATTTGACTCCCCTTTCCCTCCCTGAGCCCAACATAGCAGAGCTCCAGCCTGAGGCTGCCCGTGCTGTACCTGTCTGCAGTCTTGGCTGCCACCTGGGCCTTGGTGATGGCTGAGGAACATTCATCCATCTCCTTGTCAATCTTATCAATTTTGTCCTGCTGAGCCTTCAGTTTCTGGTTGTTGGTGTCCATGATGAGCTGGTGCAGCCGTTTCACCTCTTCCTCCATCTTCCCGGCCTTCTCAGCCACGCGCTCATAAACTGTGTGAGGAGAGGGGAGTCAGTTCTTAATCAAGATTATTTAATGTACACAGAGTACTTCAATACAGGAGGTGTGCATTAGAGCTTACTCCAAGCTCATTCTTTGCAGTTAATTAATGAGAAGATGCTCAAAAGGTAAATTTCAAGGACTGGCCACCAGCATTTCCCAGGAGCTGGTGTGAATGTGTGGTTCCTGCCCCTCCTGAACAGCATCACTGCACAAAAGGGATGTGTTCCCACACACAGTCAGGGATTTATTTTAAAGACTCATGGCAGAGCCTGGTTAGAAAGCAAAAACCTTCACTTGCCTTTTATATCAGTGCCTCCTCATTAACAATTCTTACCCCTAATTAAACTAACTTTCCCTATGAATATGTGATACAACCACAAAAATCTAAGCAAAGAAACAAAATGCTGAAATTCATGTTTACTTTAGCTTGACTTAAACATGAACTTGAGCAATTACAAAGAAAAGAGGTTTTACTTTCTGATCTCCAGAAACACCTTAGAAAAACGAGGTCCCAAACGAAGACAGGGAACTGAAGCACAAACCCAAACCCATTCCTTCCTCTATTGCTAAAAGAGATTACTACATCTTGTATCTCAAATCCCCTCTCCACAAAATGTACCTTTTTTATAACCATCAAGGACTTTTTCCAGCTCCTTCTGTTTGGTTTTGTCTGGAGCAGCAGCAGCGACGTTGGCTTCGAGTTCCTTGATTTGATTTTTGAGATCAACTTCTTGCTCAGAAAATCCCTGCAGAGAACACAAAATGGGCTGGAATCTTGTCCCTGGCAGCTCCCTGAGGGCAGCCAGGGCTGTGTGGGGCAGAGGCTGGGAATGCTCGGGGTTCTCACCCGGATGCTCGCTGTGTATTTCTCCGAGGTGTTCCTCATCTCCCGGATCTCCTGCTGCAGTTTCCTGATGGCCTCCTCCAGCTGGGATTTCTCCTCCTCGCACTGCACGGCTCTTTGGGAATCCCTCTGCAGCTGGGATTCCATCTTGATGATCTGCACACCATGAGAGGAGTATTTACTGATGGCACCATGACAAAACCAAGCCAGGGCTCGTCCCTGTGCTCTTAAAACACAGGAGAAAGTGGAGTAAAAACTTCAGCTTGGGGAGTCTGAGTGCTGGGAACATCAGTGAGAAACAACAGGAGCAGCTCCAGATTAAAACCTAAATGGAATTCAGAAGGAAAAGCAAACTGCATCCTGCTCTGCCAAAATGCTGTCCAAGCTATCAATGGGAGCACTGTGAGACTGAATTCAGTAATGGGCTGGGCTGTGAACAAACACAGAATAATCCCAGAATCCCTGGGGCTGGAAAAGCCCTCCAGGACCACGGAGTGCAGCCTGAGCCTGGTCACCACCCTGTCCCCAGCCCAGAGCACTGAGAGCCACCTCCAGGGATGGGGACTCCAAACCTCCCTGGGCAGCCCCTGACAGTGACAGCCCTTTTATCCCCGATGCACTTCAAAGCATTCTAACCTCTGCTAACATTTGGAATTTTGGCTTTGCAAACATTAAAAATTATCTTCCATCCCAGACTGCTCCTGCTTTGAAATGCACGTGTGTCAGAACTGCCCAAAGGAAGGAATTCTGCTGGAATTGCATTTCCATGCTGTACTCACCTCTTCTTCTGAGATATCCATCACGACTGAGGAGCCCATTCTGCCCTTCATGACCTTTCCTCCCCCACCAGTCATGGTTCCTACAGAAAAAGGGATGAGAAGAGCTCAGAGAGCTCCTTGGGCTGTGATAACACCCACAAAGTGCTTCCAAGGGAGCTCCAGCTGGGCTGCAGTACCTGACACCTCGATGATCTGTCCTTGCAGGGTTACCACCCTCCACCTTTTCTCCTTCTGGAATGCTATTCTGGTGGCTTCTTCCAGGTTCTTGGCCACCAGAGTGTCCCTGAGAGCGAAGTAGAACGCCAGGCGAACCTTGGGGTCCTCCACCTTCACCAGGTCAAAGAGCCGTGGCACGTTCTCAGGGGTTGGGATCTTCTGAATTTTATTTTCCCACACAGCCATCTACACCCACAGAGAAAATCAAGGAATCAATCTTTGAGATATAATCTTGAGGTCATCCTGTTATCCTATGGCATGTTAAGGCTTTAAAAGAAACGTAATTAGACTGCAATTAACAGTAAAATGATTTGTTTTCTCACCTTGTCCAGGGCTATAAAGGTGGCAACTCCAATCCCTCCAGCCTTCAGGAAGTTCACACAGGCCTGGGCAGTGTCAATGGTGTCCACAACAATGTGGTCCAAGGCTCCACACGAGGAGGAAATGGCCACATCATACTTGTCATCGATGGCTCCCAGATCTCCCTGAGGATGGAGGGACGAGGGGCAAACACTCATAGCTGGCACCTGAGCTGTCTTTGACTTGTGTCCCACTAAATCCATGAATGCATTTCTTACAATCTGAATAAACTGATTTTTCTGAAGCAGAGATAATTCTCCTTGGACAAAAAAGTGCAGAATACAAAACCAGCACTTTTACAATTACACTGACATGCACCAGGAATGAAAAGCTCAGTTCTGAATTTTCAGTATTTTAAACCAACATTGCTTGGAGAGAACTGAAAAATATTTGATTTTACAGCAAGTCCACAGGATTTACAGCTCTGCTTTCCAAACTGCTAATGCCAGGGAAATGGGGCATCCCTCTCCAAACTCTAATGCCAGGGAAGTGAGGCATCCCTCCCCAAACTCCTGATGCCAGGGAAATGGGGCATCCCTCTCCAAACTCTAATGCCAGGGAAGTGAGGCATCCCTCCCCAAACTCCTGATGCCAGGGAAGTGAGGCATCCCTCCCCAAACTCCTGATGCCAGGGCAGTGAGGCAATCCACACTTCATGACAGGAACACCACTCAGCTCCTCTGAATTGTAACAGCCTTCTATCACTTACCAGCCTTCCATAGAGGCCAGGAATATTCCCACATTTCTTCTGCTGGAGCAGAGCCTCGAGCACTTTTCCTCGGCTGCGGCTCTGTGCTAAAGAACTTTTGGCTTCCTCGACTTTTCGGCGCAGGTTTCGCATGAGATCCTTGGCCCTGGATTCTTCCCTTCCCAGCTTCTCCAGAGCATTCTCTTTCTGGGGGTCAAAGACATTGCCTCAGCCTCCCAAAATCTACTGAGTTCAGGGAGCCTTCAATTCATGGCTTTGTTCTTTGGGGAATGATTGAGGAGCAGGAAGTGAAATTCAAAGAATGGTTTGGGTTGGGAGGGACATTAAAGTTCCTCCAGTGCCACCCCAGCCATGGCAGGGACACCTCCCACTGTCCCAGGCTGCTGCAAGCTCATCCAGCCTGGCCTTGGGCACTGCCAGGGATCCAGGGGCAGCCACAGCTGCTCTGGGCACCTGTGCCAGGGCCTCAGCACCTGAAGAAGGCTCAGGAATGCAGCCACCTCTCAGAGTCAAATTAAATCTGTTCCCTTGCAGGGATATGTGAGATTTAAGTTAAGTCAACATTGGTTTAACAAAGTAAGTCTGAAATCCAGAATTTGCTCCACCAGCAAAGTGAGTATTAGAAAACAGCTTTTGGGTCATGGTTTATTTTCACTCTGATCACTGCCAAAGAGAAGAGGGAGCCTTTGGTCTGTGTGTGACTCAGAATGAGATGGGAAAGTCAAGTCTCACCTCCTTGAGCTGCTGCTCAGCCTGGGGTAGTTTGCCAGCGATGTCTTTGATGGCAGCTTTCCTTTCCTTCAGGGTGCTGGAGGTGCTGCCCAGGGCCTCCTGGGCCTGCCTGAGGCGGGCCAGGGCAGAGTTGTACTTGCTCAGGTAGAGCTCCAGCTCCGACTGCGCTA
This sequence comes from Ammospiza caudacuta, assembly GCF_027887145.1. NCBI lineage: Eukaryota > Metazoa > Chordata > Aves > Passeriformes > Passerellidae > Ammospiza > Ammospiza caudacuta. The sequence continues at coordinate 26,133,348 of NC_080603.1, forward strand.
TGTCCCTGTTGGAGCGGCTCTCGGTCACCTCCTTGCTGAACTCCATCAGCTCCTTCTCCTTGCCCTGCAGGAACAGGCACAGCTCAGCTGGGCACGGGGAACAGGGCATGGCATGGGCTTTTCCAGCCCTGGCAGCAGGAAACACCTCTGCTCTCTGGGGGAAGCAGCATTTCTGCATTAATCAACATGAAAGGCTGGGAATTTAACAAGGCTTTTCCTAATTATGAAGAACATCAGGGAGTTATCACAGAGCATTTCCATACAAGCTTTGGATGGTTTTCTCAAAGGTGGGAGGAGCCCTACACACTGACCTAAAGGACAGCTCAAATCCACGGAGAATCCACCTTTTCAAGGACAGAAAATAACCCTGCAAATTTACAGGATAAATTTCCAGCCTCCAGGCACTGAACACCACCAGCAATAACCAAATGTTAAAGTGGTTGTTCATTAATTCACAGTCAGTGTGGGAAAGGCTGGGAACAGATCGTTCCAGAATATCTTGATTTATTTAAGCAACACCATTGCCTTAAATGATTTGGCGGCAGAAAATCAGTGCATTATTTACATTAAACCATGGAATGAGCTACTTGATGATGTCTGAGCACCTAAAAAGCAGCCAAGGGTTTAGTAAGATACTTTCCCACTGAGGCTCCTCTGAACTACCCTGAGAACAGTGGAATTGTCCATAAATGGCATTTCACAAGTGCCTGGTGCTGGTTTCCTTCAGCAGAGGGAAGTTACAGCAGGTGGGTGATTCCTGCCTGTCCAAACCTCTTTTTCCTTCTGGATCTCCTTGGTCTCCTCCTGCAGGCTGGCCAGGACCTGCCTGAGCTTGGCCTCCTCCTTGTCCTTGGCCTTTGCCAGCAGCTCCCTCTTGGCCGTGGCGTCCTCGATGGCCTTGGCACTGGTGGAGGGGACGTTCTTCAGCTCCTCCACCTGCACAGGAAGGGACCTTGAGCCTCCTCTGCCCTGGGCAGCAATTCCTGAACCCCTCCTGCAGCCAAAGGCAGCCCAAGAGCTCCCAGGGACCAGGGGGGTGACACAGCTCCATGCATGAACTCCACTCATGGAGTGATCGCTGCACTGAGCGATCAGCAAACAACACCTCGGGCTGATTTAATGGCTTCAAATTTCTAATTACAACAACTTAATATCTAATTAAAACAATTCCAACTCCATTTTCCACCTTCTTTGTGCCCTTCCCATTGTCTCCACAATTTACTGCACTTTTCCAAGCCAATCCAGCTGATCTAACCCTTTACCTTTTCCTTGTCCTTTTGAAGCTGCTTCTCCAGTTTTTTAGCCTTGCTCTTGGCATGTTTGAGTTTCTCCCTCACTTTCACATCCTGCAAATCCAACTGAGTGAATTTTTCTTTGTTTTCCTCTATGAACTTTGTAATTTTATTGCATTTCCTGGAGAAAAAAAAAAGAAATATAGTTATTTAATATAGTATAAAAATAAGGCTTATTAAGGTTGCTTTAATAAGTCAACATGGAGAATTTAAGCTAATATTACTCAGGTTTTGTAATTAACAATATCCAATATTCCCAGTATTTTCCCTGGAAAAACGATGTTCCAACAGAAAAAGATCAACTACCCAAGCAATATTAAATATATTTTCAGAAATTTTCATTTTTTTTCTTGACAGAATTGATAATTCCCATCTTTCCCCAGTATTCCCTGAGGATGAGCAGGTCCATATTTTGCAGCTGGATTGGGGATCAGCACCCAAGCAAAGCAATTTTAACACAATTTATGCATCAATGATTCATGAGGAAACCAGGGAAAAATTCCCAAATTTGTGTCCCTAAGCATTAGGGTTGTAAATCTAAAAAGCATCTACTAATTCTTTTTTTATACAGTCAATATAAAGAAATATTTTAAATCTATTAAAAAGATCAGAGATTTCCTTATTGTAATTGTGAACCTTACCCAGAAACAAATCAAACCTATGTGAATTTGCTTTCATTTTTGTGCATTTAATTTGTTTTTGTGCATTTAATTTATTTTTGCACATTAATTTAAATGCTTCTTTGTATTTAGATGTACCAGAAGCGACTCTGGTCATCAGATAATTTAATTTTTTGGTGGGAAACATGTAAAACACAGTACTACACATCCCTAAAGTACTCACTTTTCAAGTTCTTTCAAAGCTTTATTCTTGGTTTTTGTTTCCTCTGCAAGTTTACTACTTTTCTCATTAATACTTTTCGTTTCTTCATTAATTTTCTCCTTCTGCATTTCCAGGTCATTTATTCGTTTCTTTAGGTCATGGCTAGGAAAATAAAACAATAAATTCTTACTTTTCTCCATCTTCACATTGAATCTCTAGTTCCAACTCTAAGTGTAACAACAGAATTATGTAAAATATCAAAAATTAACAGTAATTTGGAGTTAGAAATGGAAAATATTTCTAATTAGAGATACTGAAGCAAAGTTTAACAGCAGCCCCATCACATTAAAGCCAGCCCAAACCCTGAGAATTACTTACATGTAATATTGACACATCTGATTCTTTTCCTTAAATATTTGGTTTTCCAAGCAAAGGAACTCAATGGCTTTGTTCTTGTCCTCTTCCAAGGCATCTTTTTCTTTCTCCACCAGTTTAACTCGATTTAACTGGAAAAAAACAGAGGGGCAGAGCTGAGGCAGGGCCAGCACTACAAGGGGAAAGCATGAGGAGAAAATTCCAAACCCTCTGTAGGACATGAATCCTCTGCAGAAATGGTATCAGGAATTACCTCTGCAAGGCAATTTTATGGTGATTTCCTTTATCTCAGCCTTCTGACTGGCCATTTTTAATTTAATTCCAACAACTACAGGTGATGTTTATTTTTAAAACAAGTCTGCTACAGGATTTTCTAAAGACACATTAAGGAGAACAAACTGATTTTACTCAGAGCTTTTTTTTCCTTTTAGCACTCAATACACCAATAAAATGCTACAAAAGCAGGATTTTTAGGGGCAGCAGTGATGCCTTGTGCAGGCTGCCCTGGAGCAGAGGCTGGGCAGAGTCCCAGAATAAAGCAGGGATTTACCCAAAGGATCTCCTCCATGGATCCACCTTGGGCAGCACCAGAGCCCAGCCAGGGCTGCACCCAAGATGAACCAAAACGGCCCCAAAATGCACGAGCGCTGCCGGGGTCTGTCCCTGGGATCAGCTCTGCTCCATTTGCACCTTGCAGTTCATTGTCCCATTGCAGTTTTAGCCCAGGCAGTCCCTGCTTGTTTTTCTCTCTCCAGCCCACGGGGTTTGTGCTCCTGGGCTGAGATTTGGGTCATTTGTCCTTGGTGCCCAGCTGGAGCAGGAACTGTTTTGTGTCCTGCTCTGTGAGCAGTAATATGAAGTAACACTTCTAACATGAAGCTCAGAACTGCACACTAAAGCTGCACAGAGTCTGAAACATAGAAAATCTAAAACCTGAGGCATCAGCAGTAACTCTGTGTATTCTGAATTCCCCACAGGGCTGTGTGTGGAAATGCTGGGATTTGTTTGAGATGCCCCAGGAGTTCACAGAATCACTGGGCTGGAAGAGACTTTCAAGATCATTGAGTCCAACCCAGCCCCAACAGCTCACCTAAACCCTGGCACCCAGTGCCACATCCAGGCTTTGTTAAACACACCCAGGGATGGGGACTCCACCACCTCCCTGGGCAGAACACTCCAGAACTTTATCACCTTCCTGTAAAAACTTTTTCCTGATATCCAACCTCTATTTCCCTTGGTGCAGCTTGAGGCTGTGTGCTCTGGTTGTGTCAGTGCTGCTGGAGAAAAAGCCCAACCCCACCTGAACACAGGCACCTTTAGGAGTTGTGAGTGACGAGGGCACACTCATCAGTGGGTGCCAGGCTCCCTCAGTGGTTGCTCCCAGGGCCGGTCCCAGCCCAGCAGCCGCTCCCAGGCTCGGTTCCACACTCAGTGGTTGCTCCCAGGGTCGATCCCAGCCCAGCAGCCCCTCCCAGGCTCGGTTCCACACTCAGTGGTTGCTCCCAGGGCCAGTCCCAGCCCAGCAGCCCCTCCCAGGCTCGGTTCCACACTCAGTGGTTGCTCCCAGGGCCGGTCCCAGCCCAGCAGCCGCTCCCAGGCTCGGTTCCACACTCAGTGGTTGCTCCCAGGGTCGATCCCAGCCCAGCAGCCCCTCCCAGGCTCGGTTCCACACTCAGTGGTTGCTCCCAGGGCCGGTCCCAGCCCAGCAGCCGCTCCCAGGCTCGGTTCCACACTCAGTGGTTGCTCCCAGGGCCGGTCCCACCCTGGCCAGCCCCTCTCACCTTCTCCCCGCGGTGCTCGTTGAGCAGCTCCACCCGGCGGCACAGGGTGTGAATGGGCTCCTTGAGCCGCGCCGAGCCGATCAGATCCTCCAGGTACTCCAGCATCCCCTCGTCGTGCTCCGTCTGCCCCTTGGGCTTCATCATGGCAATCTGCTCCACCTCCCCCTTGGAAAACAAAAGTTAGGTGGGGCTTTTCTTAGGTTTTGGTTTTGTTTTTTTCTGAGGTGGGGAAAATATTCTGAAAAAAAAATCTATGGAATGAGTATGAGATGTTATAAACAAAGAATAAAACAAGGCAGCAATTAAAGTTATTCAAACTGGAATATCACAGAATCATTAACATTGGAAAAGGTCTCCAAGATCAAGTCCAACCTTCACATTTATTTGGGAAAACAAAGATCAGAATAAAGAGAAATTTTCTGTCCAAGGTGAAGTGGAGCCACCTTTCAGGTCTGACCGTTGCTTCATTCTCTAAAGATTCAAAATGTGTTTCCCCAACCTAAAAAAAGGAGAATAAAGCAGGCCCTTGGCAAGAGTTTAATCAGGATTGAAGTCCCTGAAGGTCCCTTTAGAAACAGAAAGTCCATAAAATCCCGGCTGATGGATGAACTGGAATTGGAATTAATTTAATTGAGGCTTCCTTGGTGGAGAAAGAAAAGGATTCTTTCGGTATGAGTGTTTCTTTGTGTAATTTTCCTTTACGTATCATGTTAATTTCAAGTAATTTAGATGGCATTAAAAATAATTTCAATTCTCAGAAATAAGATTTAGGAAGGATTAAACAGACCCAGTGACAAGGCCAGTTTGTGTTACTGAAAACCCAACTCTTACTTTTATTTCTTGCACATCTCAAAAAGCAAACCACTCAATTTGTGAATAACTGCTGCTGGATTGTATAAAACCCCAATTTGCTCCCTTGCCACCAAAGTGTGGGTTCTGTCCCCAGAAGTGGCTGTCAGCTCCTGGGGAGGAATCTGTGCCACCACCCCAGTGATTCTGGGATTGTCAGAAATCCTTCTCCTTCTGGCATCGCAGCATTTCCTGTGTTCAATCCACGAGGAAACAATCACAGGAAAGACTGAACTCAGTGCTGGTCAGGACTGAGGTTTCTGCACTGGGTTCTCAGCCCTCGTGTTCTGTGCTGGAAATCACAAACCCACCTTGGATTAAACAGGAAAAATGGCAATTATGGACAAGGAATGAATCAAATTTCTATTATTTGGCTAAACAGAATTGACCATCTCTAAGAAAGATGATTGTGCAGTTGTGGGGTTTCTCTGTAGCTCACTAATTCGAGTTCTTGAATTACTTTCTTATTGAGAAATAAGTATATTTAGAAATATACTTATTTCTCAATAACCAAGTATATTTATAAATCCTTAATTAAATAATAAGAGTATTAAGTATTATTTAATATTTATACTATTAATATATTTTAAAAATCTGTTTAGTTCAGCCCAGATTTAAGAAACAAAAAGTTTTCTAGAAAAAAAAAGAAAAATATTTTTCCAGAAAAGAAATTAAAGGTTTCCTTGAATTGATGAAGGAGAGTAAAAAGGTTGTACCTGCTCTCCTTGCCAATGATTAACAGAGCAAACAGATGTTACAACTGCTAAAACTCAATTGATGTGTTCCCTAATTAATTACCAGTGCTCATTACAGGATCCCGTGTTTGAACAGTGAATTTAAAGCCCCAAAGCTCCTCACTCTGTCAATGTTGGGCTGCCCGAGGATGTGAAAGTGAAAGCAAGGCGGGGCAGGCCGACATTGGTGGAGCAGGAGGGAAGGAGCTCGGAGCTCCCCGGGCAGGGCTGGCAGCCCAGCTGTGCCCAGGCCCAGCAGAACCCCTGCCACTGCTCAGCTCCTGCCCTCAGCTGCACCCTGTGGCTCGGGGACTCGGGACAGGAGCAGTAACACAGAAAGGAAACGCAGGCTCTGCTCAGACAGTCAAAATGGATGGCAACACCCAGCCATGGGCAGTGCCAACGGGAACCAAAGGTGCACACGGGGGAGGAAATTCCTGGGGAAATCCAGCCAGGGAGGATGGAGAGACTGTTTCCAAGGGATGGAGGGACACACAGGGAGCGGCTCCCACTGCCAGAGGGCAGGGATGGGTGGGAGATGGGGAATTGGGAATTGTTCCTGGCAGGGTGGGCAGCCCTGGCACAGCTGTGGCTGCCCCTGAATCCCTGGCAGTGCCCAAGGCCAGGCTGGACAGGGCTGGGAGCACCTGGGACAGTGAAAGGTGTCCCTGCCGTGGCAGGGGTGGCACTGATGGGATTTAAGGTCTCTTCCTGCCCAAGCTATGCCAGGATTCCACGTTTCCATACCCCCCACACCCTTTGGGAAGGTTCTACGCTCAGTGCCAGAGCTCTGAACGGAGTCACAAACCCAATTCCAGCTCTGCAGCCTGCGGAGCCTTCACACCCACGTGTTTGCACGTGGCCAGCCCCAGCTCTGCCCCAGGCACCCCCATCCCAGCAGCAGCTCAGCTCCCACCGAATTCCCACTGGGAATCCTACAGCACCACCTCATCTGGGGAAACACCTCCAAGCCAGCAGCTGAGCCCTGGGGCAGACCAGGACAAACCAGGCTGGAAAAGAAGGGGAGAGCCCTGCTCAGCTGGAAATGGCTGCTCTGGTGAAAAGCATGAGGAATAAATTCCTGCAATTTGGAACCTGTGTTTCTTTGCACAGCTAAATAATTCACAGCTGTGATGTTTAAGATACTTTCTCAATTTAATGATTTAATTTTCTATTGTACCTAAGAAAAGAGGAAAAGTTTAAAAGAAGTTTCAGGACTGGCAGCACTAGCAGCACCTTCCAGCACTGGTTTAAAACTCTGAATTTGCCCACAGCCACTGTTTTCTCTAAAAGCAGGAACAGAGCTGATCCTCTCAGCTCAGCTCTAACCTGAGCTTTCTGGCACACACGGAGATTTTAACGAGGTTTGCTAAGTGCCTGATAAATGGAAAGTTTGATCTACTCATGAGGCTTTTCCTGCAATTGTGGAATAGAAACAAGATCCTCCAGAGGTAAGTCCCATGTGCTGTGCTGTGTTCCAGAACATTCCCTGTGGGACTGGCTCCTGTTCCCCAAAGCTGTGGCACAAAGTGCTGATCCCAGCCCAGAGCTGTGACTGGGACTGAGGGGCACTGGGACAGTGCTGACCAGGAATGAGGCACTTTTGGGATCCAGCCACCACATCCACCCTAAAATTCTGCTGTGGTAGAGACAGGGATGGCAAAAAGGCTCTGGCATTGAAAAATTACTGACAGCAAGGTGAGAACTCTTCATGAAGAGCAAACCCCACTTTTTGGGTTGGAAGGGGCCCTAAGGAACACTGGCCACTGCCAGGGATCCCATCCCAGCCCCTCCCCACCCTCCAGGCAGGGATTCCTGCCCAGATCCCATCCAGCCCTGCCCCAGGCAGGCTGAGCTGTTTCTGGAGGACCTTAGGAAATGTTTGTTTTCCTTGATTATTGCTTGCTCTCCTCAGCCCTGAGTATTTGGGATAATTGGGAAGGCGGCACCTGGGACAGCCTGGGTTGTGCCCACAGTGTCACTGCAGCATCCCCAGAGCTCTGTCAGTGTCCCACACAGTGACTGTAACACCAGGAGGTAACAACACAACACCTTTCCAGGAGTCTGGAGTTCCACCTCTGCTGGTTTAAGCTCAGCTGGAACAGCTGAGAGCCCTGGCACAGCCTGGGTTGTGCCCACACTGTCACTGCAGCATCCCCAGAGCTGTGTCAGTGTCCCACACAGTGACTGTAACACCAGGAGGTAACAACACAACACCTTTCCAGCATTCTGGAGTTCCACCTCTGCTGGTTGAAGCTCAGCTGGAACAGCTGAGAGCCCTGGCACAGCCTGGAGTTCAGAGGCTGGGAATGCCCCGTGCCCAGGCGAGCTCAGGGCAGTCTGGGTGGGTTTGTGGGGGATTTTATGGTGCCCTTGGGCTGCTTTAGATTCTGTTGTTTTGGGTTTTTTTAAGGGAACTCTCCACCACTAATCAGAGATGGATAAAAGTGACATCTGACTGAAGTGAAAATCCCAGTTGTGCTCAGAAGAAATGGCTTTAGAGAATGCATTTCCTGGAAAATGCAACACTGTGGATCGGGAAACCTTCCCTGGTTTGGGACAGGTCAAAATCCCTAAATTTGTTTCAAAATCCCATTAAACCACCAGAAAATGTAATGTGTGGACCTTGTGACTTATGATACTTGGTATTTTTAGGAATATTTAGTATTTTTAAGACAATTTTTTGAAATTCAGAACAATATTTCAGTAATTTCACTGTTGCAGCAGCGTATTTTTATAATAGCAGAGCTTTTAAAGCTTTTTGAACCCCCATAAAAGGAAGTTTTCTTATTGAGACCAAAATCTTTGAGTCTCAACAAACTTTACTGTGATTCAACCTTAACACCTGTTCCAGCAGAATTCCAATTGTCCTGGAAATTAATATTTAACAATAATAATACCTTATTATAACATATCAATATGTAATATTTGCTTTCTAAATTGAGTATCACAAATCATTTTGCAATTTTATGGTATGACATAAATGAAATGGAATTAATCTCTGAATGCAGTGATTAGCACATAATTGAATTTATCAAGCATCACAAGATTAAGGGACATTTGGGATTAAATAGTGCTATAAATGCACAGGTAATTAAAACTGAATATAAGCAGTGTAAAAACCACCTTGATTTGCACTTTTGTGGAGGATTAGAGCAGCCAGAGCTAAAATCTGCTAGTTGTTTCAAATGTAAAAACTCATCTTAATTCAAATTACACCCCCATTTCAATCATTTTCTGAACTTTTTACCATGGAATTGAGACAGAAGTGTCCCAGCACAGGGCAAACCTCTCTCAGTAAAAGTCAAGCTCTATTGGCTCTATTTTCCAGAGCACAGCAATGTTTCACTTCTCTCCAACACCGAGGCAAATGGAGATCAAGAGATTTTGCAAGAGCTTCTCCAGGGGCTGAAAACTCCTCAGCATCACAAGGAGCAAAGCCAGAGTGAGAGAGGATTTGTCCAAAGGGAAAATCCCATTAAAATATCTGCAATGTTTGTTATAAAGCTGAATTTGCAGGGATTTCAAAGAGAACAAGGCCAATTGCTGCATGTCCTTTGTTCTTTACCCATTCCTGCACACGGAGCAGAGGCAGCCCCAGCAGAGCTCCTGCAGCTCCAGTTCCACCTGGCTGGCACAGCCCGAACTGCAGCACAGCCAAGGGAGGAACATTCAGAGCAAAGCAGCCTGCATCTTGTGGAATTGTCTTTTCTCACTGCATTCGTACTTCCTGGCTGCTTTGTGCCATCAATTTCTTGCTATCAAAGCACCAAAAGTGCATTTTTCTCTTCAAAAAGCCTTTAGGCAGTAAAATGAGAGAAGCATCTCCCTTTCTCTGTCTGCAGCTTCCTCTGATTTCACCCTCTCTCCCAGATTTCAATTTTTAATTTTTTCTTTTTTGTGCTCACACTTGGCTTTGGGGTTTTTTTCCCCACTTGACCACAATGGTAGCTCTCATTTTTAAGCAGGAGTACAATAAAGAATGGCAAAACTAAATCCTAAATTTCTGTATCTTTAATTTACTTATTTAATCTCATAAAGCTTTGCCCATGAATTGCAATTCTGCACCTATGGATTTTGGAATATGTATGGAGAGAGCAAATATTCCATAACCTCATTGTCCTCCTGCTGTAACACAGCTCTGGGAAGTTACAACAGATTGTTTGGAGATTTTTTTTTCTGTAATTCCATGTTATTGTTGCTATTATTTAATGCTTGCAGTCCTGTCTCCTTTTTACACCTCAATTTTACCACATGGTAAATATAAAAAAAGCACCAAAACTCCTTTCCAGGAAAACTCAGTGGGACATAAAGTCAAATACAAAATAAAATACTTATAAAAATCTGCAATGTCACCCCTGGCCAGAGATGAGGAAAATCTCAGGCTGAGCCTTTACACAACATTCAGTTGTGTGCACAAAACTTCAATTCTGCATTCTGGAATTAAGTGTACAAGTTTTAAGGACATTGCTGTGTTTAATACCAGAGCACCAAGTGAGTGCAAACCCAGAGTCACTTTGGAATTTAAATCAGGAATTGGCAAACCCAACCTGCAATGTTGGATTTGTTTTTGGGGTTCCAGAGATTTGAAGAAAATATTCAATTATCACTTATTTTATCCTCCCATTTTGCCATGTTTTCCTGCAGAATTTCCTACAGGAACAACCCTCTTTTCACCTCCCATGCTGGCAGCACAGATATTTTATAATCCCATTTATAACCCCATTTATAATCCCATTTATAGTCTCAGTCCCATGAGGAGCACAGACCTCACCAATTGGGCATTTCTGCTTTATCCCAAAGGAGAAGAAAATCTCTCCCTCATTTCCTCCCCACTCCCCTGAAGTGACTCCCCCATTGTTTCCCCACAGGAGCAGGTGAAAAACCTGACAGAATTTCCTTCCTGGCAGCCTCATCTTGCCACAGGATAAAACTGAGCTCCAAAATACAAAAAAAAACCAGTTGGAAAATACACCAAATAAAACCAGTTGGAAAATACACCAAATAAAACCAGTTGGAAAATACACCAAATAAAACCCCTGCAGTTGTTTAGACCTAAGATGACAGGAGAATATTTTAAGTAAGTTTATCAAATATATTCTACTAAAAATCACTGTAATTAGGACAAAATTGACTTAAAGCAGTTTTAATCTGTTTGTAAGATTCTGAAATCAATTCCAATGAATTGAGAAGTTTGTTGCTATGAATGCAGAATGAATCCTGCAATACTGATGTGCACAGGGGCTGCTGGGGTTACCTGGGCAGCTCCACGAGGCTCTTGCACCTTTTTGTGGCTCTGCTTGTCACCCTGCCCATGCCACAGACCCCAAATATCCCCTGCACCTCAGGGCTCCCAGTTCCTCCTCACTGCAAAGGCTGAGAGCTTTGGGCTTTCAGAGCTTTGAGCCTTGCAGAGAGCAGCACAAACACTGAGTCTGTCAGCCCTCCAAGGCTTTCAGTCAAAGCTCAGTTATTTATTTGTTGTTCTTTACACCTCTCCAAGGTGTGGCAGACAGGAAAGCAGCAGCAAGGTGCCAGGTTTTCCCCCAAACTCTTTTTTTTTAAGTGACAAGATGCATTTTTTCCTGCTGCAGTTTCAGGCTGTGGCGAGCTCATTAAAAATGCAACATATTTGTGATGATTTAAAATAATCATTATTATAATAATTATCTATTCCTGAAGTACTAAAAGCACAGGGAATTTATTAAAAACATGCACTATGGAGTGTTGGAGTCAAGGATCCCAGAAGTGACAAACTCCTCCTGTTCTGTGCTGGCAGCACCCACTGGAAGCAGAAGAATTCTGAAAGCAGATTTATTTCAATCTGAACTTCAAGCACAGAATTTGTATTTTTTCTAGAACTACTCAATTACTCTCACATTTTCTGTTTTCCCACAGGTGTTTGGGGCTTTTTTCTGATTTTATTCACAGAAGTCAGCAGCAGTTTGATTTGAATATTTTCAGTTTGACATCAGCAGAAACACCTCTATCAAAACTCAGCTTTCAAATTTTACCCTAAAAAGCACCAAAATCAGCAGAAAAACACTGCAAAATAGGGGCTGAAAGGGGGAAAAGGAAGCAAAAAAAAACCTGAAGCAGCCTTCTAAAAAGCAAATATTTTCCATTGAGTAATGGCAATTATGTGAGCAAGATAAAATCAAAGCTCTGAAGGTGTTGGTACTACATGTAGGACATGTTCTGCTCCAACATTTTCTGTAGTGCTGACAGCAAATGTTCTGTCACACACCCAAAGCAGCACTGATAATCCTGCATTAATATTTCCCCCAAAATCCAGAGTACAAATGAAATATTTTAATTGCACCCTATTGATATAGTCAAAAATCAGAGATTTATAGCTTATTTTAAATGATAAATACCTGGTTAAATTTAGCTTAATTAAACTCTTTTTTTTTTAGCAGCAAAACTAAAAGTAAAAGCCAAATAAACCTGTTACTTACCCCTTCAACTTTAAATTATTTGAAAAATATTAGGGGGGGAAATGCAATCCTTGTGGTAACAATCCACAGCCTTAGATGGTTTTATTTCCTTCTAACCATAAATTTTAGGATTTGGGGGTTGAAGTTGTGCTGTCGTTCTGTGGAAAATATTGCCACATTTCCCAAGTGGAAATAGTGAATTTTGGACAGCCAGATCAGTGGATTTCACTTTAAAAAGGCAAAGAGAAAGGCCCTGCCCTGTCAGGGAGGCTAAAAAAGGCAGAAAATCTCAGTGCAGCCTCTGAGACAAAGCCTGGTGTGATGAAATATGAAAATTCTGGTGGGAAAGCTCTGCTTTATGGTTAATATTTGCTCTACTTCCCTTATTTCCCTTTGGAGGGTGGAAAGCCTGAAATTCCAGTTTCTATGAAAAAAGGGATGCTGCCCTCATTAAAATAATTTGTGGGAGAAGAAAACAAATTCCATTTTGGGGAAAAAATATAAAATAAATGAAGCTGTCAATATTCTCTTCCAAATGTTCCCTCCCCTGCTCCCAGGGTTCTCTCGCTGAGCTTTGGGGTCTCAGGCCCAGCACTCCCACCCTGCTTCATCCTGCACTTCACATTTCTCCCTTCTGGAAACCCTGGCAAAATGAGATTGTAAAACAACTACTAAAAGAAAAAGATGTATTTACTGTATTTACTCCAAGTTGTTTTCTTGGAGGTGTTTCTTGCCCCATCCTGAAGCAGAAAATACAGGAATGAAGTGCTGGAGGAAATAATGAATTGGCATGGAGACTTGCAAACAGAGATATCCTCTTTGTGGGGGCAGCTGTGCAAAAGGACTGCACAGAAAGCCTGGAGGAAGTGAAGCAAGCACAGCCACCCAGCTACAAGTTCTTTAAATATTTTGGTTTTTTAGAGGGGAACTGGAAGCTCCTTTGACAGAACCCAGCCTAAAATAAACTCTATTAAACATTTCAGACCTTGGGAAGCTCCCACTGATCACAAATTTCTAGGCCAGAGTAGATTTGGGACTTATTAGTAATTGCAGGTAATGGCAGAAATAGTTATTGAATATAATTAATATTTAAATACTTGCAGCTTAATTTACATTTTAATTGGCTGGCACATAGTAAAATTCTCATTATTTAAAAACTAGGAAAAAAAAAAATCAAGTAGTTCCCTTCAGCCTGACTTTAAAACAGCAAACAGATGCAAGCAAGCCTCAGAATCTGAAGGTCAAAGATGAATATAAATGATATTATATTGACAAATTGTGATTAATTTTACAGTATGGGCTGTGAACTGTAGTTGGTTATGAACACTGGTTCAAACTATTTCTGGAGCTGGTAAACAAGTGTAAAAACAAACACAATTCAGGGGATGTTTGTTGCAGTTACTTTGCACAATTCATTTCCCACTCAGTTCTCAGTAAATCCGTGTCTGTGACAGCAGCAGATGAACAATTAACCCAGATTTCAATTAGCACTGATGCAGCCAGTTCCCCCAGGTGGGTGCTGAGGCTCTGCCCCACTGAAGCAGCACAGGAATATTGGGGTTGGGCTTTGTGGACACTCCAATATTTACGTGCTGCTAGGGCGGGGCGAGCACGAGTCCTGCGGCAAACACAGAATTCCCTCCTGGGAAAGGGACAGGGACCCCAGAGCTCTGAGCCTTCCATTCCTGCAGCAGCACATCATCATTTGCACCCTGAGCAGAGCATGCAAACCATGATGTGCTGCTACAGCACTTCGAGGCAGCTTTTCAAACCTGCATTTTTTAGTTTTACCTGGAAATAGAACTTGGAGATGGGTGTTACTCACACACCAACCTGTAAAATCAAGAACCTGTTGTGGTCCAGGTCGATGCCATGGCTCCTGAGAAGCACACCAACATCCCTGAATGTCTTTTTCTTGCCATTGATGCAGTAGGTGGAGGAATTGTCTCTATAGGCAGTTCTAGAGACACAGAATTTGCTGTCAGGAATGACTTCATAATCATCTCCTTCCTGCTTTGAGGAAACACAAAGCCAGAGAAACAATTACTGTCCATGGGAATTTACCTCCTATTTCACAATTAACAGGATAAGTTTCATCATGAGATGTTTTTATCATGGACTCTGGGTTGTACAAGTGGGAGCTGTCTTAAAATTGCATCTTAAAAAAAGAGAGAAAAACAACAAAAAACTCCTTTGAGAATGGACAAACAGTGCCCAGAGTTGAGTTTCTGTGGTGCCTTTCCCCTGAGCAGGGCCAGGCTGCAAGGGCTCTGTGTCCCTGCCCTGGGGACTGCACAGCTCTGAGCACTCCCAGCTCCTCCAGAACAGAAACTGCACCAGAGAAAATAACCCAGCATTAAAGATGTGACAAATGTGACAGCAGAGCTTCAAAAGAGAGCTTCCATTGACCTCCAGAGCAGCAGGCAAAATAAAGCTGCTTCAAGAAGTTCAAATTCACCCAAATTAACCCCCAAGAGCTCTCAAATTGTTCTCTGGTTTTGAATCAAATTCAGCTTCTGGATGTCCACACAAAGTAAAAAAAAAAATTTAAAAATTTAAATAGATGAATTTTTAAATCTGGTTATTATAAACAGAAAAAGAAAAAAAACATAAGTGTCTTTTCAAACAGTTCCTAAAAAAGGCTGTAAATGCTCCACTTTATTTACACCATTTTTGGAATGTCAATGTACACTTCCCCCTTTTTTGGTTGAGCCTAAATTAAAAAGTTTCAATGTGTGCACAAAAAAGAAATTAAAATTAGGAGAAAAATTTTTTGTACCACAATTGCAATAAATCAACAAAAAAAAAGCTTAAGTTTTTATCAGTACACAAAGCAGCAAGCAAAAGAAATATTTTTTTAATTTGCCAACACTTTCTATTTCGTTCAAACAAAATATCAGCTTCAAAAAATTTTAGTGGTAAAATGTGGGGTCCAGAATTTTTGCTGAAAAATCTGTTACAAAATCACAGGCATGTTTGCAGTACATAAAGTGTAAATAAGTTTCAGATTCATTATATATTTTTTCTAAATTTAGATAACCTAAAATAATTTCTAATTGGTTTGAAAAGTTTCTTAAATAGGTTTTAATTCTTAATGCATATATTTGTGTTGTATATTTAAGAATATCTAATATGTACAAATAAAGACTTATAAATTTCCATGAATTCTTTTAATTGCAGAAATAAATTTATTTACTTGAGGTAAACAAGATTACAAATTAAAACGAGTTCTTCTAAAAATGATGATGAAAAATTGCTGAATTGTTTTCAAACAGAAATCCACCACATATTAGTCCTGCAGCAAATTAAAGAGTCCTTACAAAGGTTTTAAGAGTGCACTGCTCAACAGAGGTAATTGCAGAAATAAATTTATTTACTTGAGGTAAACAAGATTACAAATTAAAACGAGTTCTTCTAAAAATGATGATGAAAAATTGCTGAATTGTTTTCAAACAGAAATCCACCACATATTAGTCCTGCAGCAAATTAAAGAGTCCTTACAAAGGTTTTAAGAGCTGCACTGCTCAACAGAGGATTTTTAAAGTTAATTAACACTGATGGTTTATATCCCAAAGGTAAACTAATCTTGCTATGAAGTTTTCCCCAGCTCCAACGAAAATAAGCAAATATTCCAAGTTTTTCAGCTCCTTGAGGGTACAAAGCCGGGCTCACACCTACCTTGTCAGTGATCTTTTGGAAGTGAACCTGCACAGAGCAGCTGGGGATGTCCTGGTGCTCATCAGAGTTGTGGATCAGCACCGAGAGCTTTTTGGAGCGGATTTTTTGGGCTCGGTAGCCGAACACAAAGAGCAGGGAGTCGATGATGTTGGATTTGCCGCTGCCGTTTGGGCCGATGATACACGAGAAACGCTGCACAGAGAGGGGAAAAGGGATCTCCAGAGGGAAAGCGGCGCTGCCCAGCAGCCCTCACTCACCCCCTCGGGCACAATCACTGCCCGTGCGTGCAGCGGCTGCGAGCTGAGCTGCGGCTGCCAAGGTAAAAGTGAATAAAAGCCCCAGAGCTCAGCTCAGCTTTCCCAGCTGCTCTGCTGAACCCAAAGCCCTGCACTTTGCAGCCTTCACAAGCAAAGTTTCATGCTCGGCCACGTAAGTCTCTTGTGGGCACAAAAAAATATTCTCTTGCTTCAAACACGGCCCTCAAAGTTCTCCAGCAAACGAAATCACGAGAAAAGAGAGCTTTTCTCAGCTGTGCTGACAAATGAAAAGTGCACAGCGTTGCAAAGTTGCACTGAACTGTTTTCTCTACTTAATTTAGAATATTACTATCAAAATATTTCTAAGCCTTAAATATTTTTTCAGTTATTTTGAGGTCAGCTTAGATGAAGAAAATGCAGGAAGGAATAATACCACCCAGTGAAGTCTTACCTTCAGTTCCAAACTACTTAAGGAAAAAGAAAGATACCTTGTGAAAAGGTCCCAGAATTTTCTCCCCTGCATAGGATTTGAAGTTCTGGTTTACAATGTGAGTGATCATGAGGCGAGGAGCACCAGGTTCACTGGTCATTGCTGGAGGTGGGGGAGGAGGGATGCTACTCAAAATCTCTTCTAAACTTCGATTATCCACCACCTCATCTGAGCCTGCTAAAACCCATCCAAACAAAGATAAAAAAAAAAAAAAAAACACAACAACAAAAAAACACTTGTAAGCTCTCAGTGATTTGACAACTTTTAAAATGTTGAACCGAAAAAAGCAAACATCATTTCTGTCTGAATCAAGCTACATTTTGGCCTGTAGTTATTAATATGAGCTGAGTGGAATTAAAATTCTTCTTTCCACAAACAAAATGTTTTTTAAGAGCTACTTAAGATGTCCCATCGCTGGGTTTGTTCTTTCATTATGTAATTCTTATTCCAGCACACTTTAACAGGCCCCCTGCAATTCCAGCAGCTCCAAGCATCACAATAAATCTGCAAATGTGCAGCAGGCAAAGCCTTTAAATGAATAAGAGCAAAGCCACATTTCAGAGTCTCTGTGCAGGATTTGGGGATCTCCGAGAGGCTCTGAAAGCTGCAATGACAGCACGGCTGCTCTGCACAGACAGGAAGTTTGTTACGAAAACAAACTGGCCCCCTGGATATCAGCAGAGCAGCTTTTCCCCAGGCACCAGCGCTGCTCCTTCACACGAGCAGCAGATTCTGCCACCAATTTCGATGTATTTGTCAAATACCTGCCGTGAACAACTGCACATCTGGCTCCCTAAAAAGTTACACAGCTGCTGGTTTTGCAGATTTTTTTCTGCAAAAGCTCAACTCAAGGAACTCAAGAAAATACACTGCTTCATGAAAAAGAAAGTCAAATCATTTTAAGAGTTAAGTAAATAAACTTGACATTTATTCCATTCCAAGAAATCCCATACCATTGGCTGCCTATAAATTTGAAAAACCCTGCTGTTGTAGCACAACCTTCAGTCCAATGCTCCAGATCAGAGCTCTGAAATGGGCTTTATTAGGAGAAAGGCTACAAATTGTTTTTGCACTTGTGCTGGGCCAAACCCTTTAACTCTTTGCGAGCGAGTCTGACTGTTTTAAAGCACTTTTAGATTGCCAGGGGTGTCAGTGCTGCTTGTAGAAGGGAAAAGAGCAAATCCCTCCTGGAAGGGTTTGGAAATCCAGGCTGCTGCTGAGGAGGCTCGGTGAGCAGCACGCCAGGCGGCCCAGACCTACCTTGGGGAGGCTCTCTGCCATCGGGCTCCCTGGTGCCTTCGTTCTCCACTTCCATGGCCACGGAGGACTCCTCCAGGGGCTCCCTGCCCTTCCCGCGGGCTGCAGTGGAGCTTTTGGTGCTCTTGCCTGGCACGGTCCCTGCTGGCTGCTCCCCCTCCATTGCAAGCAATCAAACTGAAGGGCTCTATCTCCTTTGCTAACACAAACAAGAGAACCCCGTGATCTCAGCGCCGAGCTGCAGCCCAGGAATTCACCTACACCGCTGCCCAGATGCTCGACTCATTTAGAAACTTAACGCTGGAGGCATTTAGAAGACAAAAATCCAAATTTGAAACAAAATATCGAGGTAAGCTTCATAATGATATATTTTAAGATACATCACCCCCAAAACAAGGGGCTGCGCCTGATCTGTTTTAACAGCATGATCTACCTGCTGCCAGCTCGTGGGGACATGTTAGGGCACTGACTGCTCCCCGAAAGCCACCCTGGTGCTGGGGACAAAAGGGTTAAAGACACATTGAATAACAAGCCCAGGAGCCACATGTCCCTGCTCTCCTGCAAGAACTCGTTATATTTCAGATCTGACACTCGTTTTACTTTCAATAATCCGTGCTAAATATTTGTATGGCTATAGAGAGATTGATAAACAGATAGAGAAACGAAAGCCCTGCGTGATTATAGCAAAGATTTGACTCTTAAAATTATTTAAATCGACACACTTTGCTCGCAAAACACAACACAACCCCTCCTGCCAGCATCCAGCATTTCAGAGAGAAAGCAAACACGAAATACCTTCATCTAGGCGGGATGTTAAAGTGATCTGAGCAAGGACGAGCATTACAAAAGCCATCAGCTGGCACTCGAGCACAGCTCCCCAAACGGGTGAGCAGAAAGCACCCGATGAGAAGAAAAGGAACAAAATTCTCCCCAAAGAGTTGAAATCGCAGCAAGTGGCGAAGTGAGTTCGCAGAAAAACAGACATGAGAAAGTTTACTTCTCACAAGATAAAAAACTGACGTGGTTAGAAAGTCATCTTACAATTGGTGCCAATCATTTGACGTTTTCAGACCTACCCCCAGCCCACACTCTCATGAGAGTCCTTCGTTTGGGACAATGGGGGAGGGGGGAAATGAGAGACAGAACTCATTTTCAGGCAATTTCAGTCCATGCCCTCGTTCAGAACTGTTCCGCAATGGCTGTCGCGGACAATTACAGCCTCTCAAAGCACATTTATTTTTTTTTTTTTTCCCCCAAACTGCTCCACTCCAACAGAATTGTGCAATATAG